>NC_073647.1:82289267-82595445 GCF_029407905.1 Bubalus kerabau
GATGACAGAGGATGAGATGGCTGGATGGCATCACTCACTCGATGGACTTGAGTCTGAGTGAACTCCGGGAGTTGGTGATGGACATGGAGGCTTGGCATGCTGCGATTCATGGGGTCCCAAAGAGTCGGACACAACTGAGGGACTGAACTGAACTGAACTGAACTGAATGGTGAAAGTGGGCACCCTTGTCTTGTTCCTGACTTTAGGGGAAATGCTTTCAATTTTTCACCATTGAGGATAATGTTTGCTGTGGGTTTGTCATATATACCTTTTATTGTGTTGAGGTATGTTCCTTCTATTCCTGCTTTCTGGAGAGTTTTTATCATAAATGGATGTTGAATTTTGTCAAAGGCTTTATTTGCATCTATTGAGATAATCATATGGCTTTTATTTTTCAATTTGTTAATGTGGTGTATTACATTGATTGATTTGTGGATATTGAAGAATCCTTGTATCCCTGGGATAAAGCCCACTTGGTCGTGGTGTATGATCATTTCAATGTGTTGTTGGATTCTGATTGCTAGAATTTTGTTAGGGATTTTTTTCATCTATGTTCATCAGTGATATTGGCCTCCAGTTTTCTTTTTTCGTGGCATCTTTGTCAGGTTTTGCTATTAGGGTGATGATGGCCTCATAGAATGAGTTTGGAAGTTCACCTTCCTCTGCAGTTTTCTGGAAGAGTTTGAGTAGGATAGGTGTTAGCTCTTCTCTAAATTTTTTGGTAGAATTCAGCTTTGAAGCCGTCTGGACCTGGGGTTTTGTTTGCTGGAAGATTTCTGATTACAGTTTCAATTTCCGTGCTTGTGATGTGTCTGTTAAGATTTTCTATTTCTTCCTGGTTCACTTTTGGAAAGTTGCACTTTTGTAAGAATTTGTCCATTTCTTCCAAGTTGTCCATTTTATTGGCATATAATTGCTGATAGTAGTCTCTTATGATCCTCTGTATTTCTGTGTTGTCTGTTGTGATCTCTCCATTTTCATTTATAATTTTATTGATTTAATTTTTCTCCTTTTGTTTCTTGATGAGTCTGGCTAATGGTTTGTCAATTTTATTTATCTTTTCAAAGAACCAGCTTTTGGCTTCGTGGATTTTTTCTATGGTCTCTTTTGTTTCTTTTGCATTTATTTCTGCCCTAATTTTTAAGATTTCTTTCCTTCTGCTAACCCTGGGGTTCTTCATTTCTTCCTTTTCTAGTTCCTTTAGGTGTAGAGTTAGGTTATTTATTTGACTTTTTTCTTGTTTCTTGAGGTATGCCTGTATTGCTATGAACTTTCCCCTTAGCACTGTTTTTACAGTGTCCCACAGGTTTTGGGTTGTTGTGGTTTCATTTTCATTCATTTATATGCACATTTTGATTTATTTTTTGATTTCTTCTGTGATTTGTTGGTTATTCAGCAGCATGTTGTTCAGCCTCCATATGTTAGAATTTTTAATAGTTTTTCTCTTGTAATTGAGATCTAATCTTACTGCATAGTGGTCAGAAAAGATGCTTGGAATGATTTCAATTTTTTTTTAAAATTTACCAAGGCTAGATTTATGGCCCAGGATGTGATCTGTCCTGGAGAAGGTTCCATGTGCGCTTGAGAAAAAAGTGAAATTCATTGTTTGGGGGTGAAATGTCCTACAGATATCAATTAGGTCTAACTGGTCTATTGTATCATTTAAAGTTTGTGTTTCCTTGTTAATTTTCTGTTTCATTGATCTATCCATAGGTGTGAGTGGGGTATTAATGTCTCTCACTATTATTGTGTTATTCTTAATTTCCCCTTTCATACTTGTTAGCATTTGTCTTACATATTGTGGTGCTCCTATGTTGGGTGCATGTGAAGTTGCTCAGTCATGTCTGACTCTTTGTGACCCCATGGACTATAGCCTACCATGCTCCTCCATCCATGGGATTTTTCAGGCAAGAGTACTGGAGTGGGTTGCCATTTCCTTCTCCAGGGGATCTTCCAGACCCAGGGATCGAACCTGGGTCTCCTGCATTGTAAGCAGATGCTTTACCATCTCCGCCATCAGTTGGGTGCATATATATTTATAATTGTTATATCTTCTTGGATTGATCCTTTGATCATTATGTAGTATCCTTCTTTGTCTCTTTTCACAGCCTTTGTTTTAAAGTCTATTTTATCTGATATGAGTATTGCTACTCCTGGTTTCTTTTGGTCTCTATTTGCGTGGAATATCTTTTTCCAGCCCTTCACTTTCAGTCTGTACGTGCCCTCTCTTTTGAGGTGGATCTCTTGTAGACAACATATATAAGGGTCTTATTTTTTAATCCATTCAGCCAGTCTTTGTCTTTTGGTTGGGGCATTCAACCCATTTACATTTAAGGTAATTATTGATAAGTATGATCCTGTTGCCATTTACTTTTTTGTTTCGGTTTTGAGTTTATACACCCTTTTTGTGTTTCCTGTCTAGAGAAGATCCTTTAGCATTTGTTTCAGAGCTGGTTTGGGGGTGCTGAATTCTCTAAGCTTTTGTTGTCTGTAAAGCTTTTGCTTTCTCCTTCATATTTGAATGAGATCCTTGCTGGGTACAGTAATCTGGGCTGTAGGTTATTTTCTTCATCATTTTAAATATGTCTTGCCATTCCCTCCTGGCCTGAAGAGTTTCTATTGAAAAATCAGCTGTTATCCTTAATGGGAATCCACTTGTGTGTTATTTGTTGTTTTTCCCTTGCTGCTTTTAATATTTGTTCTTTGTGTTTGATCTTTGTTAATTTGATTAATATGTGTCTTGGGGTGTTTCGCCTTGGGTTTATCCTGTTTGGGACTCTCTGGGTTTCTTGGACTTGGGTGATTATTTCTTTCCCCATTTTAGGGAAGTTTTCAACGATTATCTCCTCAAGTATTTTCTCATGGTCTTTCTGTCTTCTTCTGGGACTCCTATGATTCGAATGTTGGGGCATTTAATATTGTCCTGGAGTTCTCTGAGATTTTCCTCATTTCTTTTAATTCGTTTTTCTTTTTTCCTCTCTGATTCATTTATTTCTACCATTCTATCTTCTACTTCACTAATCCTATCTTCTGCCTCTGTTATTCTACTATTTGTTGCCTCCAGAGTGTTTTTGATCTCATTTATTGCATTATTCATTATATATTGCCTCTTTTTTTATTTCTTCTAGGTCCTTGTTAAACCTTTCTTGCATCTTCTCAATCCTTGTCTCCAGGCTGTTTATCTGTGATTCCATTTTGATTTCAAGATTTTGGATCATTTTCACTATCATTATTCAGAATTCTTTATGAGGTAATTCCCTATCTCTTCCTCTTTTGTTTGGTTTGGTGGGCATTTATCCTGTTCCTTTACCTGCTGGGTATTCCTCTGTCTCTTCATCTTGTTTATATTGCTGAGTTTGGGGTACCCTTTCTGTATTCTGGCAGTTTGTGGAGTTCTCCTTATTGTGGAGTTTCCTCACTGTGGGTGGGGTTGTAAGGGTGGCTTGTCAAGGTTTCCTGGTTAGGGAAGCTTATGTCGGTGCTCTGGTGGGTGGAGCTGGATTTCCTCTCTGGAGTGCAATGAACTGTCCAGTAGTGAGTTATGAGATGTCAATGGCTTTGGAGTAACTTTGGGCAGCATGTATATCGAAGGTCGGGGCTGTGTTCCTGTGTTGCTGGAGAATTTGCGTGGTATGTCTTGCTCTGGAACTTGTTGGCCCTTGGGTTGTGCTTGGTTTCAGTGTAGGTATGAAGGCGTTTTATGAGCCCTTGTTGATTAATGTTCCCTGGAGTCAGGAGTTCTCTGGTGTTCTCAGGATTTGGACTTAAGCCTCCGGCTTCTGGTTTTCAGTCTTATTTTTTCAGTAGTCTCAAGACTTCTCCATCTCCTTTCAAAGACAATGGGCTGCTTTTCTGGGTGCCTGATGTCGTCTGCTCCCATTCAGAAGTTGTTTTGTGGAATTTACTCAGCGTTTAAATGTTCTTTTGATGAATTTGTGGGGAAGAGAGTGATCTCCCCGTCCTATTACTCCGCCATCTTTGCAGGCAGCCAAAATAGACCTTAAAATAAAGAATATTACAAGAGATGAGGAAGGACACTACATAATTATCCAGGGATCAATCCAAGAGAAAGACATAACAATTGTAAATATATATGCACCCAACACAGAAGCACCTCAATACATAAGACAAACACTAACAGAAATAAAAGGAAAAGTTGACAGTAACAAAATAATATTAGGAGACTTTAACACCCATTCACACCCATGGACAGATCATCAAAACAGGAAATGAATAAGGGAACACAAGTCTTAAATTGTACATTAGATGAGATGTATCTCATGGATATCTTCAGGACATTCCATCCAAATGCAGAAGAATACACCTTCTTCTCAAGTGCACATGGAACAATCTCCAGGATAGACCACATCCTCGGTCACAAATCAAACCTCAGTAAATTTAAGAAAATTGAAATCATATCAAGCATCTTCTCTGACCACAAGGCTATGAGACTAAATGTCATTTACAAGAAACAAACAGTAAGAAACAAACACATGGAGATTAAACAATATATTTCCAAATAACCAACAGGTAACTGAAGAAATTAAAAGGGAAATAAAAAATGTTCTAGAAACAAATGACAATGAAAACATGACAACTCAAAACCTATGGTATACAGGAAAAGCAGTTCTAATGGGGAAGTTTATAGCAGTACAATCCTACCTTAAGTAATGAGAAAAACATCAAATAGACAACATAACTTTACACCTAAAACCACTGGAAAAAGAACAAAAAATCTCCAAAATTATTAGAAGGAAAGAAATCATAAGGATCTGAGCAGAAATAAATGAAAAAGAAATGAAAGAAACAGTAGTAAAGATTAATAAAATTAAAAGCTGGCTCTTTGAGAAGATAAACAAAATTGACAAACCCTTAGCCAGACTCATCAAGAAAAAAGAGAAGAATCAAATCAATGAAATCAGAAATGAAAAAGGAGAGGTTACAGCAGACAATGCAGAAACACAAAGGATTATAAGAGACTATTATGAACAACTGCATGGCAATAAAATGGATAACCTGGAAGGAATGGACAGATTCTTAGAAAATTTCAATCTTCCATGACTGAACCAGGAAGAAAGAGAAATTATGAACAACACAATTACAAGCACTGAAATTGAAGCTGTGATCAAAAATCTCCCAAAAAAATGAAAGCCCAGGATCAGATTGCTTCACAGGAGAATTCTATCAAACATTTAGAGAAGAGCTCGTGCCTACCGTTCTAAAACTCTTTCAAAAACTTGCAGAGGAAAGAAAACTTCCAAACTCATTCTATGAGGCCACCATCATCCTGATACCAAAACCAGACAAAGACAACACGAAAAACGTAAACTACAGGCCAGTATCACTGATGACCATAGATGAAAAAAATCCTCAAGAAAATTTTAGCAAACAGAATTCAGCAACACATCAAAAAGCTCATACACCATAATCAAGTTGGGTTTATTCCAGGGATGAAATGATTCTTCAATATACAGGAATTGGTAAATATGATGAACCATATTAATAAATTGAAAGGTAAAAACCATCAGATAATCTCAATAGATGCAGAAAAAGTCTTTGACAAAATTCAGCATTCATTTATGATTAAAACTCTTAAAAAAATGTTCATAGAAGGAAGCTACCTCAACACAGTAAAGGCCATATATGATAAGCCCATAGCAAATATTATCTCAGTGGTGAAAAACTGAAAGCATCCCCCCTAAGATCAGGAACAAGACAAGAGTGTCAACTATCATCACTATTATTCAACGGAGTTCTAGAAGTTCTGGCTACAACAATCAGAGAAGAAAAAGAAATAAAGGAATCCAGATTGGAAAAGAAGTAAACCTTTCACTGTTGGCAGATGACATGACACTGTATGTAGAAAACCCTAAAGACAGTATCAGAAAATTACTAGAGCTGATCAGTGAACTCAGCAAAGTTGAAAGAGCAATATATTATATATATTGCTCTTTATATATATACAAAAGCAATACACATAAATCAGTTGCATTTTTATCTCAGTTCAGTTCAGTTGCTCAGTCGTGTCCAACTCTTTGCAACCTCATGAATTGCAACACGCCAGGCCTCCCTATCCATCACCAACTCACGGAGTTCACTGAGACTCACGTCCGTCTAGTCAGTGATGCCATCCAGCCATCTCATCCTCTGTCGTCCCCTTCTCCTCCTGCCCCCAATCCCTCTCAGCATCAGAGTCTTTTCCAATGAGTCAACTCTTCGCATGAGGTGGCCAAAGTACTGGAGTTTCAGCTTTAGCATCATTCCTTCCAAAGAAATCCCAGGGCTGATCTCCTTCAGAATGGACTGGTTGGATCACCTTGCAGTCCAAGGGACTCTCAAGAGTCTTCTCCAACACCACAGTTCAAAAGCATCAATTCTTCGGCACTCAGCTTTCTTCAGAGTCCAACTCTCACATCCATACATGACCACAGGAAAAACCGTAGCCTTGACTAGACAAACCTTTGTTGGCAAAGTAATGTCTCTGCTTTTGAATATGCTATCAAGGTTGGTCATAACTTTCCTTCCAAGGAGTAAGCATCTTTTAATTTCATGGCTGCAGTCACCATCTGCAGTGATTTTGGAGCCCCAAAAAATGAAGTCTGACACTGTTTCCACTGTTTCCCCATCTATTTCCCATGAAGTGATGGGACCAGATGCCACTATCTTCGTTTTCTGAATGTATCCTGAGGAAACAAAAATTGAAAAAGGACACATGTATCCCATTGTTCACTGCAGCACTATTTACAGTAGCTAGAATATGGGAGCAACTTAGATGTTCATCTACAGATGAATGGATAAAGAAGTTGTGGTACATATACACAATGGAATATTACTCAGCCATAAAAAGGAACACATTTGAGTCGGTTCTAATGAGGTGGGTGAACCTAGAACCTATTATACAGAGTGAAGTAAGTCAGAAAGAGAAAGGTAAATATCATATTATAATGCATGTATACAGAATCTAGAAAAATGGTAGTGAAAAGTTAATTTACAGAGCAGCTTTGTGGAAACAGGCATAGAGAATAGACTTATGGACATGGGGAGAGGGGAGAAGAGGGTGAGATGTTTGGAAAGAGTAACATTACCGTAAGTAAAATATATAGCCAATGGAAATTTGCTGTATGGTTCAGAAAACTCAAACAGGGGCTCTGTATCAACCTAGAGGGATAGGATGGGAGGAAGATGGAAAGGACATTCAAAAGGAAGGGGATATATATATATACCTATGACTGATTCATGTTGAGGTTTGACAGAAAACAACAAAATTCTGTTAAGCAATTGTCCTTCATTAAAAAAATGAATTAATTTTTAAAAAGATAATAGATAATACACATTCATGTATATATACATACAGAGGTAATTAAATTCTGGTTTTCCTGTTGTGTTACATTGATATGATTGTTTATAATTATAGTTTTATAAAATACCTGAAGATCTACCAGGCTTTCATTCTTAGCTCTTGTAGCACACTGTTTCTTCTAGGTAAAATTAGTTCATACTTTACCCAATCGCCCTCCCCAAACTCCTTTAAGATTTGTGTTGGTAATACACTAAATGGATAATGTAGAAAGATGAATGCAGTTTTGCATGTGCTGAGTTTTAGATGATGCAGGACATCCATGTTGGGCTGTCCAGCAGAGTCTTGGATAATATGGTCCTGGAGATCAGAAGAAGGGGTAAAATATGAGAAAAAATATTGGAGTCACCCACATCGAGGACAAAAAAAAGTCTAGCCATAGAAATAGGTGATAAAATAAAAAACAAGGAAGAAGATGGACAAGGACAGTGTGTTGAAAAATACCCAGATTTCTGAAGGAGAAAGGAGAACCATTGAAAGAACTTTCAGATATAAGAGAATCAGAATAGTACTTTATTGTTAAAACCAAGGACAAAAAATATTTCAGAAAGAAGAGGTGTGTTTATCTCAACCGTCTCTTAGAAGTGAGTAAAAAATTCCTCTTATATTGTTGTTCAGTCACTAAGTCATGTCTGACTTCTTGTGACCCCATGGACTGTAGCATGCCAGGCTTCCCTGTCCTTCACTGTCCCCCAGAGCTTTCACAAACTCATATACATTGAGTCAGTGATGCCATCCAACCATCTTATCCTCTGTCATTCCTTTCTCCTCATGTCCTCAATGTTTCTAAGCAGCAGGGTCTTTTTTCCAGTGAATGGGCTCTTCACACCATGTGGCCAACCTATTGGAGCTTCAGCTTGAGCATCAGTCCTTCCAATTAATATTCAAGGTTGCTTTCCTCTAGAATTGACTGGTTTGATCTCGTTTGCAGTTCAAGGGACTCTCAAGAGTCTTCTCCAGCACCACAGTTCAAAAGCATCAATTCTTCGCTGCTCTGCTTTCTTTATGGCCCAACTCACAACTCATATGACTACTGAAAAAACCATAGCTTTAACTGTATGGACATTTCTTGGTATAGCTTTGACTGTACGGACCTTTGTACAGGCTTCCCTCATAACTCAGTTGTTAAAGAAGCGGCCTGCAATGCTGGAGACCCCACTTCAATTCCTGGGTAAAGAAGAGCCACTGGAGAAGAGATAGGCTACCCACTCCAGTATTCTTGGATTTCTCTTGTGGCTCAGCTGGTAAAGAATCCGCTTGCAATGTAGAAACCTAGGTTTGATCCCTGGTTTGGGAAGATCCCCTGGAGAAGGGAAAGGCTACCCACTTCACTATTCTAGCCTGGAGAATTCCATGGACTGTATAGTCCATGGGGCTGCAAAGAGTTGGACACGACTGAGTGACTTTCACTTTCACCTTTCTGGGCAAAGTGATGTCTCTGCTTTTTAATATGCTGTCTAAGTTTGTCATAGTTTTTTTCCAAGGAGCAAATGTCTTTTAATTTCATGGCTGCAGTCATGGTCTTCAGTGATTTTGGACTTCAAGAAATTAAAATCTGTCACTGTTTCCACTTTTTACCCATCTATTTGCCATGAAAAGATGGGATCGGATGCCATGATCTTAGATTTTTTAATTTGAGTTTCAAGCCAGCTCTTTCACTCTCCTTTTTCACCCTTATCAAGAGGCTCCTTAGTTCTTCTTTGAGTTTTGCCATTAGGGTGATATCATCTGCATATCTGAGGTTATTGATATTTCTCCCAGAAATCTTGATTGTACCCTGTGAGTCATCCAACCCAGCATTTCACATGATGTAATCTGCATATAAGTTTAAAAAAAAATACAAGTTGACAATATAGAACCTTGATGTACTCCTTTCCGAATTTTGAATCAGTCTCTTTTTCCATGTCTGCTTCTAATTGTTGTTTCTTGTCCTGCATACAGGCTTCTCAGGAGGCAGATAAAGTGGTCTAGTATTTACATCTCTTTAAGAATTTTCCACAGTTTGTTGTGATCCACACACAGTCAAAGGCTTTCACGTAGTCAATGAAGCAGAAGTGTATGTTTTTTGCTGGAATTAATTCTCTTGCATTTTCTATGATCCAACGGATGTTGGCAATTTGATCTCTGGTTGCTCTGCTTTTCGAAGTTTAGCTTGAACATCTGGACATTCTCAGTTCATATACTACTGAAATCTAACTTGAAGGATTTTTGTCAAAATCCTGCTAGCATATGTAATGAGTGCAATACTAATGTAATGTGAACATTCTTTGTCGTTGCCTTTGTTTGGGATTGGAATGAAAACTGACCTTTCCCATTCCTGTGGCCACTGCTTTATTTTCCAAATTTAGCATGTTGAGTGCAGCACTTTCACAGCATCATGTTTAGGGTTTGAAATAGCTCAGCTGGAATACCATCACTGCCATTAGTTTAGTTCATAGTGCTGCTTCTTAAGGCCTATTTGACTTCACACTCCAGGATGTTTGACTCTAGGTGTGGTTATACCCTCATGGTTATCTGTGTCATTAAGACATTTTTTTGTATAGTTATTCTGTGTATTCTTGTCACCTGTTCTTAATATATTCTGCTTCTATTAGGTCCATACCATTTCTGTCCTTTATTGTGCCCATCTTTGCATAAATGTTCCCTTGGTATCTCTCATTTTCTTGAAGAGATCACTAGTCTTTTCAATTCTAATATTTTCCTCCATTCCTTTTCATTGTTCAATTAAGAAGGCTTTCTTATCTCTTCTTGCTATTCTCTGAAACTCTGCATTCAGTTGGGTATATCTTTCCCTTATCCTTTGCCTTTCACTTCTCTTCTTTTCTCACATACTTGTAAGGCCTCCTCAGACAACCACTTTGCCTTCTTGCATTTCCCTTTCTAGGAGTGATTTTGGTCAATGCCTCTTGTACAATGTTATGAACCTCCATCCATAGTTCTTCAGGCACTCTGTCAGATTTAATCCCTTGAATCTGTCACTTCCACTGTATAGTCATAGGGATTTGATGTAAGTCATACCTGAATGGTTTAGTGGTTTTCCCTACTTTCTTCATTTTCAGCCTGAATTTTTTAATAAGGAGCTAATAATCTAAACAACAGTCAGCTCACAGTCTTGTTTTCTACTAATTGTATAGAGCTTCTCCATTTTCAGCTGCAAAGAATGTAATCAATCTGATTTTCTTATTGACCATCTGATGATGTCCATCTGCAGAATTGTCTGTTGTGTTGGTAGAAGAGTATGTTTGTTATGACCAGTGCCTTCTCTTGTCAAAACTCTGTTAGCCTTTGCCCTGCTTCATTCTGAACTCCAAAGCCAAACTTGCCTGTTATTCCAAGTATCTCTTGACTTCCTACTTTTGCCTTCCAGTACCCTATGATTAAAAAGGACATGTTTCTTTGGTGCTGTTCTAGAAGATCTTTAGGTCTTCATAGAGTCAATTCAACTTCTTTGGCGTTAGTGGTTGAGACATAACCTTGGATTACTGTGATATTTTATGGTTTGTGTTGGAAATGAAGAGATCATTCTGTCGTTTTTGAGACTGCACCCAAGTACTGCATTTCAGACTCTTTTATTGATTATGAGGGCTACTCCATTTCTTCTAAGGGATTCTTGCCCACAGTAGTAGAGGTAATGCTCATCTGAATTAAATTCACTCAATCCTATCCGTTTTAGTTCACTTATTCCTAAAATGTTGATGTTCACTCTTGCCAACTCCTGCTTGTCCATGTCCAATTTACCTTGATTCATGGACCTAATATTCCAGGTTCCTATGTAATATTGTTCTTAACAGCAGCAAAATTTATTTTCACTACCAGACACACCCACAGCTGAGCCACGTTTCTGCTTTGGCCCACCCTCTTCATTCTTTCTGGAATTGTTTCTCCACTCTTCCCCAGTTGCATATTGTATACCTACAGACCCGGCGGGCTCATCTTTCAGTGTCACCTCTTTTTGCTTTTCATGCTGTTCATAGGGTACTCGAGGCAAGAATACTGAAGTGAATTGTCATTGCCTTCTCAGTGGACCACATTTTGTTAGAACTCTCCACCATGACCCATCTGTCTTGTGTTGCCCTGCACAGCGTGGCTCATTTTATTGAGTTGCACTAGGCTGTGATCCATTTGATTATTTTGGTTAGCTTTCTATGATTGTGATTTTCATTCTGGAGGCTGTGAGATTATAGTTCTTACTTCCTGGTGGGAGGGACTGGCTTTGAGGAAAACTGGGCCTTGCTCTAGTGGACAGAGCTGTCCTCAGTAAATCTTTAATCCAGTTGTCTGCTGATGCATGGGTCTGTGTTAGTTGTTTGGCCTGAGGCGACTCAGTCCTGGAGTCTGCAGGCTCTATGGTAGGGCTACAGCCTACAGGACTGCTGCTGCCAGTGTCCCTGTCCCCATGGCAAGCCACTGCCATCCCACACCTCTGCAGAAGATCCTCAAACACTCACAGGCAGGTCTGGTTCAGTCTCTTTTGGGGTCACTGCTCCTTTGCCCTGTGTTCTGGTGCACACTGGATTTTGTTTGTGCCCTCCAAGAGTCTCTTTCCTTCAGTCCTGTGGAAGTTCTGTAATAAAATCCCACTGTCCTTCAAAGTTAGATTCCCTTGGGATTCCAAGTCCATTTGTGAGATCCCAAGGTTGGGAAATCTGATGTGGGGCCAAGAATGTTTGCAACAATATGTGAACTCCTTTGTTATTATTGTTCTCCAGTTTGGAGCAACTGATGTGAATTTTTTTCTGTAAGGGAAATTCATGATATGCCACCAGGGAAGTGGAAATGCCAAGAGAGTGAGTCTAGGGTAAGCTTATCATCAAACAACTCAGTCTTTGAACCTTGAGTGACATTTCAAACTCTGTGAAGCTTATGCACCACTGATGCATTTTGAAAGCTTCTAATGGTGTTTGCCAACTTCTCCCCACCTGTTTACCTCGTTCTCAGCCATGACAAGCAGGCACATGCCCTTCAGATGCCCCAGGTGGCCAGAGGACACATGCCTAGGTTCGCTGTTGTCCCACTGTTTGTCCTCATTGAGCACATAATCCTTCACCTGCTGCTACCGGGTGTCAGTGAATGTGCTGCCCACCAGCCCAGGTAAAGGCCCTCCTGGAGTCACTGGGAAGGGAGTCAAGGGAAGGCTGGAGCTGATGTGGGAGGATGCCCGTGAGTGGAGGGCTCCCGGCTTCACTGCTGCAGCTGGCTGCCCCAGGGCCATTCTGCCACCTGCATGGCCCACTGCCAGGCTGAGCTCTGACTCTCTCTTGCTCATCTTGTTTATGACACCAACTACCTTGCTGTTCATGCTGTACACACTGTTTGCTGGACCCAGGGTGGGCAAGGCTTGAGCTAAGAGATTGGAAGAAGATGCAAGGAGTTGTAGGGACTGAAGACAAGATTATTCTCTCCTGGGTGGCATGGCAGGCATAATATAGCCTCTCTCCTGGCTGATTAAACAGCCATAACGTAGTCATAACATAACCTCACATAATGTAACTGTGATGTCATTCCAATATAGCCCCAGTGTAGCAGCATCCAGGGCTTTTCAGGTGAAGCTTATATATACTTATAGAACAAAAGTAGCCAGTGGCCAAGCAAGTACCTCATGACATGCATGTGCAGTGCTATAAGTGATCTCAGCTGATACATAGCTGTGCAAAGTCATTGTTTACAGAACATGGGGAGAGAGGGCATGAAAGTGTGATACAAGAGGGCCTAACTGGCACAATCTTGTTAATTTCCCCACACTCCACCCCTTCAGGATCCCTTGTCCCACAGATTATGCAGGGTTTGCCCTCTGCGACATCCTCCTAGCACACAATGCCACCACTTGAACCCACATCCCACAACAACAGAACAGACTGCAAAAACAAACTGCTAGGCTGAAACCTAAACACACAATACAGAGTAAAACCCAATGCCATGTACTGCACAGGCCGGCTCAGTACTCCTGTAGTGGGTCTCCATAAGGCATTGCACTTCATGAATTTCTTGTGTCATGTGCTGTAATGCTACTGTAACATTTTATGATTATCTAGTATATACACAAAACATTCTGTAATCAGTAATACACACGTGCCACCTTGTGTGGCAGTCAACAAATCAAAGACTATTTGATTCTGCAAAACTGTTTTCCCTGTGGGATGCATTACTTCATCTAATGGGGTTAAGGCTTCAGTTCAGTTCAGTTGTTTGCCACCCCATGGACTGCAGCACACCAGGCTTCCCTGTCCATCTCCTATCCATCCAACTCCTGGAGTTTGCTCAAACTCATGTCCCTCTAACTGTTGCTTCCTGACCTGCATACAGGTTTCTCAAGAGGTAGGTCAGGTGGTATGGTATTCCCATCTCTTTCAGAATTTTCCACAGTTTATTGTGATCCACACTGTCAAAGGCTTTGGCATAGTCAATAAAGCAGAAATAGATGTTTTTTTGTTTGTTTGTTTGTTTGTTTTTTAACTCTGTGGTTTCTTTGATGATCCAACAGATGTTGGCAGTTTGATCTCTGGTTCCTCTGCCTTTTCTAAAACCAGCTTGAACATCTGGAAGTTCATGGTTCATGTACTGCTGAAGCCTGGCTTGGAGAATTTTAAGCATTACTTTAATAGTGTGTGAGATGAGTGCAATTGTGTGACTAGTTAGAGCATTCTTTGGCATTGCCTTTCTTTGGAATTGGAATAAAAACTGACTTTTCCAGTCCTGTGGCCCCTGCTGAGTTTTCCAAACTTGCTGGCATCGTGAGTGCAGCACTTTAACAGCATCATCTTTCAGGATTTGAAATAGCTCAACTGGAGTTCCATCATCTCCACTAGCTTTGATCGTAGTGATGCTTCCTAAGGCCCACTTGACTTTACATTCCAGGATGTCTGGCTTTAAGTGAGTCCTCACACTATTGTAGTTATCTGGATCATGAAGATCTTTTTTGTATACTTCTTTTGTGTATTCTCGCCACCTTTTCTTAATATCTTCTGCTTCAGTTAGGTTCACACCATTTCTGTCCTTAATTTTACCCATCTTTGCAAGAAAAGTTCCCTTGGTATCTCTAATTTTCTTGAAGAGATCTCTAGTCTTTCCCATTCTATTGGTTTCCTCTGTTTCTTTGCATTGATCACTGAGGAAGGCTTTCTTATCTCTCCTTGTATTCTTTGGAACTCTGCTTTCAAATGAGTGAATCTTTCCTTTTTTCCTTTGCCTTTTGCTTCTTTTCTCAGCTATTTGTAAGGCCTTCTCAGACAGCCATTTTGCCTTTTTGCATTTCTTTTCCTTGGGAATGGTCTTGATCCCTGCCTTCTGTACAATGTCCTGAACCTCCATCCATAATTCTTCAGGCACTCTGTCTCTCAAATCTAATCCCTTGAATCTATTTCTTACTTCCACTATATAATCGTAAGGGATTTGACTTAGGTCATACCTGAATGGTCTAGTGTATTTCCTTACTTTCTTTATTTTAAGCCTGAATTTGGCAATAAGAAGTTCATGATCTGAGCCATAGTCAGCTCCTAGTCTTGTTTTTCAGACTATATAGAACTTCTCAATCTTTGGGTGCAAAGAGTATAATCAATCTTGTGTTGGTATTGACCATCTGGTGATGTCTGTTGGAAGAGGGTTTTTGCTATGACTTGTGTGTTCTCTTGGCAAAACTCTGTTTAGCCTTTGCCCTGTTCATATTGTACTCCAAGGCCAAATTTGCCTGTTACTCCAGGTATCTCTTGACTTCCTACTTTTGCATTCCAGCCCATGATGAAAAGGACATCTTTTTTGGGTGTTAGTTCTAGAAGGTGTAAGTCTTCATAGAACCACTCAACTTCCGCTTCTTCAGCATTATTGATTGGGGCATAGACTTGCATTACCATGATATTGAATGATTTGCCTTGGAAATGAACAGAGATCATTCTGTCATTTTTGAAACTGCACCAAAGTACTGCATTTCAGACTTTTGTTGACTATGAGGGCTACTCCATTTCTTCTAAGGGACTCTTGCCCACAGTAGTTGATGTAATAGTCATCTAAATTAAATTCGCTCATTCCAGTCCATTTTAGTTCACTGATTCCTGAAATGTCAGTGTTCACTTTTGCCATCTTCAGTTTGACCACTTCCAATTTTCCTTAATTCATTGACCTAGTATTCCAGGTTCCTATGCAATATTGTTCTTAACAGCATAAAACTTTACTTCCATCACTAGTCACATCCACAACTGGGCAATGTTTTTTGCTTTGACTCCATCTCTTCATTCTTTCCGGGGTAATTTCTCCACTCTTCTCCAGTAGCATATTGGGGACCTACTGACCTGGAGAGTTCATCTTTCAGTGTCCTATTTTTTTGCCTTTTCATACTGTTCGTGGGGTTCTCAAGGCAAGAATACTGAAGTGGTTTGCCATTCCCTCCTCCAGTGGACGATGTTTTGTCAGAACTCTCCACCATTACCTGTCCATCATGGGTGGCCTTACACAGGATGGCTCATAGTTTCATTGAGTTAGACAAGGCTGTGGTCCATGTGATTAGTTTGATTAGTTTTCTGTGATTGTGGTTTTCATTCTGCCTGTCCTCTGATGGATAAAAATAAGAGGCTTATGGAAGCTTTCTAATTGGAGAGACTGACTGGGGGAAACTGGATCTTGTTCTGATGGGTGGGGCCATGCTCAGTAAATCTGTAGTCTAATTTTCTGTTGATGGGCTGGGCCGTGTTCCCTCCTTGTTGTTTGACCTGAGACCAAACTATGGTGGAGGTAATGAAGATAATGGCAACCTCCTTCAAATGGTCCCATGCATGCATCTTTGCACTCAGTGTCCCAGTCCCTGCAGCAGGCCACTGCAGATCCACACCTCTGATGGTGACTCCTGGACACTCACAGACAAGTCTGGGCCAGTCTTTTGCGGGGTCACTGTTCCTTTCTCCCGGGTCCTGGTGCACACAAGATTTTGCTTGTGCCCTCCAGGAGTCTGTTTCTTCAGTCCTGTGTAAGTTCTATAATCGAATCTCACTGGCCTCCGAAGTCAGATTGCTTGGGGGTTCTCAGTCCCATTGCCAGATCCCCAGGTTGGGAAATCTGTTGCTATTCCTAGAACTTTCTTTACAGTGCAAGAGTTTCTTTGGTATAATTGTTCTGCAGTTTGTAGGTTGTCTGCTCGGTGACTCTATGGTGGGGTTAATGGAGACTTCCTCCAAGAGGGCTTATGTCACAGGCTGTGTGACACAGGTCTGCTGTACCCAAAGCCCCTGCCCCTGCAGCAAGCCACTGTTGACCTATACCTCTGCAGGAGACACTCAAACACCCAAAGGCAGGTCTGGTTCAATCTCTGTGGGGTCTCTGGGTCCTGGTGCACACAAGGTTTTGTCTGAACCCTTCAAGTGTCTCTGGTGGGTATAGGATTTGATTTTAAATGCGATTTTGGGGTTAAGGCTTGGTGTGTATATAATTCAAAGCATGGACAGTATGCAAAGCAAGGGCAGTAACTTGTGCCTCAATAATCTTAGCTACTCCTTGGAGCAAAAACAGCGCCCAAAAACAGTATCACCAGAGGGTCTTTTTTACTTGGCACCATGCATGGACTGTGTCCAGATTGGCAGGTCAGTGTGGGAGAGATACATATATCAAGGCCGGAAGGTGGGGTGGGCCCCAAGTGTACTGTCAGGTCCAATTCCCATGTAAGTATGGCCACCCATATGACTCACATACCCATAAGATGCCATGAGGGACAGGGGTTACACTATTAGCCTCTCTATAGCCCTGGTCAATGCTAACATTAGCAAAAAGAGATGGGAGTGTCCATCCTGCCAGCTCAGTACCATCCCTTTTTTCCACACAAAGAGGTTCAATATCCCATAATTCAGCACTCACAGCCAGAAACCTGGAAACCCCATCCCATAATACATGTTCTCCTTGGGGGCAAGGCATGCTCCATCATTTCTGCACATCTTGTATGATCACATGCTTTGTCTCATTCCACTCAGCCATCTTCTGCCCTCGCCAGAAAGTGCTGTGTTTCCAGGTCCAATTAGCCATAGTCATAGGCTGAATGCTTAAGGGGAGTCCTGTGGAGCTCCAACAGGGAGCTCAGTGCAGACCCAACATGCCAACATATTTTGTACTGTCTTGCAGGTGTGTGCCCAATCTACAATCATATCAGTCATGACACACTTGCAGGTGGAAAGACAAAGAGGTCAAATGCACCAGCATAGGCAATTCCATTCCGTCTAATAGAACACATGCAAGCTTGTGTCTTGCCAGTTCCTGGTACCTGGGGTTTACCTGGCTCTGTATACCACACATTGTTTACCTGACTGCTCATATCCAGTGGTTCTATATGAAGCATAACAGGAGAACTCATAGTGAAAGGTTGTTGCTGAACCACAAAAGACACCGGGATTCTTGGCCTCTGGAAGAGAAGAATTCAAACCGGAGCCAGAGACAAGGCTTGATCGCTCAGAGTTTTTGTGTAATAAAGTTTTATTAAAGTATAAAAGAGATAGAGGAAGCTTCTGACATAAACATCAGAAGGGGGCAGAAAGAGCGCCCCGCTTCTAGTCTTTCAGTCAAGTCAAAGTCATTCAGTCTTGTCCGACTCTTGCGGCCCCATGGACTGAACCCCTCAAGGTTCCTCTGTCCATGGGATTCTCCAGGCAAGAATACTGGAGTGGGTTGCCATTTCCTTCTCCAATGGTGATCAGCTTAAGTCAGGTTTAAATTCCTTATGAGTTTACCGATGGCATTTTGTTGATGCTGATCACCACAATTCTTTCTCTCAACTACCATACTACAATGCCCTGTATTTTTTTTTTTTTTTAAGGAGGCAGGTGTTTAAAAATGGACTCATTTGTTGTTTTTTTAAGACAATTTCACATAATGTTACTAGTGGGCTAATGATGGAATTCAGCTTGACACCCCCCCACCCCCGCCAGGCCACTCTTCAAAGCAAGCTGCTTTATAGAACTTTCCCAACTGTGCAAGAATTTTGGAGTTAACTGCTAGTCTTTAGCTGGATGTTATATAGCTACTAGCAGTCTGCTAATTAAAGAAAGGAAATGTCTCAAAACTCAGAGAATGGCACCAGGCCCCTCACCCACAAGATGCACTGAGATAACCTTGGCACCAGGTGAGTCATCCTGGGGCATAAATTGATTGATATGAACCTTGAAGAAAGGCAGATTTCCATACAAATATATAGGTTCAATAACATATATTAGGAGAACAATGTATGAGTATAACATACCGGTTTGTCAAGTTGGTTCTGAGCCTTTAGGAGGAATCAACCTGAAAACAGAGTCTGGGGTAAATACATAGCACATTAACATAGCTTAAGACAAACATTTCATAAGAAAAATGCATTGGTTAGCTCAAGGTTTGAGAAAAGTTAAGTTCAGGTCGAACCAGGTATCATTATGGCAACACAGAATTTTAAGAGAAACCTCCTTTTAAATTTGTATAGAGAAGGGGAAACATATAACGCTAGTTTCTTTCCTCCTGTTGTTTAAGAGAGAGATAAAAAATGTCTGACACTTGCAGCCTATTTCCTCCGTTTGGAGACCCCTGGCCTTCCTGCCTGTTACTCTCTCAATAGTATGCCACAGGGAGCATACAAATGCACCTTCAGCACCAAGGTGGCTCCCTGCAGTCCCAGCCAGGTAACTCGCACATGAGGGAAACACGTGCCTGTAACCCAGGGTACAACTTGATTGCAATCTTTGCCCTCATGGCTACCCACTGCATGTGGTGTGCCTTTATCTTCCATGGCCAAATCCAGTCCACCATCTATCCTTGTGAAATCTTGGTTAGATCTGGCAACAGGATACTATCTTGGATTCTGTATCCAACCTTTGACAGAATGTCTGTTGTTGTCACTTGCAGTTGTATAGGTGCAACAGTACAATGCAGAAGAGCCTCCACAGGGGCAACATCAACCCTTCGAGGTTTCTAGTTAAGGACTTGAAAAACTTCCCATAAGCTTCATGCCCACTCCTTCAAGGAGGGGATCTTTGCAACGTTCACAGCCCACCCACATGATTCCAAATGCTTTTATATTGTTCCACATCTGCAAGAGAATCAGAGGTTAGTAGCACATCATAGGACACAACCTTTACCATATAACTCCACATAAGGAGCCATCCAATTTCCAAAGGTAAGGACACAGCTTCTGGCTTGCAATAAACAAGGTTTCATTCAGCACCAGTGCCAACCAGGGCCATTACCCTCTGTACATTAGCTGGTGACCAGTGAATTGCAAGTTCTACATGGTGCCTCTGGTTCCTTCTTGGGCTCTTCAGGAGAGCACCTTGATCTGAGCCCTATTCAAAGTGGAAAAGATCATCATCTAAAGGAACATCCTTGGGTGCTGTGTAATCTTTTCACTGAACCATCAGGATCTTTTGCTGTGGGTGCTTCCCAAACTTGATAAACTACTGCTCCCATCTCAGTTACCTCCATATCTCTAGAAGCAAAGCATTAGGCTATCTATCCATTTTATATCTGTCAACTCCCACTGGCAGCAAAACAGCCCACATTTGCATTCTCATCACACAGATGGGGCCTTTACCAACTCTGGCCCCCTTCAAGGTCTTCACACTTATAATTCCATTTGCCTGTCATTGTCATTCTATTTCTCCCAATCTAGGCACATAGATGGGGAACCCCACATAGGTTGCAAGAATAGCGGTCAAGGATCCAAAACTGGTGGACAAGGTATTGTTCAAACTGGCGTCTCAAGCTGCCAGTAAGATGCTCATCATCTGGGCCTCGGGTATTTGAGTTAAATATTGACTGCTTCATGCCCAGGTCTCTCACCACTTTGGTCAACTCGGCATAGGTATGCCATCTACTCACAGTATCCAGGAGCTCTGCTACGTTTGACCACATGGTGCAAATGGCAGTGTTAATCCATTCCATGAGGGTGTGCCTTTGGTTCGGTGCCCCTTGCATGAGTCACCTAGGGTTCTGCAACCTTTGTCTCAATGAGGGGTGAGTGGTTATAGATGCCATCCATTCTATTTCATACCCAAAATGTATGATACTGTCCACCCTTGAGTCCCAAAGTAGCAAGAGCCATGCTGCCAAGGGTTCTCCTTGCTTTTGCTGAAGTTGAGTACCTGTCAACCAACTCCACCTGAGTATATGGTCAATATGTTGTGAACTCAGTTACACTGGGGGGCCCCTTGAGGATGTCCCCCCTGGGCCCTAGGCTGCTCATGCTTCACTTTCTGCTGCACTGGAGCCCACATGAGAGTCTGCTGCACTGGAGCCCACATGAGAGAATCGTGGCCACATGGTACCACATGTTATATGGTGGCCACTGACTTCCTCCTTCCAGTGGAGTCTCAGGCTTTTCTACCTGCTGGGTATCCTGCCAACTATGCCAATTGTCTTGCTGATCCTGTTTGTAATACTAGTTGTCTTGCTGGCCCACATTGTTTGCTGGATTCAGAGTAGGCAAGGCTTGAGCTAAGAGATTGAAAGAAGACGTGAGGAGCTATGGGAACTGCAGGCAGTTTTATTCTCCCCTGGCTGGCATAGTGGCCATAATACAGCCTCTCTCCTGGCTGATGCAGCAGCCATAACATAACCATAACATAGCCATAACATAGTCATGACATAACCTTACATAATGTAACCATGATGCTGCCCCAATGTAGCCTCAACACAGCAGTAGCCAGAGCTTTTCAGGCGAAGCTTATATATACTTACAGATCAAAAGTAGCCTGTGGCCAAGCGGGTACCTTGTGACATGCATGTGCTGTGCTATAAGTGATTTCAGCTGTTACATAAACATGCATAGCCATTGTTTATAGAACATGGAGTGAGATGGCATGAGAGCGTGGGGGAAGAAAGCCTGACTAGCACCATCTTGTCAATTTCCCCACACCCTCCTTTCCTCACCTCTGGCTACTTGGCACTATTTCCCAGGCTGGTGAGTCCAGCCACCCGAAGCGGGTCGCATAGTGTTCCTCTCAGATAAGACATCTAAAATAGTCAAAGGTATATAATTGAACGGTAGAACTGTGGTAATAAGAAATGGAGGGAGAGAGATATGGGGAGTTTTTGTTCAATGGATATAAAGTTACAGTTACACAAGAAGAGTAATTTCCAGAGAACTGCTGAACAACTCAGTGCCTTTAGTTAGTATTGTAATTATATAATAAGTGATGGTATACTTAAAAAATTAAGAGGGTAAATCATGTTAACTGTAACACAAAAAAAGGGACACAAAGAAATTTTTGGAGGTGATAGATATGTTTATTACCTGGATTTTGGTGATAATAACAAAAATATATACATATTCAAACTCATTAAATTGTATACATTAATTATATGCAGCTTCTGTGTACACATTATACCTCAATAAAATTTAAAAATTAAAATTAAAAAAGAATGAGAAACCATTGAATTTGGTGTTCAAGGGTTCTTAGAAAAAGCAGTTACATAGCGAGGGCAGGCAAGCAGATTCAGTAGGTTGAGTAATGAAAGGGATATAAAAGCTGTTAATGTTGAGATGATCATGTATTTTAATATCAAGTGTTTTTGGAAAGTTTTGTGAGTTTTCAGGTTCATTCTGTCTCTCTCTCTCTCAGCATTTTATATTGATGAAGATATTAACACATAATTTAGTGTATAGCTAAACTGTGATGCAAGGAAAATAGAGAAGAAGCTACTGTATCATTTATAAACCCCTTAATTCTAATTCAGTTGGTTCATGAAGCCATTTTTAACTTCTTTTAGCCTTTACAAATTGCATGTACCTGAGAATACTTGAAAGTTTTCAGTGATTCTAAATAGATCCTTAGAGAATAATGTCTGGCAGCTATTTGAGGGATAGAGGAGCAGTAGAGATTTGTGTGTTTCTCTCTGTGGGTGGGAATGCTATGTGGAAATATTCTGATAAAAGGAAACTACAAAAGCCCCTAAGGGGGGTTTCATTCCCCAACTCCAACTTACCCATCTAAAAGGGAATTTAAAAAAAATAGTTAATTGGAAAGAAAAGTGAGTTAATTTTAAGATTGCTAATAGACCACTGCTACTACATGGGCATCCTTTGTCATTTAATAGCATGTTCTAAAGACAGTTGGCATAATAAGCAAGACTTAATGAGAAAATGGAGAGAGAATTTAATGCATGAATCAAAAAACACTTGATGGGAAGTGAAATTGCCTAGAATTCCTCTTGGTGGCTTATTTTTCACTGCTTCATGATAATTTTTTCATTCTCATCAGAAATTGCAAAATAAAAGCATGAAAGAATTTTCAAATACTGAGAAGGGTCTTTTTCTGTAAGATTTCCTACTGGTTATTTCCTGTTATTGTCTTCATTTTGCTGATGGAGAATACTAATGTGTTTGATTTAACTGTGTGCTTCTCTTGTGACAATTAAGTAAATTGTATTATCCAGCCTAGACTAATATAATAACTTTAAAATATGCTAACCATATTTGTTTCCAGTTATGAAAATGTAGTCAAATATATGCTTGCTTTGAGTCTTCATTAATTATGTCTTAGAGATATAGAGACAGGATAAGCACAGTAACTTGACATACTATAATATTTCAAAAAACTAACAACTTGAAACTCAGAGTCCTTTATAACACAGCTTTTGAGTCAATAGACTTAGAGTCTTCTAAATGTCTTAGAAGAAAAAAATGTCTTTAAATCAGGCTTACATTTTTTTATTTCAAAAAACAATCAAAATCACTTTAAAATATTCTAGGAAAAAAACTGCAAGCAAATATAAGGGTTATTTTTTAGAACACAGTAAAAAGCAGGGTTAGCCAAAGTCATGAAACAGTGCTAGTGATCTTTTAGGAGTTTCAAGTCCATATTTTGCTTCTAGGAAAGTAGGCACTTCCCTGATACAGAGCTTCTGACTTACCTCTAATTTCCACCTTCTACTTCCCACCTTTGCCTCTTCCATTTCCTTTGTCTTTCCATGTATGGAGATAAAGTGAAAGGAAATGTGGTTGGGATTGATAAAGAAAAAATTAACAGGATTCACCTACCCTTATGTTTGTGCTCAGTTGCTCAATCATGTCAGACTCTTTGTGATCTCATGGACTGTAGCTAACCAGGATCCTCTGTCCATGGAATTTTCCAGGCAAGAATACAGGAGCAGGTTGCCATTTCCTACTCCAGAGGATCTTCCCAACACAGGGATTGAATCCACATCTCTTGCATCATCTCCTGCTTTGGCAGGCGGATTTTTTACCATTGTGCCACCTTGGAAGACCCTCACCCCTCCCCACCCACCCAACTGCAAACTTTAGTAAAAGCAATAGATGACTCAGTTTCTTAATTTCAAGTTTTATGTCTACCAAATATATTTTATGGTTGAGGAAATCTAAAAAGTTTATACTATCCTGAGAGGCAAGCTGTCTAAAGTATAGGAACAATTAACATCTATAACGTTAACTTTTATAAATGGCCTCTTTCAGCTGTATCTATTTTGTATGTGGGTGTGCACATGAAAGATAATTCTACATACAATTACTTAGTGTGAGCATGTGGCTACCACATAGAGTGCCCTCTAGAGTTTTCACTTCTTATTAATTCTACTTATTTATTTTCCAATTAAGAGAGCTGCTTTTTTTGAATAATAACCAGATACATTGCAGTGTTTAGCTTTCAAATTTTTACTAATATGTAAGCTGCTGCTACTGCTAAATCACTTCAGTCGTGTCCGACTGTGCGATCCCATAGATGGCAGCCCACCAGGCTCCGCCGACCCTGGGATTCTCCTGGCAAGAGTACTGGAGTGGGTTGCCATTTCTTTCTCTAATGCAGGAAAGTGAAAAGTGAAAGTGAAGTCGCTCAGTCTTGTCCAACTCTTAGCAACCCCATGGACCGCAGCCTACCAGGCTCCTCCGTCCATGGGATTTTGCAGGCAAGAGTACTGGAGTTGGTTGCCATTGCCTTCTCCGAATATGTAAGCTATCAGTAAGCAAAAGAAAATGTACCTTATTCAGCTATATAATTCCATACCTTTTTATTTTATAAATCCTAAAAACAGTTTTATATGTATCTTACAAAATAATGAAATAATGAGTGAATATGTTGCTAGTAAAGCAGAACCATGTACCAAGTTATGAGCAAGTGAGCACAGAAATGTAAGGCAAATCTCTAAGGAATGAATCCAGTAATAATCAGTTGATGAGCAATATAATTCCTATTCTGAGGGCACAAATACTAATACCAACTCTGCAGCTAAATCTGATGACAATTTTCACTTCATGTATTTAATTTACTTGCTGATTACATAGGACTTGAAGTGCAGTGATTTGAAATGTCAAAATAATGAATAAGGTTTCATTTATCTAGGAACCACTCTTTTTGTGTGTGAAATTTGAACAAAATCTGTACTTTAGTTAATAATAAAACTGTATCACATATTAATTTCCTGTTGTTGTTGTTGTTGCTGTTGTTTTTCACAATATAGTATTGCTTTATATTCTCAGACTTGGTTTAGAAGGTTTTTAAAAAAAATTACTAAGTTAATAAATTTTATAGACTTTTAGCAACAATACTAGATGCCATATATTTTTCATGGAATTAATTTATATCAAAGTTTTGAGTGAATATAAATTAGAAATCTAGCATCCTATTCATGCTAAGTCAAACAAGTTGAATTAAAATGTCATAAATTTTTTAGCTATGAAAAAATTCAAAATTTTTCTAATATATATTATATTATACATGTTATTTATATACAGATGTATACCAAAGCTTTTGTACTACACATGATAAAGACTTGAGAAAGAACACAACAAAAAGAGAGGTAGAGAAGTTGGAAACATAGACTAAATGAAATGGGAGCACTGAATATGCAATAGAAAAAGTGAAACAAACTAGATAAAAGTAAAAGATCATCATATAGTCCAGTTGTTTTTAAACATGGCTGATCATTAGAAATACATCTGGAGCTTGGAAAAATACCTGGGCATTTGTATTTCTCAAAAAATTCCAAGATATTTCTGATATGCATCTGTATTTTAAAAAGTGATTTAGATCTTTCTATTAAATGGTAGACTTAGAATTCCTTTATTTTCTGTTGACCAATCATGATACAAGGTATTAAGCAAATAATAATTGCATAATCACAATAGGAAAAGATGTTCAACAGTTTTCACAATCAATAGCCAGACAAAAAATAAAAGATAATTATAATTGCAAGCCATAATGGAAACATGATTAACCTAACAATATAAAATAATTACATACAATTTGGGGGGTTAAGTAAAGTGATGTGGTAAGTGGAAGTGCATACATGCACATGTTTTCATCTGCCCAGCCAAACTGTCTTGTGATTGGTGCATTTAATCTGTTTATATTTAAGGTAATTATTGATATGTATGATCTTATTGGAGAAGGAAATGGCAACCCACTCCAGTGTTCTTGCCTGGAGAATTCCAGAAATGGCGGAGCCCGGTGGACTGCCATCTATGGGGTCGCACAGAGTCGGACACGACTGAAGTGACTTAGCAGCAGCAGCATGATCTTATTAGCATTTTCTTAATTGTTTGGATTTATTTTGTGTAGGTCTTTTCTTTATCTTGTGTTTCCTGCCTAGAGAATTTCCTTTAGCATTTGTTAAAACTTGCTTGGTGGTGCTGAATTTCCTTAACTTGTGCTTATATGGAAAGCTTTTGATTTCTCCATCAAATCTGAATGGGAGTCTTGCTGGGTAAAGTATTATTGGTTGTAGGTTTGTCCTTTTCATCACTTTATATTGCACCATTCCCTTCTGGCTTGTAGAGTTTCTATTGAGAAATCAGCTGATAACTTTATGGGAGTTCCCTTGTATGTTATCTGTCATTTTTCCCTTGGTGCTTTTAATATTTTATGTTTAATTTTTGTAATTTTGATTACTATGTGTCTTGGTGTGTTCCTTCTTGGGTTTATTCTGACTGGGATAAACTCTGTGCTTCCTTGACTTGGTTGACTATTTCTTCTCCGATGTCAAGGAAGTTTTCAACTATTTTATCATCTCTTCAAATATTTTGGGTCCTTTCTCTCTCTCTTCTCCTTCTGGGACACCTGTAATGCAAATGTTGGTGTGTTAAAAGTTGTTCCACAGGTCTCTTAGGCTGTCTTCATTTGGTTTTTCATTCTTTTTTCTATATTTTGTTCTGCAGCAGTGATTTCCACCTTTTTGTCCTCCAGGTCATTTATCCATTCTTCTTTCTGAGTGATTCTGCTATTGATTCCTTCTAGTGTATTTTTCATCTCTGTTTGTTTTTTCTTTAGTTCTCCTTTGATAAACATTTCTTTCATCTTCTCCATTCTGTTTCCAAGAATCTTGATCATCTTCACTATCTTTATTTTGAATTCTTTTTCTGGAAAGTTGCCCATCTCCACTTCATTTAGCTGTTTTTCTGGGATTTTACTTTGGCCCTTCAACTGGGACATAACTCTATACTTTCTCATTCTCATTAACTTTCTGTAACGTGACTTTCATTCTAGCCACTGTGGTTCTTCCTGCTTCTTTTGTCTGCCCTCTGGTGGATAAGACTAACAGGCTGGTGTAAGGTTCCTGATGGGAGGGACTGGGAAAACTGGGTCTTGCTCTGGTGGAATAAGACTCTGGTGGAACAAAATTTTAATCTAATTACCTGCTGATGAGTGGGGTTGTTCTACCTCCCTGTTGGTTGATTGGCCTGAAAAGACTCAGCTCTGGGGTCTACGGGCTCTATGGTAGGGCTATTGGCAACCTCCAAGAGAACTTACAACAAGAGGCACCTTCCAGGACTATTGCTTCCAGTGCCCCTGTCTCTGCAACTAGCCACTGCCTACCCACACTCCAGAGGAGATCATCCAACACTGGCAGGTAAGTCTGGTTCAGTCTCCTGTGGAGTCACTGCTCCTTTCCCCTGGTTTTTGTGAGCACAAGATTTTGTTTATGCCTTCCAAGAGTGGAGTCTTTTTTTCCCTCAGTCCTGTGGAAGGTCTGTAATCAAACACTGATGGCCTTCAAAGTCATATTACCTGGGGATTCCTAGTCCCTTTGCTGGATCTCCAGGCTGGGAAGCCTGACGTGAGGCTCAGAATCTTTACAACATTGAGAGACATTCTTTGGTATTATTGTTTTCCAGTTTGTGAGTCACCTACCAGGTGGGTATGGGATTTGGTTTTAGTGTAACTGTGCCCCTCCTACTGTCTTGTTGTGGCTTTTTCTTTGTCTTTGGACTTGAAGTATCTTTTTTTTTGGGGGGGGGGGGTTCCAGTGTCCTCCTGTAGATGATTGTTTAACAACTAGTTGGAATTTTGGTGCTCTTGCACTCTTGCAGGAGGGAGATGAGCACATGTCCTTCTACTCTGCCATCTTGAACTGGAAGCCTAGAAACCACTCTTTTCTAGAAAAAAAAAAAATGAGTTTATAGTAGACTTTGTATTAAAACTCTGGTAAATTTTCCCTGAATATCTTTAGTTCTCAATGCACTCATATGTGAGTTCCTGGACGAGCAGTGATTACCTCCTAGTCATCCTCCATGTTTGTACAGGGACTCATATCTCTTTCCATGGGAAGGGATAGACTCAAAAAATCTTAGAACTGATAACTATTTTGTTCTGCTTTCTATGGTGAATTAAATTGCTCATTACCAAGGAGCTGAGAACTTCCACTAATTTATCCATATAATGTTCATGATATGGTGTTCAGAAATAAAAGAGAGAAACATTACTCAGCTGTTTTTCTAAGAGGTAGAGGTAGAGGAAATCTAAGACAAAGAATTATCTTGTAGGCACACTATGCTGTGAATTAGCCACTTCTCCAACTCAGCATGAAGCTTTTAGTAGACTGATTTTTCTAAATTGATTTTCTTTTTTTTTTATTTTCTCATTTTTAACTATTGAGTTTTTTTAAAAAAAATCATTGCTGTCTTATTGTTATTTAATGTGACAGTCAGACATTGACTACTCATTCAAATTTACAGTTTGCTAACTTCCTTTTCCAGTTTTGTTGAGATATAATTGACATACAACACAGTATAAGTTTAAGGTGTACAACATAATGGTTTGAATGCATACATCATCAAATGATAACCACAAAAGTTTTTGTAAAAGCTCCTCACCTCAAATAGAAAAAAAGTGTTAAAGAAATAGAAAACAAATTTTCCTTGCAATGGGAGCTCTTAGGATTTACTCTCCTAACAATTTTCATTTATAACACACAGCCATGTTACATCACTTTGCTGACAAAGGTTCCTATAGTCAAAGCTTTTCCAGTAGTCATGTACAGATGTGAGAGTTGAACCATGAAGAAGGCTGGGTACTGAAGAATTGATGCTTTTGAATTGTGGTGCTGAAGAAGACTCTTGAGAGTCCCTTGGACTGCACAGAGATCAAACCAGTCAGTCCTAAAGGAAATCAACCCTGAATATCTATTGGAAGGACTGATGCTGAAGTTCCAAAATTTTGGCCACCTGATGCAAAGAGCTGACTCGTTAGAAAAGACCCTGATGCTGGAAAAGATTGAAGGCAGGAAGAGAAGGAAATGATAGAGGATGAGATGGTTGGATGGCACCACTGACTCAATGTACATGAGTTTGAGCAAGCTTTGTGAGATGGTGAAGGACAGGAAGGCCTGGCATGCTGCAGTCCAAAGAAGTTGGACATGACTGAGCAACTGAACAACAGCAACAAGATTACATGGTAGTTTTATTTTTTAATTTTTGAGGAGTCTTCATGCTGTTATTCATAGTTTCTGCCAGCACCAAATGTACATTCCCACCAACAGTGCAGGAGGGTGCCCTTTTCTCCACATCCTGGCCGACAGTTGTTATTTCTTGTCTTTTTGATAACAGACATTCTGACAGATGTGAAGTGATATCTCACTGCTGTTTTGATTTGCATTTCCCTGACGATTAATGATATTGACCATATTTTCCTGTTGGTCATCCATATATTTTCTTTGGAAAAATGTCTACTCACTGAAAAATGTCAATTTTTCATTGGGTTGTTTGTATTTTTTATATCAAGTTCTATGAGATATTTGTATATTTTGGATCTTAATTCCTTATCAGATACATCCTTTGCAAATAATTTGTCCCATTTCAGTAGGTGACCTTTTCATTTTATTGAGTTTCCTCGTGTGAAAACATTTATTTTGATGTAGTCTCATTTGTTTATTTTTATTTGTATTTTCCTTGATTGAGGATATATATCCAAAAAATATTGCTGAAACTGATGTCAAAGAGCAAATTACCTATGTTTTCTAGTAGAAGTTTTATGATTTCAGATATTACAGGTACATCTTTAATTTGTGTTGAGTTTTTGTATATGCTGTGAGAAAATAGTCTATTTTGATTCTTTTTGAATTAGCTGTCAAGTTTTTTCAATAGTATTTACTGGAGAAGCTGTACTTTCTCCATTGTATATTCTTGCCTCCCTTGTCATAAATTAATTGCTCATATAAGTGTGGGTTCATTTCTGGTTCTCAACTTGGTTCTGTTGATCTATGCATCTATGTTTGTGATAGAAACTTACTGTTGAATACTGTAACTTTGTAGTATAGTATGAAATCAGGGAGCATGATATCTCTTTTTTTGTTGTTCTATTAAAATTGTTTCACCTATTCAGGGTTGTTTGTGTTTCCACACTAATTTTAGACATATTTCTAGTTCTTTAAAAAATGTCGTTGGTATTTTGTTAGGGAACATGTTGAATCTCTAGATTACCTTGCAGAGTATAGTTCTTTTAACAATACTAATTCTTCCAACCCATGAACACAGAATTTCTTTCCATCTGTTTTGTCATCTTCAATTTCTTTCTTCAGTATCTTATAATTTTTGAGCACAAATCTTTTACTTCCTTAGTTAGATGTATTCCCTGGTAATTTATGCTTCTTGATGTGATTGTGAATGGGATTGTTTTCATAAGTTCTCTTTCTGCTAATCCACTATTAGTGTATAGAAACACAACAGATCTCTGCATATTAATTTTCTGTCCTGAAACTTTACCAAATTCATTGATGAGTTCTAGTACTTTTTGATGGTGTCTTCTTGGACTTCCCTGGTGGCTCAGACGGTAAAGCATCTGTCTATGATGCAGGAGACCCGGGTTCGATCCCTGGGTTGGGAAGATCCCTTGGAGAAGGAAATGGCAATCCACTCCAGTACTATTGCCTGGAAAATCCCATGGACAGAGGAGCATGGTAGGCTACAGTCCATGGGGTCACAGAGAGTTGGGCACGACTGAGTGACTTCACGTTCACGTTAGGTGGCTCAGATGGTAAAGCATCTGTCTGCAATGCAGGAGACCCAGATTCAATCCCTGGGTTGGGAAGCTCCCCCGGAGAAGGAAAGGACAGCCCACTCCAATACTCTTGCCTGGAAAATCCCATGGACGGAGGAGCCTGGTGTACTGCAGTCCATGGGGTCACAAAGAGTCAGACATGACTGAGTGACTTCACTTTCACTTTAGTATTTTCTATGTACAGTGCCATAACATCTTTAAATAGTAGCAATTTTCCTTGTTCCTTTCAAATTTGGATATCTTTTATTTCTTTTTGTTATCTGATTGCTGTGGTTAGGACTTCCAATACTATGTTGAATAAAAGTGGCAAAAGTGCCATTCACTGGTGAACAGAGTTGGGTCCCACAGTCTCTGGCTTCAGGGCCCTAGGAGTCCCAGGGTTAGTGCAAGTGCACTGTTGATCTGGGCCAGGTCCTGGGCATTCTGGTAGATGTGGCCAGGTCCTGGAGCAACAAGGAGTTTAACCGCTCCTAAAGCAATCAGTCTGCTGGTTGGTGAGACTGTGTCCCCACCTGGCTAGCTGTTTGGCCTGGGGCATCTCAGAACTGGGGGTGGGGGATTCCAAAATTGTGCTTACCAGCACCAGTATACTTATGGTGGAATGAACTCCCCCTAATGGCTACTGCTAGCTTCTATGTTTCCAAGGTGAGTTTCATTTGCCGCCTGCCTCCAGGAGGATTTTCAAAATCAGAACCCAAGCTCTTTTCAAATTACTGCTTCTTCCCTGGATCTTGGAGGGTGAGATTTTGTGTGCCCTTTATGAATGGAGTCTTTTCCCCACTGCCCTCTGACTCTTGAATGTAAGCCCTGCTGCCCTTCAAAGTCAAACATTCTGAGGGCTCATCTTCCCAGTGCAAGACTCCTAGACTGGAGAGCCTGATGTGGGGCTCAGATCCCTCTCTCCTTGGGAGAGAATCTCTGCAATTATAGTTGTCCTCCTGTTTGTGGGTTGTCTTCCCCAAGGGTATAGGTCTTCACTATACTGTGTCTTCACCCCTCTGACCCTTCTTCTTGTGATCCCTTCATTATATTTCCAGCAGTTGATCTTTTCTGCTTGTCCTCATATTGTTCTCAAGGGTAGTTGTAATTTTGGTATGTCCATGAGAGGAGGTTAGCTCATCTTGGCCATACAGTATGGGGGTACTAAATTTTGATAATAAAAGGAATACACATTCATTATAGAAAATTTTGGAACACACAATGAAAAATTTAGAAAAAAAATCATACCTCTTAGTGATATCCATTCTTGAAATGGGGGTGAGAAAGTATTTATGCCAGTGCTTTCTCTTTGCATATATACAGGATTGTTTATGTGTGTCTGTGTACACTCGTATACACATTCCTTTTTACAAACTTGAAAATGTACTATTTTTATAGTTTTATATCATGTATTTGAACATTATTTTATCACTTTTTTCTTGTTAAAATGAGCACTACATGTTTATTGTAAAAATATTTAAATATAAATAAACAAATGGAAGAAAATAAGAATTATCAAAGCAAGTAAATTAGATAAAATGAAGAGCAATAAAATTGTCTGTAATTCCATTCAGAAATAATAATGGCAATGCCTTGGTGTAAATAGTGTCAGTATTTTTTTTTCCATGAAAATATATGCTTTTCCTCTTAAACAAAATTAAAATCACAGTGTACCTACATAGTAGATTTTGTCACCTTCAGTTTTTCTCTTTCCAATAGGTATGAATATTTTCTTTATTATCAACTATTCTTCTACTTCATTTTTTAGTTCTTTTATAGCATTTATTGTAAGGATAAGCCCCACATGATTTATCCAAGCCTCTATTGTTAACCATATAAACACTTCAGATTTTTCAATTATAAACATCACAGTGATGATCATCCTTAAATTTGAACCCATCCACACTTATTTTCTTAGAATACACTGTTAGAAGTAGAATTGCCTTTTGTGTCTTTTTACAATAGAGAAATTATTAAAGTAATTTTGAAAGAAAGTTTTCAATAAAGATTTAAGGAATGAAAAATGAAATCATGGCCTTCTTTGTTTCTATAGAGGAATCAAATGAAGTTGTTCCAAATGAGGCAAGGGCTCATAAGGAAGAGAACCACCATGCAGTATCTGCAGATAATGTGGTACGTACACTTTGGGATTCTTTCCTCATTACATGATGGATTGCAAGGATTTATTTCCGGTTGGTGACAATATCAGCATTGTCAGAAATAAGTCTTGCTTTACAAATCAAAACAGATCTGTTACCAATGCAACAATATATCTTATAGGGTTTAATAAATGAAATTCAAAGTGATATAATCTGTACCTCTTTTTATGTAATAGCTTTGCAAATATGAAAATCTAATGCCTACTATATATGTGACATTTTAAGCATAACAAGTTATTTTGCTTCAACATATTCAGCAAATAGCCAATTTCTTCTCATTTGACAGATGGCAGAACTTTAAAAGTTTAGCATGAGACCATGAAAGAAGTCATTATTAGGTCTGGAACTTGTATCCATGGATTCCTGATTCTTGTGTTCTCTGTTCAGACCATACATGTCTCCACTGTGTTTGGAAATCTTTCTTCTTTTTAGTTAAATTGGACTCAGCTAGTCATCTTAAAAATTGTAGTAATAGAGGAAAGGTAGTATTAAAAAACTGAATAGCAAACAGACACAGCCTACATGTGGATTAAACTAGGTTTTGTAAAAATGTAAACATTATTGGTATATAGAGATGCTCTCAAAGTAGCTGTTTTAGCATTATCTGTTTATATTCTGACTCAATCAAGTAATTCAGAAATCAAGATGTTATTAACCCAAAGTCAGACATAAAGGAAAATGTCATTGTGCTGTTGTTTTTGTTTTCAAATCAGTGTTTTTTGCTTCATTGTAATCTTTACAATTGGTCCATATAATGGATTTTTCTGTTACAAAATGGCTGCAACTTCAAAATTTACCCTGGCTTCCACTACGAACATTATTTATCTAACATTATAGTTCTGTCACATCACTTTAATAAAACTTGAGTACATCAAATACAGTTTTGTTCTTTTTTGTTATATATAAATAATATATAACAGTGTTTTCCATATACAGAGTGTAGTTTAGGATTGTATTTTACTGATTTCAGTCCTGATTTAAGTTGATGGTTGACCTAAATATATTGAATGGGGATATAGGAAAATAAGCTTTTATTTTGTGGCAAAGTTGTGTTTTCATTAGATAGCTAGTAATAATTGTTTTCCACAATTATTAATTGTGTCAATATTCTTAATTCCACTATTTAATAATCTCCTTTGCTCTAGATTTGAGTAATACTATTACAAATTATATCCAGTTATTTATAAATTGGAAACTTTTTTCCCCTAAAGATATGCTCATTTTCTGTCTGAATTTCTCAGCATTGAATCTCCCTTGTGGCAGACATTTGAAAACAATGAATGAAGTCCTGGCATGGGATGACTCACAGTCACTTAAGCATCTAATTTATCAAAAAAAAAATTGATTTTCAGAGACAAAACTTCAAATTTTCAAAGGTTGATTTCCTCTGCCTATAGCTTTGAGTGTCCTCAATTATGGACGGCAAATCACAAAGACATACAAGACCTGTTTATATGCACAAATCTATACAGTGGCCCCTCAAGCCTTCTCCCTTGATTACTTAGCTCTTTTTGCCCAAAACCTATCCAAATAGAAAAACCTAAACAACAACATCAAAAAAAAGATATCAAATCGGTGTTATGGTGAGAGCCAACATGAGTAAGCCCCAAGTTTTTAGTTATTATAATAGAAAACAAAACATTAGATTCATCTCCAGGCAGCAGTACAAAGCAATTCCTTTGTAGCTGTCTTTCTAACTCAGAAGCCTGCTGGTAACAAACCCTGTTATGGTATCATATCCCCAAAGGCAATATATCAAATATAATCATTCCAAGTTCGTTTGTGATTTTTAATCACCATATCAATTTCTGGCTAGGAAATTTTATTTCAAATTCTGCCTGTGACATGTTGCTATTAATGTGATTGTTCTTAAAAGACTGCCTAGTGACTAACTCTAGCTTAGCTTTTCTCTTTTTAAATTTTCTTTTGGGTTGGCAGGGTTTAAATGTTTAAAGTGTTTTTTTTTTTTTTAACTGCATTATTCATATGCAAAAGAAAAATTTGAAGCAGATTTTGTCTTTGGGTTTTGGTTTCCTTTAAAAAGAATTCTATGATTAGAGATTTTATGGTTGGAGCTTATCGGCCATTCTTTCCATTGATGTTAAGCTGTTATGTTCATTCTTTTGACAAATATTTAATTAGTACCTACTGTTTGCAAGATACTATATAAACTATGCTGTACATCAGTTCTGAAGCTAAGGGCAGTTTCTTTTTCTTGGGGGTGGACTTGATCCCTGCCTCCTGTACAACGTCACGAACCTCCATCCACAGTTCAATGTCCACTATGGACAGAGGTTCATGACAATGTACAGGAGGTAGGGATCAAGACAATCCCCAAGAAAAAGAAATGTAAAAAAGGCAAAATGGTTGTCTAGGAAGACTTACAAATAGCTGAGAAAAGAAGAGACGCTAAAGGAAAAGGAGTAAAGGAACGATATCCATGTGAATGCAGAGTTCTGAAGAATAACAAGGAGAGATAAGAAAGCCTTTCTCAGTGATCAATGCAAAGAAATAGGGGAAAACAATAGAATGGGAAAGACTAGAGATTTTTCCAAGAAAATTACAGATACCCAAGGGACTATTTCATGTAAAGATGGGCACAATAAAGGACAGAAATTGTATGAACCTAATGGCAACCCACTCCAGTACTCTTGCCTGAAAAATCTCATGGACAGGGAACCTCGTAGGCTACAGTCCATGGGGTCGCAAAGAGTCAAACACGACTGAGCGACTTCTTTCTTCACTTCTTCTTCAACAGAAGCAGAAGATATTAAGAAGAGGTGGCGAGAATACACAGAAGAACTATAGAAAGAAAAAAAAAAAATGTTCATGACCCAGATAACCACAATGGTGTGATCACTCACCAAAGAGCCAGACATCCTGGAATGCAAAGTCAAGTGGGCCTTAAGCATCACTATGAACAAAGCTAATGGAGATGATGGAATTCCAGTTGAGCTATTTCAAATCCTAAAAGATGATGCTGTGAAAGTGCTGCACTCAATATGCCAGCAAATTTGGAATACTTAACAGTTGTCACAGGGCTGGAAAATGTCAGTTTTCATTCCAGTCCTAAAGAAAGACAATGCTGAAGATTGTTCAAACTACCACACAATTGCACTCATTTCACATGCTAGCAAAGTAATATTCAAAATTCTCCAAGCCTGGCTTCAATAGTATGTGAACCATGAACTTCCAGAATTCAAGCTGGTTTTTGAAAAGGCAGAGGAACCAGAGATCAAATTGCCAACATCCGTTGGATCATTGAAAAAGCAAGAGAGTTCCAGAAAAATATCTGCTTTATTGACTATGCCAAAGCCTTTGACTGTGTGGATCACAATAAACTGTGGAAAATTCTTCAAGTGATGGGAATATTAGGCAACCTGACCCACCTCCTGAGGAATCTGTATGCAGGTCAAGAAGCAACAGTTAGAAAGGGAGATGGAACAACAAACTGGTTCCAATTTGGGAAAGAAGTACTTGAAGGCTGTATATTGTCACCCTGCTTATTTAGCTTATATGCAGAGTACATCATATGAAATGCTGGGCTGGATGAAGCACAAGGTGGAATCAAGATTGCTGGGAGAAATATAAATAACCTCAGATATGCAGATAACACTACTCTTATGGCAGAAAGTGAAGAAGAACTTCTTGATGAAAGTGAAAGTGGAGAGTGAAAAAGTTGTCTTAAAGCTCAAAAAACTCAGGTCTTGGCTTCTGGTCCCATCACTTCATGGCAAATAGATGGGGAAATAATGGAAACAGTGAGAGACTTTATTTTCTTGGGCTCCAAAATCACTGCACATGGTGACTGTAGCCATGAAATTAAAAGACACTTACTTCTTGGAAGAAAAGCTATGACCAAATTAGATAGTATATTAAAAATCAGAGACATTACTTTACTGACAAAGGTCTGTCTAGTCAAAGCTATAGTTTTTCCAGTAGTCATGTATGGATGTGACAGTTGGACTATAAAGAAAGCTAAATGCCAAAGGATTGATGCCTTTGAACTGTGGTGTCGGAGAAGACTCTTGAGAGTCCTTTAGACTGCAAGGAGGTCTTACCAGTCAATTCTGAAGGAAATCAGTCCATCCTGAATATTCTTTGGAAGGGCTGATGCTAAAGATGATTCTCCAATATTTTGGCCACCTAATGAAAAGAATTGACTCATTGGAAAAGACCCTGATGCTGGGAAAGATTGAAGGCAGGATGAGAAGGGTACAACAGAGGAGGAGATGTTTGGATGGCATCACTGACTTGATGGACATGAATTTGAGCAAGCTCCAGGAGTTGGTAATGGACAGGGAAGCCTGGTGTGCTTCAGTCCACGGGGTTGCAAATAGTTGGACATGACTGAGCAACTGAACTGAAGGGCAGTTTAGCGTTTCTCTTGTTCTTGCTTTCTCTCTTCTCACTTACTATCCAGTGAAGGAAACAAATCACCATACTCATCACCATTACATTATAAATGTCTGCTTTCAATTATCTCACTAATGGAGTGCTGTGAATAAGTGGATATTAAAAAAAAACACATTTGACTTTGCAATGCATGTCATATGTTGATATTTTGCATTACAAGTTGCAAAGAGAAATATGAAAGTGTAAAGAAGAAAGTTCTGCCAGGCGATTAAATTTTTAGACTACCTTTACAGAAAACAAATTCCCTGTTCCTGAAGGGCACTATTTAATCAAAGTTTGATTGCTTATTTTTTTAAGGATATTATGAAACTGTTTTTTCTATTTTAAATTATATTACAATAATTTTCTATTACTAAAGGAGGTGGCTCAGACACATACTAGGTGTAAAGCTGAGGAGCCAGTCAGTTAGAATTTACTCTTGATAAACTAGACTAGAAAACCCCATTGTTAAAACTGAACATTGAATGATATGCTCTATACATTATTGAGTGCAATGGGGATAATAAGATATATATTTATGAAAACTTCTCTACTTGTGTTACAGAAAATAGAAATTATTGATGATGAAGAAAGTGACATGATAAGTAATTCTGAAGTAGAGCAAGTGAATTCTTTCTTGGATTATAAGGTAAAAGTAATTTCAGATCCTTAATTTTTTAAGAGAAGGTATTAAACGAGGTTGGTGATGGACAGGAAGCCTGGCATGCTGCAGTCCATGGGGTTGGAAAGATTCAGACATGACTGAGCGACTGAACTGAACTGACTGATTAAAGGAGGTAGACTTTTACAGTATCTATGTACCAGCTTTTTTCACTTCCATTTTCCATTCGGTAAATTAAGCATCCTGGGGCTCTGCATTGACTCTCTCAGGCACCTGGATATCCATTATGGTGCTGGGTATTTTAATTAATGCTGGTCAGTTTAGTGGTTATGGCTTCAAGAACAATTTGCTGAGCAGCAGTAAGTACTGATGCTGCATTGCAAGATGAGGCATAGTGGTGGTTAATGTGAAATTTATGACAATACTTTTTTTAAAGCCCATGTTCATTTTAAAATGATTATAAAGGGAATATTTTTTCTAGTGTTCCTTGCTAATTTTATCTTGAATTTCAATTTCTGAAGATTTTTTTAATATAATAATATACCTGTTTTAGAAGAAGTTTAAAAACAATCCCCATGGCAAATACTGAATGAATATGAATACAGATGACCTTTTCTTAATGTCACTTGTTATTAAAATGAAAGACTTACTTTGACAGCATGCCATGCATAATTTTGTTTTTTAAAAATTTTTGATGTAAGCCATCAGTCTAGATGTCAATATGTTTTTCATAGATGTTTAATTGTTGTCCCTTTGTTAATCCATGTCCTATCTTACTAGGTAACTTTGGGATCTTCTGAAATTTTGACCAGAGTCATTTTTTTCATAGAGAATAGTAATCTTAAAATGTTAACAAAAGATAACATTTAATCAGAAAGACAGCAGCTGTCATTAACCTTTTCAGTTTTACTATAATTGAAAGCTATGTAATTCAACAGATTCTGTTTTTCAACTGTTTATGACATGTCAGACTTCAAAATATTGAACATTGTAAACACAGAAGGAAATGATTTTTTGAAATTTATTTTCTAAGTGATCCAAAAACACAATATAATCCTGTATTTAAACTATATTTTAACAAATATAATTATAAGGTTGTTGGTTTTGAAGTACAAGAGATCATTCTTATCTCTCCTTCATGGTCATATAACATTTATAAATGTCCAGTTCAGGGTTTAAATGGCTTTGCAAACCATCACTTGGCACAGGCTATGGAAACTACAGATTAGAGGACTAGGTTGCACAGCTATTAAGTGTACTCTACTCAGTACTCTCAAGCAGGTCAGATAGGACTGGTCCCAGAACTCAGAGGGTTTTTTCCAGGACCTTTTCCCGCTGGGGTACCAGCTCACTTGAAAGGTTTGAAGCTAAAGATATCAGCAAGCCAGAGTATCCAGTCCAGAAATATCAGTTATCATTTTCATTGAATTCTAAAGGACATTTAAAGATTCAGTGTTTTCCATTTTGGTGAATGCTGTAGAAACAAGGGGTTTTTTGCTCCCTTATTAAGATATCTTTTAAAACACATCATCATTCTATACAAACTTTTATTTAACTCTTAAAAATTAGCACCTATATAGAAAATATGTCTCTCTATAATCATTATTCAAGATATTTCAGTTCACTTCATCAGTGAATTTTGTCACTTTAATTCTAAATAACTATAAGAGAAACCTCATATAGCAGTTCTCTTTGCTGATTTCAGTACGTGATTTAAGACACCCTTACAAGTTTGGAAATTTGATCTTCCTTCAAAGAACGTCATTTTATTCTCTTTGTTTACACATGCTAGCCTCCTTTCTTTAGGGTTCAGAATCATTTTGTTGATTTCTTGAATATATTCACCATAAGTTTCTTGAAGTCAGATACATATCTTATTCATGTATACGTTACCTGATCTAGTGCCTAAGTCATAAGGATCCAGTAACAAGTTCCTAAAATAAATTAGTTTTCTTTGGAAATATATTTAACATTATTGCTCAAGTGTTCATTTAATATGCAAGTGTTTTATTTTTGCATTTGGAAATTACTACTATACAACCATCAATATTCATTATTGGCATAGTGGAGCTTCTGATTTAGATATTTGCCAGGAATCCATATTACTAGGAGTTCTAACTAATCTGAAATGCTTGTGAGACAAGTGAATGAACTGTTTCTCAGGCATGATTAGCTATGTCATAATACCGCAGGTTTAGCTGCCATTTTAAAAATATTAATTTATTTATTTTAATTGGAGGCTAATCACTTGACAATATCATGGTGTTTTTTTGCCATACATCTACATGAATCAGTCATGGGTGTACATGTGTCCCACCATCCTGAACCCTCCTCCCACCTCCCACCCCACACCAGCCCTCTGGTTTGCACAAGGGCACCAGCTTTGAGTGCCCTGCTTCATGCATCAAACTTGCACTGGTCATCTATCTTGCATTTGGTAATACACGTGTTTCAATGCTATACTCTCATACTGTCCCACCTTCACCATCTCCCACAAAGTCCAAAAGTCTGTGTTTTACATCTTTGTCTTTTTGCTGTCTTTCACATAGGGTCATCAATACATCTTTCTAAATTCCTTATATATGAGTTTATATACTGTATTGGTGTTTCTCTTTCTGGCTTACTTCACTCTGTATAATAGGCTCCAGTTTCATCCGCCTCATTAGAACTGATTCAAAAGCATTCTTTTTAATAGCTGAGTAATATTCCATTGTGTATACATACCACATCTTTCTTATCCATTCATCTGCCAATAGACATCTAGGTTGCTTCCATGTCCTAGCTATTTTAAACAGTGCTGCAATGAACATTGGGATACATGTGTCTCTTCCAATTCTGGTTTCCTTGGTGTGTATGCCCAGCAGTGGGATTGCTGGGTCATATGGCAGTTCTATTTCCAGTTTTTTTTAAAGGAATCTCCACAATGTTCTCCATAGTGGCTGTACTAGTTTGCATTCCAAACAACATTGTAAGAGGGTTCCCTTTTCTCCTTCCTCTCCAGCATCTATTGTTTGTAGACTTTGTGATGATAGCCATTCTCAATGAGATGGTACCTCATCGTGTATTTTTTTTCCTGTTTTTATAATGTTTATTTATATAATTTTTATTTAATTGTAGGCTAATTACTTTACAATATTGTGGTGGGTTTTGCCATACATTCACATGAATCAGCCATGGGTATTCATGTGTCCCCCATCCTGAACACCCCTCCCACCTCCCTCCCCATCCCTTCACTCAGGATCATCCCAGTGCACCAGCCCTGAGCACCCTATCTCATGCATTGAACCTGGACTGGCGATCTATTTCACATGATAATATACATGTTTCAATGCTAATCTCTCAAATCATCCCACTCTCACCTTCTCCCACAGAGTCCAAAAGTCTGTTCTTTACATCTGTGTCTCTTTTGCTGTCTTGCATATAGGGTCATCATTACCATCTTTCTAAATTCCATATACATGCATTAGTATACTGTTTTGCCATTTTTCTTTCTGACTTACTTCGCTCTGTATAATAGGCTCCAGTTTCATCCACCTTATTAGAACTGATTCAAAAGCATTCTTTTTAATAGCTGAGTAATATTCCATTGTGTATATGTACCACTGCTTTCTTATCCATTCATCTGCCGATGGACATCTAGGTTGCTTACATGTCCTGTCTATTATAAACAGTGCTGCGATGAACATTGGGGTACACGTGTCTCTTTCAATTCTGGTTTCCTCCGTGTGTATGTCCAGCAGTGGGATTGATGGTTCATATGGCACTTCTATTTCCAGTTTTTTAAGGAATCTCTACAGTGTTCTCCATAGTGGCTGTACTAGTTTGCATTTCCATCAACAGTGTAAGAGCGTTCCTTTTTCTCCACAACCTCTCCAGAATTTATTGTTTATAGATTTTTGATATCAGCCATTCTGACTGGAGTGAGATGGTACCTTACTGTGGTTTTGATTTGCATTTATCTGACAATGAGTGATGTTGAGCATCTTTTTGTGTGTTTGTTAGCCATCTGTATGTCTTCTCTGGAGAAATGTTTGTGTAGTTCTTTGGGTCTACTGTGTAGTTCTTTTGGGTCTAATTTTTTGATTGGGTCTCTTATTTTTCTGGAATTGAGCTGCAGGAGCTGCATGTATATTTTTGAGATTAATTCTTTGTCAGTTGCTTCATTTGATAATATTTTCTCCCATTCTGAAGGCTGTCTTTTCACCTTGCTTATAGTTTCCTTCTTTTTGCAAAAACTTTTAAGTTTAATTAGGTCCCATTTATTTATTTTTGCTTTCATTTCCATTACTCTGGGAGGTTGCTCATAGAGGATCCTGCTATGATTTACGTAAAAGGGTGTTTTGCCTATGTTTACCTCTAGGAGTTTTGTAGTTTAGATCTGGTCTTACATTTAGATCTTTAATGCATTTTCAGTTTATCTTTGTGTATGGTGTTAAAAGTGTTCTAGTTTCATTTTTTACAAGTGGTTGACCAGTTTTCCTAGCACCACTTGTTGGAGAGATTGTCTTTTCTCCATTGCATATTATTGCCTCCTTTGTCAAAGATAAGGTGTCCATAGGTGTGTGGATTTATCTCTGGGCTATCTATTTCGTTCCATTGATCTATATTTCTGTCTTTGTGCCAGTACCATACTGTCTTGATGACGGTAGCTTTGCAGTACAGCCTGAAGTCTTGCAGGTTGATTCTCCAGTTCCACTCTTCTTTCTCAAGATTGCTTTTGCTATTCAAGGTTTTTTATATTTCCATATAAATTGTGAAATTATTTGTTCTCAGTTCAGTTCAGTCACTCAGTCGTGTCTGACTCTTTGCGACCCCATGAATCGCAGCACGCCAGGCCTCCCTGTCCATCACCAACTCATGGAGTTCACCCAGACTCACGTCCATCGAGTCAGTGATGCCATCCAGCCATCTCATCCTCTGTCGTCCCCTTCTCCTCCTGCCCCCAATCCCTCCCAGCATCAGAGTCTTTTCCAGTGAGTCAACTCTTCGCATGAGGTGGCCAAAGTACTGGAGTTTCAGCTTTAGCATCATTCCTTCCAAAGAAATCCCAGGGCTGATCTTCTTTAGAATGGACTGGTTGGATCTCCTTGCAGTCCAAGGGACTCTCAAGAGTCTTCTCCAACACTACAGTTCAAAAGCATCAATTCTGCAGTGCTCAGCTTTCTTCACAGTCCAACTCTCACATCCATACATGACCACAGAAAAAACCATAGCCTTGACTAGATGGACCTTTGTTGGCAAAGTAATGTCTCTGCTTTTGAATATGCTATCTAGGTTGGTCATAACTTTCCTTCCAAGGAGTAAGCATCTTTTAATTTCATGGCTGCAGTCACCATCTGCAGTGATTTTGGAGCCCAAACAAATAAAGTCTGACACTGTTTCCACTGTTTCCCCATCTATTTCCCATTAAGTGATGAGACCAGATGCCATGATCTTCGTTTTCTGAATGTTGAGTTTTAAGCCAACTTTTTCACTCTCCACTTTCACTTTCATCAAGAGGCTTTTTAGTTCCTCTTCACTTTCTGCCATAAGGGTGGTGTCATCTGCATACTGTTGGTAGCTTGATAGGGATTGCATTGAATCAATAAATTGCTTTGGGTGGTATACTCATTTTCACTATATTGATTCTTCCAATCCATGAACATGGAATATTACTCTTATAGTTTTATATATACAAGACTTTTATTTCTTTAGATTTATTCCTAAGTATTTTATTCTTTTCGTTGCAATGCTGAATGAAATTGTTTCCTTAATTTCTCTTTCTGTATTCTCATTGTTAGTGTATAGGAATGCAATGGTTTTTTGAGTGTTAATTTTATATCCTGAAACTTTACTATATTCATTGATTAGCTCTAGTAATTTTCTGGTGGAGTCTTTAGGGTTTTCTATGTAGAGGATCATGTCAACTGCAAACAGAGTTTTATTTCTTTTGCAGTCTGGATTCCATTTACTTCTTTTTCTTCTCTGATGGCTGTGGCTAAAATTTCCAAAACTATGTTGAATAGTAGTGCTGAGAGTGGATATCCTTGTCTTGTTCCAGACTTACAGGAAACACTTTCAGTTTTTCACTATTGAGGATAATGTTTGCTGTGGGTTTATCATATATGACTTTTATTATATTGAGGTATGTTCTTTCTATGTCTGCTATCTGAAGGGATTTTTATCATAAATGAATGTTGATTTTTGTCAAAGGCTTTCTCTGCATCTAATGAGATAATCATATGGTTTTTATAATTTAATTTGTTAATATAGTGTATCACATTGATTGATTTGTGATATTTAATAATCCTTGCATCCCTGGGAAAAAGCCCACTTGGTCATGATGTATGATCTTCTTAATATGTTGTTGGATTCTGTTTGCTAGAATTTTGTTGAGAATTTTTGCATCTATGTTCATCAGTGATATTGGCCTGTAGTTTTCTTTTTTGTGTGGCATCTTTGTCCGGTTTTGGTATTAGGGTGATGGTCACCTCATAGAATGAGTTTGGAAGTTTAGCTTCCTCTGCAATTTTCTGGAAGAGTTTGAGTAGGATAGGTTTTAGCTCTTAATTAAGTTTTTGATAGAATTCAGCTGTAAAGCAATCTGGTCTTAGGCTTTTGTTTTTTGGAAGATTTCTGATTACAGTTTCAATTTCTGTGCTTGTGATGGGTCTCTTAAGATTTTCTTTTCCTTCCTGGTTCAGTTTTAGAAAGTTATCCTTTCTAAGAATTTGTCCACTTCATCAAAGTTGTCCATTTTAGTGGCATATAGTTGCTGATAGTAGTCTCTTATGATCCTTTGTATTTCTATGTTGTCTTTGTGATCTCTCCATTTTCATTTCTAATTTTGTTGATTACATTCTTCTCCCTTTGTTTCTTGATGAGTCTGGCTAACAGTTTGTCTATTTTATTTATCTTCTCAAAGAACCAGCTTTTAGCTTTGTTGATTTTTGCTATGGTCTCCTTTGTTTCTTTTATATTTATCTCTGCCCTAATATTTATGATTTCTTTCCTTCTACTAAACCTGGGGTTCTTCATTCTTCTTTTTCTAGTTGCTTTAGGTGTACAGTTAGGTTATTTATTTGATTTCTCTCCTGTTTCTTGAGGTAGGCTTGTATTGCTATGAACCTTCCCCTTAGCACTGCTTTTACTGAATCCCGAAAGTTGTTCTGTGTTAATTTTCATTCATTTTTATGCATATTTTGATTTGTTTTTTATTTCTTCTGTGATTTGTTGATTATTCAGATGTATGTTTTTTAGCTTCCATATGTTTGTATTTTTAATAGTTTTTTTTTTTTCCCTGTGGTTGACATCTAATCTCACTGCTTTGTGATCAGAAAAGATGCTTGAGCTGATTTCAATTTTTTTAATTTACCAAGGGTAGATTTATGTCCCAGGATGTGGTCTATCCTGGAGAAGGTTCCGTGTAGACTTGAGAAAAAGGTGAAATTCATTATTTTGGGGTGAAAAATCCCATAGATATCAATTAGGTCTATCTGGTCCATTGTATCATTTAAAGTTTGTGTTTCCTTGCTAATTTTCTGTTTGGTTCATCTATCCATGGGTTTGAGTAGGGTATTAAATTCTCCCATTATTATTGTGTTACTGTTAGTTTTTCCTTTCATATTTGTTAGCATTTGCCTTACATATTGTGGTGCTCCTATGTTGGGTGCATATATATTTATAACTGTTATATCTTCTTTGTGGATTGATCCTTTGATCATGATGTAGTGTCCTTTGTCTCTTTTCACAGGCTTTATTTCAAAGTCTATTATATCTGATATGAGTATTGCTACTCCTGCTTTCTTTGGTCTCCATTTGTGTAAAATATATTTTTCCAGCCCTTCACTTTCAGTCTGTATGTGTCCCTTGTTTTGAGGTGGGTCTCTTGTAGACAACATATATAGGGGTCTTGTTTCTGTATCCATTCAACCGGTCTTTGTCTTTTGGTTGGGGCATTCAACCCACTTACATTTAAGGTAATTATTGATAAGTATGATCCCGTTGCCATTTACTTTGTTGTTTTGGGTTCAAGTTTATGCACACTTTCTGTGCTTCCTGTCTAGAGAATATCCTTTAGCATTTGTTGAAGAGCTAGTTTGGGAGTGCTGAATTCTCTCAGGTTTTGCTTGTCTGTAAAGCTTTTGATTTCTGCTTCATATTTGAATGAGATCATTGCTGAGTTCATTAATCTGGCTTGTAGGTTTTTCTCTTTCAACACTTTAAGTATGTCCTGCCAGTCCCTTCTGCCTTGAAGAGTTTCTATTGAAAGATCAGCTGTTATCTATATGGGAATCCCCTTGAGTGTGATTTGTTGTTTTTCCCTTGCTGCTTTTAATATTTGTTCTTTGTGTTTGATCTTCATTCATTTGATTAATATGTAACTTGGGGTGTTTTGCCTTAGATTTTCCTGTTTGTGGCTCTCTGGGTTTCTTGGACTTGGGTGGATATTTCCTTCCCCATTTTAGGGAAGTTTTCAACTATTATCTCCTCAAGTATTTTCTCATGGCCTTTCCTTTTGTCTCTTCTTCTGGGACTCCTATGATTTGAATGTTGGGGCGTTTAACATTGTTCCAGAGGTCTCTGAGGTTGTCCTCATTTCTTTTAATTCTTTTTCTCTTTTTTTTCCCTCTGCTTCATTTATTTCCACCATTCTATCTTCCACCTCACTTATCCTATCTTCTCCCTCTGTTACTCTACTGTTGGTTCCCTCCCGAGTACTTTTGATCTCAGTTTTTGTATTATGTGCCAGAGTCCAGCTCCAGCAACCAGGGATTCAACCTGAAGAGAAGGACAGTGTTGGCAGACAATGATGTAGCCTCTGACTCATAGTACGGTACTACATCAGAGGACAATGATGTAGTCTCTGACTCATAGTATGGAACTACATCTTGATGTAGCCTCTGACTCGAAGTACGGGACTACATGTTTATTTCAAGCTTCAGGTTATCTTTTATACTTTGACAAAAGCATTAGGTCAGAGGTTTTTAGTTTCCCCCACCCTGATTTACTGTACTTAACTTGTGATTACATTGTAACTCATGCTACATTCCTCAGTTTCTTTCTTATCTTTCTAAATCCTGTTTGCCCCTAGCATCTTAAGATCATTATCTCCTAAAAAGGCTTCTAGCTATTCTTAATTAACCCTAAACTCAGCAAACTTCTTTTGCCATAAACATTCCCTTCACAAACAGATCTCAGATAATAATCCTTCCCATGGCCTCAAGCTTCGGCCTACATGCTCATCCTGGGACATTCTTTGTAAAGATCCTTGAACAAATTATTTTCTGGGCACAACTGCAAAAGGCTTTGTGTTTTCTCATGTTTCTCTAAAGCACCTTAACATTCTTTCGAGCCAACTCAACCGAAGAAAGGAAAGAATAAGTCAGAATCACAAGGCCTAACTCCTTCATCCCGGGACCATGCCTGCAAGATGAGGAGAGGGAGTTGGGGCCGTGCCTCCATTTTGTCAGTAATGCCTAACGCAGCTCCTGACAATTATTCATTATTGGTTGACTCTTTTATATTTCTTCCAGGTCCTTGTTAATTTTTTCTTGCATCTTCTCTATCTTTGTCTCCAGATTATTTATCTGTAACTCCATTTTGTTTTCAAGATTTTGGATCATTTTTACTATCATTATTCTGAATTTTCTTTCAGATAGACTATCTCCTGCTGTTTTGTTTGGTTTGGTGGACATTTATCATGTTCCTTTACCTGCTGAATATGTCTCTGCCTTTCATTTTGTTTAGATTGCTGTGTTGTGTGTCCCTTTTCTATAGCCTGGAAGTTTGTGATTCCTCTTTATTGTAGAGGTTCTTCCCTGTTGATGGGGTTGGACGAGTGGTTTTCAAGGTTTCCTGGTTAGGGAAGCTTGTGTCAGTGTTCTGATGGGTGGAGCTGGATCTCTTCTCTCTGTAGTGCAATGGAGTGTCCAGTAGTGAGTTTTGAAGTGTCTATGGGTTTGGTGAGACTTTTGGCCACCTGTGTTTTAAGGCTCAGGATTATGTTCCTGAGTTGTTGGAGAATTAGCTTGGCATGTCTTGCTCTGAAATTTGTTTGCTCTTGGGTAGAGCTTGGTTTCAGTGTAGGTATGGAAACTTTTGGATGAGCTCTTGTTGATTAATGTTCCCTGGAGTCAGGCATTTTCTGATGTTCTCAAGTTTTGGGCTTAATTCTCCTGCCTCTTGCTTTCAGTCTTGTTCTTACAGTAGCCTCAAGACTTCTCCATCCATAGAGCACCAGTGATAGAATATATAGGTTAATGGTGAAACGATTCTCCACAGTAAGTGACACCTAGAGAGGTTCAAAGAGTTACATGGAGAAGAGAAGTGGAAGGAGGGAGATAGAGGTGACCAGGAGGAGAAGAGGGGGAATCAAAAGGGGAGAGAGCAATCTAGCCAGTAATCAATTCCCTATTTGCTCTCCGGAGTCTGGAACACTCTGAGAGGTTCACGGAGTTCCAAAGAGAAGAGAAGAGGGAGGAAGGAGACAGAGGTGACCAGGAGGAGAGGAGGGGGAGTCAAAAGGAGAAAGACCAATTTAGCCAGTGAGCAGTTACTTAAGTGTTCTCCACAGCCTGGAACACCCAAAGAGATTCACAGAATTAAGTAGAGAAGAGAAGGGGGACAGAGGAGATAGAGGTTACCTGGGGGAGAAAAAGGAGAATCAAAAGGGGAGAGAGAAATAAAGCCAGTAATCACACTCCTATGTAAAAATGAGTATTGAAGATTGGTTTCCTAAAGGTACAAAATTGATAACAAATATCAAAAAGCAAATATTAAAAATCTAGAGTAGAGTTTAAACTCTCAAAAAAAAATTAAAAAAAATTCACAAAAATTATAAAAAATATACATATGAAATTAGCTTTAAAAATAGGGTCTTTTTTTGCAAGGTAATAGTAGATTATAAAAATGAAAATTAAAGGTGTAATAAAGAACTTAAAAATAAAAAAATTTAAAAATGATAATAGTAAAATATATCTAGGAATTTCTCTGGAGCTGTTGAGGGCAGTGTGGGGTCAGTTCAGTTTCAGATAGTTCCTTGTTCCAGCTTATACTTCTTCTCAAGGTCTATAGGCCCCTTCCAATGTAGTCAGTGCTAACTACAGGGTTTTAATCTGTTGTACCTGTCACTTCCAAAACAGTTCCTTCTTCATTGTTTATTTTGGCTTCCCCTGTTTGCACGCCTCTTCAGTGTCTAATTTCCACCCTGACACAAGGTAACGAAAGTGGTCATTTATTTAGGCTCACTTGTTCAATTGTGCTGCAGGGAGGGAGGAACACTGCAAAAAAATATCACTGGTATATGTGGGGAGTGCTTGCAGTGTCTGGGCCACACTGGGTTTGTCCCCGCTCATGACCTGTGTGCTTTCCAGGTCTATACTGCTCAGGCTCCAGGTTGCTCTGCAGGGGAACTGCCTAAAGTGGGCCCTGGGTTGTGTGCACTTCCCAGGTTTAAGCCACCCAGGTTCAGGTTCTCGGTACTCCACAAGGGCACAGACTCGGTTGGGCCTGCTTTTTGTGCCCTTCCCAGGTCCGAACAGCTCAGGCGACCAGGTGCTTGGCAAGAGCACACTCCTCAGCTTAGCGGTGAATCTTATCACCTCCCCTATCCCAGCTGCTCAGTTTCCTGTATGTGCAGCGGGAGCGCCATCTCAGGTGTGCTGTGTGTCTCCTCTGGGGAGCTGATCTCTGGCTGCGACCCTCCTGGCAGATGTCAAGCATCAAGGATCCCAGGAAGACTTGGTTAGCAACTGGGAGCCTGCTCACAGTTTGGTAGAGGATGCCACCTCTGGGGTCAAGGTTGCCCCTCGCCTTCTGGCTCTGACCTTCACCTGCCTGCCTCTTTGCCTCTGGTGGGGGATGAGCTGGTCCACTGCCAGTCCGCTGCTGGCTAGCTTTCCTCTGGTATTCACTCAATCCTTTGTTCTGTGAGTGGGCCCAGCAGTGACTTAGGTTAGAGCATTTTGTGGGAAAATTCTTTCTTTTTTTTTTCCATCTCTGGCTATCCCACATTTTGGGTTGCTATCTCAACATTAGCTCCCTCAGACTTTCCTCAGGGCATTCAGGCCTGGTCCTTACCCTAAGCAATTCAGCCCACACCTCCCTGTTCAGCCCCCACTTGCTGGTGGGGGATGTGAGTGTCTGGGCTACTTCACTGGGAGTTGTGGTTAGGCACATAATCTGTGGATTTTATTTATTTATTTTTTCCTCCCGGTTATGTTGCCCTCTGAGATTCTGAAACTCCCCACAGACCTGCCCATGAGAGGGTTTCCTGGTGTTTGGAAACTTCTCCTCTTTTAAGACTCCCTCCCTGGGTAAGGTCTCCATCCCTAACTCTTTTGTCTCTCTTTTTATCTCTTATATTTTGTCTTACCTCCTTTTGAAGACAATGGGCTGTCTTTCTGGGTTCCTGATGTCCTCCACCAGCTTTCAGAAGTTGCTTTGTGGAATTTGTTCAGTGTTCAAATGATCTTTTGATGAATTTTCTTGGGAGGAAGTGGCCTCCCCATCCTATTCCTCCTCCATCTTTGCACTCCTCTCATTGTGGTTTTGATTTGCATTTCTCTGATAATAAGTGATGTTGAGAATCTTTTCATGTGTTTGTTAGCCATCTGTATGTCTTTTTTGGTGAAATGTCTGTTTAGTTCTTTGGCCCATTTTTTGATTGGGTCGTTTATTTTTCTGGTATTGAGCTGCTTGTATATTTTTTAGATTAATTCTTTGTCAGTTGTTTCATTTGCTATTATTTTCTTCCATTCTTTTTTTTTTCTTTTTTTAAATTTATTTTATTTTATTTTTTAACTTTAAAATATTGTATTGGTTTTGCCATACATCAACATGAATCTGCCACAGGTGTTCCCCATCCTGAACCCTCTTCCCTCTCCGTACCATCCCTCTGGTCGTCCCAGTGCACCAGCCCCAAGCATCCAGTGTCATGCGTTGAACCTGGACTGGTGACTCTTTTCGTATATGATATACATGTTTCAATGTCATTCTCCCAAATCATCCCACCATCTCCCACAGAGTCCAAAAGACTGTTCTATACATCAGTGTCTCTTTTGCTGTCTCGTATACACGGTTATTTTTACCATCTTTTTAAATTCCATATATATGCGTTAGTATACTGTATTGGTGTTTTTCTTTTTGGCTTACTTCTCTGTATAATAGGCTCCAGTTTCATCCACCTCATTAGAACTGATTCAAAAGCATTCTTTTTAATGGCTGAGTAATACTCCATTGTGTATACATACCACTGCTTTCTTATCCATTCATCTGCTGATGGACATCTAGGTTGCTTCCATGTCCTGGCTATTATAAACAGTGCTGCGATGAACATTGGGGTACACATGTCTCTTTCAATTCTGGTTTCCTCGATGTGTATGCACAGCAGTGGGATTGCTGGATCATAAGGCAGTTCTATTTCCAGTTTTTTAAGAAATCTCCACCCTGTTCTCCATAGTGACTGTACTAGTTTGCATTCCCACCAACAGTGTAAGAGGGTTCCCTTTTCTCCACACCCTCTCCAGAATTTATTGCTTGTAGACTTTTGGATCGCAGCCATTCTGACTGGCGTGAAATGGCACCTCATAGTGGTTTTGATTTGCATTTCTCTGATAATGAGTGATGTTGAGCATCTTTTCATGTGTTTGTTAGCCATCTGTATGTCTTCTTTGGAGAAATGTCTACTTAGTTCTTTGGCCCATTTTTGGATTGGGTCATTTATTTTTCTGGAATTGAGCTGTAGGAGTTGCTTGTATATTTTTGAGATTAGTTGTTTGTCAGTTGCTTCATTTGCTATTATTTTCTCCCATTCTTAAGGCTGCCTTTTCACCTTACTTATAGTTTCCTTAGTGGTGCAAAAGCTTTTAAGTTTAATTAGGACTGTGAAGAAAGCTGAGCATTGAACAACTGATGCTTTGGAACTGTGGTATTGGAGAAGACTCTTGAGAGTCCCTTGGACTGCAAGGAGATCCAACCAGTCCATTCTGAAGGAGACCAGCCCTGGGATTTCTTTGGAGGGAATGATGCTACAGCTGAAACTCCAGTACTTTGGCCACCTCATGCGAAGTGTGGACTCATTGGAAAAGACTCTGATGCTGGGAGGGATTGGGGCCAGGAGGAGAAGGGAACAACAGAGGATGAGATGGCTGGGTGGCATCATCGATTCAATGGACATGAGTTTGGGTGAACTCCGGGAGTTGGTGATGGACAGGGAGGCCTGGCGTGCTGTGATTCATGGGGTCGCAAAGAGTCGGACATGACTGAGCGACTGAACTGAACTGAACTGAGGCCCCATTTGTTTATTTTTGTTTTTATTTCCATTATTCTGGAAGGTGGATCATAGAGGATCTTGCTGCGATTTATGTCAGAGTGTTCTGCCTATGTTTTCCTCTAAGAGTTTTATAGTTTCTGATCTTACATTTAGATCTTTAATCCTTTTTGCGTTTATTTTTATATATGGTGTTAGAAAGTGTTCTAGTTTCATTTTTTATGGGTGATTGTCTAGTTTTCCCAACACCACTTGTTAAAGAGATTGTCTTTTCTCCATTGTATATTTTTGCCTCCTTTGTCAAAGAAAGATCAAAGTGCTGGTCCATATGAAACCTTGAGTGCTTCCTACAGTCATCTTGGAGAATAATTGACAATACTTAATGGAAATACAGGGACGATTTTAATAAGAAAAATTAGCTAGGTCTTATTTTGTGAAATCAGTGACTGATGTTTATCTTACTACTTCCTCTCAAACCATTAACTTAGGCAAATCTTAAAAGGCCACACAAATCACTTCCTGTAATATAGGAAGTGTTTAATAGGCTTGCAAATCACAGCACCAAGAAGAAAATGTCTGTAATATTAAATTATCTTAAAGCTATTTATGTTTTAAAACATTACATAAATACTAAGGAAGAGGAATAGTTCGAGGAGAAATTAGAGGTATGCATAACAAAAGACGCTTCCTGACTTCTCCAAATGTGAATTGTTTTTTAAATGTTTCTAGTGAACAGTGAGTGTAGCTCAGATAGACTTATGCTTTCAAAGGAGACACTGGGATAATGAAGATAGATATCTCCTGTATTCAAAAAGACTTCCTGACCAGTACTTTGCTAATACTGTTGTTCTGACAATAAATACTAATAAAATAAAATGTTTAGAATTAGTCAAATGTATTATGGCAGGAACAAGTGAAATTTTATTATAATGCTTACCTATAGTTTAGATTACTGTAGAATGCCTTTAAATAAAGAATTTAGCTTGAAGCATTTGCAGATCATTCACTTGATATTAAATGATCTGAAAAGGAAGCCGTTTTATTAGGGTAAATAAGTTCTAAATTGTATTGATATAACTGATGCAGTAAGCATGTCCATAGATTGAATGTGGTTAATACAACTGTATCCTCTCAATTGTAAAAGGAATGCCCATGGAATTAACAATTTTTAATATATTTTCTGCAGCTTTTTGAGCAAATGATGTTAAAGTTCCTGCTATTCTCTTTGAGACAGATTCTCCAGTTGCAGAGGATGCTCATAGCTTATTTTCAATTATTAGCTGGCTAATAATTTTTAATAATGTTTTTGATATAATAATTTACATATAATAAAATTCATCTTTTCATACATTTAGTTTTGACATTGGACACAACTGTGTAAGCATGACCACAATATATTATTCATCTGATGATGAACATTTGTGTTACATCTAGTTTGGGGCTATTATAAATAAAGCCGCTATGAATATTCATGTATGTCTTTTTGTAGACATGCATTTTCACATCCCTTGGGTAAATACTTAAGAGTAGGATTGCTGAGTCAAATGGTAAGAAAGGCTATATTTAATTTTATAAGAAACTGCAAGACATTTCCCAAAGTGGCTGTATGGCTTTACCCTCCCACCAACAAAATATGAGACTTTTAATTGCTCCACATTCTTCTCATCAGCACTTGCTATTGTCAGCCTCTTTAGCATAATCTATTGTAGTATGTTGGTGGGAATACCAGACCACCTTACCTGCCTCCTGAGAAACCTGTATGCATGTAAAGAAGCAATAGTTTATATAACAGAACATGGAACAATGGACTGGTTCAAAATTAGGAAAGGAGTATGTCAAGGATGTAATTATCACTCTGCTTATTTAACTTATATGTAGACTATATCATGCAAAATACAGGGCTGAATGAAGCACAACTGGAATCAAGATTGCCAAGAGAAATAGTGCAGATAGCATGTGCAAATGACACCACCCTAAAGGCAGAAAGCAAAGAGGAACTAAAGAGTCTCTTGATGAAGCTGAAAGAGGAGACTGAAAAAGCTGGCTTAAAACTCAACATTCAAAAAACTAAGATTATGGCACCCGGTCCCATCACTTCATGGCAAATAGATTGGGAAACAAGAGAAACAGAGACAGACTTTATTTTCTTGAGCTCAAAAATTACTTAAAATGGTGACTAAAGCCGTGAAAATAAAAGATGCTTGCTCATTAGAAGAAAAGCTATAACAATCCTAGACAGGGTATTAAAAAGCAGAGGCATCACTTTGCCAATGAAGGTCCGTTTAGTCAAAGCTTTAGTTTTTTCAGTAGTCATGGATGGATGTGAGATTTGTACCATAAAGAAGAATGCTGAAGAATTCATGCTGTTGAACTGTGATGCTGGAGAAGACTCTTGAGAGTCCCTTGGAGAGCAAGGATATCAAACCAGTCAATCCTAAAGGAAATCAATCCTGAATATTCATTGGAAGGACTGATGCTGAAGCTGAAGCTCCAATACTTTGGCCTGATGCTGGGAGATCATGATCAGAAAGATTGAAGGCAGGAGGAAAAGGGGATGACAGAGGATGAGATAGTTGGATAGCATCCCTGACTCAAAGGACATGATTTTGAACAAATTCCAGGAGATGATGAAGGTCAGGGAAGCCTGGCATGCTGCAGTCCATGGAGTCACAATGAGTCAGACAAGACTGAGTGATTGAACATCAACAATAACAGTATGTTGGTGGTAGCATCTCTTTGTGGTTTTAATTTGCATTTCCTTTATGACAAACAATATGAAACATTTTCAAGTGTTTATTGGTCACTCTCATATCTTCTTTGATAAATTGTATGTTCAAATATTTCACCTGATTTTTATTCAGTTGGTGGTCTTATATTTGTTCTATAAGAGCTCTTTATGCATCCTGAATACAAGTCCTTTATCATATTTGTGATTTACAAATTTTTCCTCCTAATATATAGCTTGTATTTTCATTTTCTTAATAGTATCTTTTGAAAAGCAATGATGTGGGATTTCTCTTTTTTTAATGAATTCATGATTTTTGTGTCTTATTGAAAATTTTTTGCCTAACCCAAGGACATAGAGAGTTTTCCCTCAGTTTTCCTCTAGAAGTTTTATAGTTTTTGGTTTTATGTTTAGGTCTGTTATCCACTTCTCATTATATTTTGTATATTATGTGAGTTAAGGTTTGATAATCTTTTTTGAAGGGGGTATGGATTTACAAGTTTTCAACCACTCTTTTTTGAAATGTTGAAAGATTATTCTTTGTGCATTGAATTACCTCAGCATCTTAATCAAAAGACAACCAAATTTGCATGTGTGTGTACATATATATACACATATAATGCAATATATAATATATATTTCTGAACTCTCTATTATGTCCATTGATCTATATGTCCACACTTTCACCAATATCACAGGTTCTTAACTTCTGTAGCTTAAATAGTAAATCTATATAGAGCAATTTCATGGCCATTATCTTATTTGACCCTTATAACCCTCAATCTAGAATTGCCAATGATTACTAGTATTATATCCATTTTATTGATGAGTATATACAATCACAGGTTAATTGTCCTGCCCTAGTTTACACAATTATCAATAGGTCTGGCACTAAAATCCTCCCAAACCTAGTTTATTTTTCTTTTCCTACACAACTAGGAAAAATAGTGAAGAGAGACTGAGTTTCAAATCATTATACATTTGGAGATATTTTCTGAATAACAGACTCTTACAAAAGGGTGGGGGGCTCAGCAAACTATTTGATAGTCTTATGAAAAATTTCAGTCCCTCTTTGTTACAGAATAATAACCTTTTTACTTCTCAATGTTTGACTTTGTGAATGATACATCCAGCATTACTGCATCTGCTATTGCTCTTTACTTGAGGTAAATTGGGCTCTATCTATTCTTAATCCTAATCTGAATGCTGATTAGGTTTAATGTAGGATGAGTCTTTCCAAGAAGGGAACTGCTTCTTGATTTTTCTCTTACCGGAATTTATTTGATTGGATTTTTGACCTTGCAGATTATTTTCTGTTGGTGATTTGCTTAAAAGGCAGCCTTTGAGTAATAGGATAATTTACTTCTGTGTTCTAGAATCCTTTATGCTAAACTTTTATCTTTTTATTGTCTCTATAATTTGATTGCTTTTTAAAAGTTTTATTGTGCATCAAACATGTGTAGTCCTAGGTTTGCACAGAGTAATTTATTATTTGATGCTTTCTCCTTCAGAATGAAGAAGTCAGATTCATTGAAAATGAGTTAGAGATTCAGAAGCAAAAAAATTTTAAACTTCAGACATTTGTAAGAAGCTTGATACTAGCTATAAAAGCTGACAATAAGGAACAACAACAGGTAAGCAACAGAAGAGAATAGTAAATTATAACATATAATGTTGAAAAGTGGCAAGTCACACTTGGGTTCTTCATATTCTTTTCATTTTTATACCTCATTCCTGCTTGTCATCAAGGAAGGATTTGTTACCTCCTGACTTGTTAATATAGCTTTCTTGGGAATAAATACTCAGATTTTGTGTGCTGCTTTAGTGGAAAATCAAAATGATTAACATACTTTGTTAATTCCAAGCCAGTATCAAGTAGGGAAAACATTTTACATTTTTAAAATATAATTATTGACTCTATTCTCTATCTTGTACATATTATTTCATTTAATTAATTTTAAAGAAATTCTCAAAACAGTTGTAAAGATGGGGTTACACTAACTGGAGAGGCACATATTTTAGGACTTCCTATGAATGAAAGAAGTGAGGCATTTGCCTCTCTTCTGGATTTCAGTTACCTTCCAGCCCCTACTAAAGTTCACAGGTGTTTGAATACCTTCTATTTCATGATATGTTGCACATCACTAAAAAAATTGAAATTGCTTTGTGAAATTCTTTGTAACCACAGTGCAGCATTTACTTTTCCCAATTTAACTATAGTGTTTGATTCCACTACCCCAAAGATGAAATGAAATGTCTTCTGTTTGTCACTGTGGATTTTTTTTTTTGGCAAATTCTTCCCAGATTACATTTTCTGCCTCACTTTTTCTGTTAAAATTTGTGTAATAATTTATTAATCTTACTAAAAAGGAATATGTTAGTGTCACTCAGTCATGTCTGACTCTTTGCAACCCTGTAAACTGTAGCTTGCCAGGCTCCTCTCTCCTTGGGATTTCCCAGGCAAGAATATTGGAATGGGGTGCCATTTCCTACTTTAGGAGGTTTTCCCAACCCAGGGATCAAGCTCGGGTCTTCTGCATTGCAGGCACATTCTTAACCATCTGAGCCACCAGGTAGCCTAAAAAAAAAAAAAAGAATATAGAATTATGTTAAATGTTATATTTAATACTAAATATGTTATATTTAATACTAAATGATACCAAATATGCCTCTGAGTTGTGGACTACCATGTTGATTCCTGATTATCAGAGAAATTCAATGTAAGTAGTATATTACACAGGTAAGCCTTAATTAGGAAGCAGTCTCAGTGGTTTCTATTCAGCTAGAGTACAAGCATTTATTCCTTATATCCAAGCAAGACGTATGTAGCCTATTCCAGTCATCTCCAAGGAAAAAGATTAGTCTTAGCATCCCAGAATTCTCCTGCTTTTCATAAGGAAAATGTCTTTATATATTTCATCAAAGTACTGAACCACAAAATTTAAGCTATAATTTACTCATGAGGCTTAATCTAGCATGTACATTATGTGTCCAGTTTCATGAATTGTGCTCTCCCCATTCTGTACACACACAGACATCCCAAGATGGTAGTTACCAGTCATATTTGCCAGTTTTATTTAAGCATTTTGGTTTATTATGTGAGCTAAGCATATTCCATGGCATATTGAAAATGTATTTGTTTTTTAGGAATCTAAAGTACAGATTTTAAATGAATAAAATGATAGTCTTGAATTTGGTCCCCAAAGAACTGTAATTTTTAATTACATTAATATTAAAGAAAGGAAAAGTAGAATTAGGTTCAATATGGGAGTAATTTGGAGTGTGGTCCTAGTCCTAAAAGTCATGCATGGCTTGTATTTCAGAGTTGTGTGGTCAGCTTATTCACAGTTGTCTATGACTTTTTATATCTAGCAATAGCACACAAGCTGCATTTTATTTTTTTATTCTAACCTGGCTTTATCCTTCCCCCAGAACTACAAAAAAAAATAAGAAAAGTACCTATTGTACATTTTACTTTTGCCTTTTTCTTCTACTTTTCCTCTGAAAAAAGGCTGATGAACTAAGATATGGACAAAACATTGGCTGGGGGAGGGGGAAGAGATAGTTATACAAAAACTGTACTGAAAATCATAGCCTGTATAATCAGCATCCAAATACAAAATACTGATTTTTGTACTTGAGATTGAGTATAATGGATCTCCAAATACAGTCTAAAAATATAGAAGATACCAACACAAAAGTTACCCAAGTCAGCTCTTAAATTACTGATCTTTACTCTATGAAATGCTTAAAGGTTTATTTCTGGAAGGACTTGATTTTTATTCTGCCTAATAAAAGAGAATCATTGTGTCATTGGTTTCTCATTTTAAAAATCTGTTTTTCTGTTAATCTTGATTTGGGTAAGTTGAGTGAGATGAGTGGTCCACAGAGTATTTTGCCCCCATGAAACAGTCCAGGATTTGAAAATATATGATAATGTCTGACTGAATATTAGATTATCCAAACCAATAGAGATTTTTAAATAAAAATAATGTTGTCAGCACTGTACTAAGTCATTAGTTATGATCTTTTTTCCCTTGATAATTCACTATGTGATTATATTCTATTTGGAAATGTTATAATCTCTTGGGAAGAATGGCAGTAGGTCACACTCTGACTGGTAGAGAACCAGGAGTGAAGCAAGTTCATTGTGTTCACTTTAGTCTATGAAAAAGACAGTTCTAGCAACTGACAAAATCTGAAGATTTGTTCAGGGTGCCAGTGTTGCAATCCAGAAAGATATCGAAAAGGAATATTTTTAAATGGACCCCATGCATTAGTAGTGCCTCGTTCTGCCCCAGATATTAAAGTTTTCCTATTTCATACTGTACTGATTTTGTCAGGCAACTACATTAAATGCAATGACAAAGAAATACATAGTAGTGTTCTTTGATTTGAAGGTCTCCCCGCTACAATTTGAATGTCGTTAAGTCTACTCACCTATATGACTCTCCAGTATGCTAGGCTTTGTTCATTGGAACACTTTGCCCTCTTTAATATGGCTTCTTTGCACTTGCAAAGTGAAATAAATCCAGTGATGTATTTCTCATAAACTATGATCAACCATTGTCAGCAAAGGCTTTGTTGAACTATACTGGGTTAGTGGTAAACAACTGACCTAGAAGAAAATGGTTCTGTGCTCTATTACTGCAACCTAGAAACCTTAGAAAGCATGTAGCACCTTTAGGTGACTGCTTTGTAAACAGTACTCTCAATTTCACCAAGAAGTTCATGAACCATTTAATAGCAGAAAATAAATAAATTTTTGTACAGACAGGAGTTAGCCTTTCCTTTTGCAGCCTGACAGAAAGTTCTAATCTTACCTCTTTTCTCTAAAACAAAAAACTATAGGATTTACAACTGTCACTTCTTTTAATAAAGAGAATAGGAGAGTACTGTCTTATTTCAACAGTGGATTTAACGTGTTCTCTAACATGCCCTGTCTTTCTGTTCATTATTTGGGTAGAAGCAAACCTGCACTGGGTCTTTTTTTTTACTATTGCACCCAAAGCTAACACTACAACTAATGTTGTCTAAAAATTGTCAAAATACATTACATTATTTTTAGTATTGGGAGCAGCAAGTCATTCATTTAGTTTGCCATTTCTGATGGTCAAATGCACATCAGCACTGCCAGCCAGATAAAACTTGATTATTTATTTCTCTAGTATGAATGCATGTTCTGCAACTCCAGATGGAACAATTACACCATGACAAAACTTAGTTCATGGCTCTTCCCTTATCCTAATTACTCCAAAAGAGAGATGAGCAGTCCTCTAGAAACATCATTACACAGCCAAATTCACTGGTTCAGCAGAGCCTTTGTGAATGCTTGACCATAGCCTAAGGAAAGAAAAAAAAAATCACTTGGACTTTTAAAATGCTAAAATTTTATCTAAAATAGAATAGCTGAACTTTTCCCCTAATTGCTTAATTATTTCTCCCACTGAAGTTCAAAACAGTCTTGTGAGCTGTGTTTTAGTGTGATGGACAGTATAACCGGGCAGGGGTATTTTAATAAGTTATATATAATTTTAAAGTCCTCTAGCAGTGATCACTGAACAATCAAAACTGGTATGAAAATCACTTATCTCAGACACTTCAGAGCATTTGGTTCAGAGTAGTTGCTCATTTCTCTCCTTACTCCCTGTTTGTAGGTTGCACTCTACATAATCCACACTCTCAAGATCTAATATTTTATTACTTCCTTAATAGTATATGATGAGTTTTTCTCTTAGAAAAGATGTTGTATAAAGTTCTGAGAGAGAAATGCTCCTTTCTTTAAATCTGTAAGAATAAATCAATGTGAAAGGACCACAACTATAAAGTTGGAAAGATATATCCAAATACTAATTCAAAACAATTGATTTTTCTGACTTAGGCATTGCTGTCAGATTTACCTCCTGAATTAGAAGAGATGGATTTCAATCATGCCTCGCCGGAGCCTGATGATACCTCATTCAGTGTGTCTTCTTTATCAGAGAAAAATGCCTCAGACAGTTTGTGATTGGGGTGGGGGAGGGATATATGATACAGCCTTTTGGCTACCCAACAGGTATGCATTTCAAGATAGTTGCATCGTGCTGCCCCAAAATTCTTCAGTTGGAAAAATATATTGTTGAAGCAATGTATTCTGTGAAGGATGAACCAGATATAATGGCTGTGGTGCAAAATGGTACAGATGGTACAAAAAAAAGTTTGTAAAATTTAAAAGCATTGTTTGAGAGTTTTTTTCCAAACTGATGGAACTCTGGAGGAAAATGTATTTAATTTTCAGCAGTTTAGCTAGGAAATGCATAACGCCTAATTTCTGAGGGGTCTTTTTTGTTTGTTTGTTTTATAGATGAATCTTAGTTTTAGTAATAGCTTTGACCAGAGACACAAAAAGATATTTCAACATAGCTTATCAAGTTACTGAAGCTTGACTAGTCTTCTTTTTGTAACCATTACATCTTTCTTCCTCTCTCCTTTTCCTGTCATCCACATACACTTTTACTCAGGAAAGTAGGCTGAAAATTGAAAACAAAACATTAAAAACGTTTTAACCTAGATAAATCTTGGGGCTCATTTTTAAACTTCTGTGAAATTTCGACTTAAGTTAATGATTGAAAATTGAAGTGCTTGCTAGTACACAATTGCAAAATATTGACATTCTTCCATTATTAACCCAAATATTTGGGGGGAGGAGGAAGAGCATTATGGAAAAGTAATTTAACCAACATGAAGTCAAATAAATTGTTAAATGTATAGAAAAAATGTTGTAAAAGATTTATCTTAATGGGAACTCTTTATTGCTGCAAGTGACAAATATTGATAAGATTCACATTCTACTACTAAATTTGTATAACTAACTTAGATGAAATGTTACACAAGTATTATAAGTTTATCACCATCATCATAATATTTTTTCAGTTCTTAGATTTTATGAAACAGGAAGTCAAGTTAAGCCACTGAGTTTTCTTTTTTTTAATCTAGTCACTGAGCTTTGCCACCAAATTTAGCTCATTTCCATATGAGCCTTGTACAGAGTTATCAGCCCAAGGATACTACCCAAAATAATTATACCACTTTGGTTGTAAATCACAGTTCTCTGAATTTCCTGAATACTATTCTATGAGTACACTCCTAAAATGGGCATTCTACCCAGTTGTTCTATTAGTGGGTACCAGAGGGCACAACACAATTTTTTGCAGACCTTCCCTTCCAGGGTGCCAGATCACATTACCAAGACCTATAGAAGGGAAAATGCCAGTTTCTCCCTGTGCACACAATATCACATATTTGTGAGCTGGCAGTGTGGAACTGTATCATATGGTTAAATTGCTATCTATACTTAAAAGAGCTTCCTGGGTCTGGACGATCCCCTGGAGAAGGAAATGGCAATCCACTCCAGCACTCTTGCCTGGAAAATCCCATGGACGGAGGAGCCTAATAGGCTACAGTCCATGGGGTCGCAAAGAGTCAGACAGGACTGAGCGACTTCACTTTCACTTTCACTTATACTTAAAAGATTAATAAAGTAGCTAGATGGCGCTTTTGACCATCAAGTTTCTATGTCAGATATTTCATAATTTGTAAGTAAAGCCAACTTTGATCTTGGAATTCACAGATGCCAACTTATGAATACAGAAAGGCAGTCATGGATGTCTTTGACCTTGAAATGCCCCTCCACCACACACAAATAAATAAGGTTCATTGATAATCTTTCACTTTGTCAGCTATTTGTCTGATTTAGTATTTCTGCTACTCTACTATTATGGTTCTTTGTTAGCAAAAATATTTCAGTTGTTAGGTATGCTCCCTTTTAGCTGAGAGCCATATAGTTCTTTTTAAACAATGTATAGTACACCTTGTTGACAAGTCAAATTCCATTCAGAGAAAAGAGGGCTGAGTAACGGAACCTGGGATACTAAGTTTAAATTTATCAGTCACACTAATTCCCCTATGAGATAAAAAGTCCCTACTATATACAGCAAACTTAGAAAACATTTCTTAAGGTAACATGAACAAATTCAAGGCCTTCAAGTCTCTCTTAGGACTTTTTACTAGTTGTTGAGGTTATCTTTAGACTGATTTTTTCCTGCTTCATTTTAAACCCCTTATTATTTAGTTCTTGCCACAAAGTAAAAAGAGGTGATTCTCTTATACGTCTTTTAATGCTATGGATTAAACTTGTCACACCTCAGCAACTAGTCAATAAATCAAAAAATATTCATTGAACTCTTACAATAGGGACACTGGATTTCTACTCCTCAGCAAGCCATAAACTTCAGAATAAATTGTTTATTTTCACTTTTTCAGGAATATAAATAAAAATTATGGAAGTTTCAATTTTAATAGATTTAAAGATTTTTGCTAGATATGATTCCTGGAAGGAATCCTAGTCTACAACTTTGAGAGGAAGTGTAGATGATTCACTTGTCCCTGTTTAAAGTTACATTAAAAAAGAAACAGCATAAATCATAACAGTACACTTAGGAATCCTTTTGTATTGACATTTGTGCTTCAGCATTTTCTGTAGCAGGAACCAAAGGAAAAAGATTGTATCCAGAAAAACAACATTGGCAGGATGAAATTATATACCATAGATTTTGAAAAACATTCCAATGTTAAATATTAAAATCTATTATGAGGAAATGTATTTTCACATGTATAGATTGGAATGTTTTGAGACAATTCAGAGCAGAAAAGTATGTTTATGGACTGCTTTGTGAACATCTTCATGACTGGGAGGCAAAAACAACTAGTGTTTCTTTCTTTAGGGCTTTGAAACCATAATGAAGAACAACCTGTCTGAAGCTATACTATCTCTCACAAAGGCAGAGGCAAAAAATGGAGAAAAAAAAAAAAAGAAGACAACTTTCTTTTTTTCTGTTCACTACCCTTTGATGTCTGCAGTTGGATTAGGATTGTTGTTATTTAGTTGGTAAGTCGTGTCCAACTCTTTTGCGACCCCATGGACTATAGCCCAGCAGGCTCCTCTGTCCATGGGAATTCCCAGACAATAATACTGAAGTGGGTTGCCATTTCTTTCTCCAGTGGATCTTTCTGACCCAGGAGATCTTTTCAAACCCATGTCTCCAGCATTAGAAGGTTGGTTCTTTACCAATGAACCACCAGGGAAACCCTGGCTTAGGATAGCCAATTAGTTTCTAAACAGGAAATGTGTAGCTAAGAGCACTTTTCAAAGTGTGTATTTTTAAAAAAGAACCAAAAGTAACCTTTCTCATTTCAACAAAGCTAAAATTAGTCCCAAGAAAATGAGAACTGCAGTTACCCTGGAGATTAGGAAAATTAGCACATGCAAGGAAAACATTATAAGAAAATTGGCCTTTTCATGGAATTTAGGAATATTTTGTTGTAAGATCAGTTATCAACAGCATGACTTTTGTACTACCATTGAAATCTTGTGATAGAAATGTTATTGTTGAGGAAGAAAAGGCCACAGTCCAGTCACATCCTGTGCTCTGTATATTACAAAGACCTCAAAAGATGTCCAATAGGTAATTTCTCCAGACGGTAAAATTTATTTTAAGGCACTTTCACAGTCAGCAGTATGTAAGTTTGTATGAGAAAACATAAGTGGTATATTTAAAATAATTCTAGGCTCTAAGACTGACTTGGTTGCACCTTTTTAAGGAAGACAAAGTAATTAGCCCATTTCCAAGGAAGAGTTTCTTCATCTTGGCCTGATAGCTTATGATCATATTTAAGAAGAATTCTGAAAACTCCTTCCTTCCTCCATATTGCAGTGATAGTATACAAGGAATATTGCTTTTTTTTTCTTCTTACAAATATTAAATTTTCATTCCCATCCCCAAAATGCCAAATTCTGATAGATTAGCTTTTTAAGGGAGCTTTTAGTACCATTATGTCTAAATGACAAATAAAAAGGTTTATCTTTGAAGCTGGTATTATCCTTGGCAGACAGCACTGTATCATGCTCTTCACCAAGCTATGCTCTGTGATGTTAAAATGCAGGAGGCTAATAACTTGTGAGCCTACAGTCAACATACCATTGCCCCAAACAAACCTTTAATAAGAACATATTTGTGGAAGGATAAAAGAGAATAAAATGATATTTTCATGGAAACATATTTGGATTGTTCCATTAAAGTGTACTGAGTATATATTGTTTGATACTGAAATTTTATGTTGTATTAACTTGCTAATTTCTTTTAGAATCTTGTGTCCCACTTTACTGGCACTACCTCTGAAACATACTATCATGTTAAAACCATATCAGACAGTAATGTGAACTTTTTGTAGAGTTTTTATTTAAACTTTTATAGAGGCAATAAATGATTTCCAGCTAATAGAAACATCTCTTTCTTTCAATGTTTATTTTTCTACAGATAAATTTTTCCTCCCCAAGATAAAGTTCTGATAAAAAGACTAAAAAATGAAGAGAATAATAAGGTATTTGGAGGCAGAGAAAGGAGAACATGGAGTGCTCAAATGGAAATTTGGATGATTACCTAGCTGACATGTGTATCATCCTTAATTGACTTCACATAACAGAGAATTACTCCAACACCAGTGGAATAGAATGAATATTCATTAATAGACAATAAATTTGTCCATGATAGTATATTCAAATGGTAAAGCCAGCAAGTAAATAACCACAGTTTAAACAAAGAATGCTATTTTTACAACATTCAAGTGGCAATGTTTCATTGAACTTCTAGCTCTCTTTGACACTGGTTGAATATGCTTTTAATTTGGATGAAATACACCCATACATTTTTGGTTAAAGTCTTATGCCAGTTAAAACTTTTCATGTTGTTAAATGGGGGAGGGCAAGGGATGAGCTTCAAATAGCACATCAGCAGTTTTCTTTCCCAGTTGATACACTTTCAAGAATCCTTGAAGGCTCTTCAAATGACCTAAGTCTTTCTCATATCTGCAAAAAACATTGGCTTAAGGTGGTGAAATCCTTTGATTTTATAAAAATGAATGGGAATCATTACAAATATATTTAAAAAACAAGTCAATGGTTGAGTATGTCTATAAAATTGAATGATGTTTTCAAACATTTTGAGACAATTTTTTTGTGTTTCTTGTTTATATCATACTATAAAGATAATACATGTTCATTGTAGACATTTTATAAAATACAGATAAAAGAAAAGCATGGCAAAAACTATCACAATATTGTAAAGTAATTATCCTCCAATTAAAATAAATTAATTTTTAAGAAAGAACACATGCAATTCCACCCCTTAATAATAAGCATTGTTAACATATTAGTATATCTAATTCCAGTCATTTATTCTGCATATTACATACATCCAGCAATACAGGAATTATACTAATTGTACAGTTACAAGTCCTGCTTTTTTTCTTAACAATTTATTGAAAGCATTTTCCCAGGTGACCAGGGGATTTTCTGCTTTTTAATTGATACAAGAAAAAGCAAACCAGCTACTACTGAAAATGCATTTATTCTAGAGAATTAACAAGTGTCTGCTTTACATAAATATTATATACTTTTTTTTACCATAGATTTATAACAAATGATACTATTTCTTTACTTTCACGATAATAAAGTAGCTATATTTTGGATGCAAGTTACAAGGTACTTCTCCTTAATACTTCTACCAAATTAATGTTTTTATCATCTATACTAGTAATCTATTCTAAACCTGATCTGCCTCTTCAGAAATTTGTATGCAGGTCAGGAAGCAACAGTTAGAACTGGACATGAAACAACAGACTGGTTCCAAATAGGAAAAGGAGTTCGTCAAGGCTGTATATTGTCACCCTGTTTATTTAACTTATATGCTGAGTACATCATGAGAAACGCTGGACTGGAAGAAACACAAATTGGAATCAAGATTGCCGGGAGAAATATCAGTAACCTCAGATATGCAGATGAGACCACCCTTATGGCGGAAAGTGAAGAGGAACTCAAAAGCCTCTTGATGAAAGTGAAAGTGGAGAGTGAAAAAGGTGGCTTAAAGCTCAATATTCAGAAAACGAAGATCATGGCATCCGGTCCCATCACTTCATGGGAAATAGATGGGGAAACAGTGGAAAGAGTGTCAGACTTTATTTTTCTGGGCTCCAAAATGACTGCAGAATGTGACTGCAGCCATGAAATTAAAAGACGCTTACTCCTTGGAAGGAAAGTTATGACCAACCTAGATAGCATATTCAAAAGCAGAGACATTACTTTGCCAACAGAGGTTCGTCTAGTCAAGGCTATGGTTTTTCCTGTGGTCATGTATGGATGTGACAGTTGGACTGTGAAGAAGGCTGAGCACCAAAAAATTGATGCTTTTGAACTGTGGTGTTGGAGAAGACTGTAGAGAGTCCCTTGGACTGCAAGGGGATCCAACCAGTCCATTCTGAAGGAGATCAGCCCTGGGATTTCTTTGGAAGGAATGATGCTAAAGCTGAAACTCCAGTACTTTGGCCACCTGATGCGAAGAGTTGACTCATTGGAAAAGACTCTGATGCTGGGAGGGATTGGGGGTAGGAGGAGAAGGGGACGACAGAGGATGAGATGGCTGAATGGCATCACTGACTCAATGGACATGAGTCTCAGTGAACTCCAGGAGCTGGTGATGGACAGGGAGGCCTGGCGTGCTGCGATTCATGGGGTCACAAAGAGTCGGACACGACTGAGTGACTGATCTGATCTGATTCTAAACTTGAAAAATAAGATCATTTTAGGCATGAAAGGTCTCATATTGCATACACCATTATGTACTTGGAGAAATAATTTTTTTTGAAGTCAGTTAGATTGTAATTCCAATTATTCTCTAAAGAATAAGACTGTTTCTTTTTATTATATTGTTCTGTTTCAACCAGTTTGGGAAATTTGGAAAATGCTACCAATTCTGGATCTTTTTGTGAAATAATCAATATTTATATATCTATTTTATCACATAATACGATGTATACAAATATGAAGACTATCATAATCAAGTACTTACTCTTGTTAGCTTAAATCAGATAGCTCAGAGTTCTGAGACACAGGTCACAGGTTTGATCTCCATTCAGATGAGTCAGTTTATACAAAAGGGAATTTACATTCCCACCAACAGTGCAAGAGGGTTCCCTTTTCTCCACATCCTCTCCAGTATTTATTGTTTGTAGTTTTGTTTTTTTGTTTTTTTGTGGGTGTGTGTGTGTTTTTTTTTTTCCCCTCATAATGGCCATTCCAATTGGTGTGAGGTGATATCTCATTGTAGTTTTGATTTGCATTTCTCTAATAATGAGCAATAGTGAGCATCTTTTCATGTGCTTATTGGCCATCAGTATGTCTTCTTTGGAGAAATATCTATTTAGGCCTTCTGTCTTTTTTTTGATTGGAGTATTTGTTTTTCTGATATTGAGCTGTATGAGTTGCTTATATATTTTGGAGATTAATCCTTTGTCAGTTGCTTCACTTGCAATTATTGTTTCCCATTCTGATGGTTGTTTTTTAATCTTATTTATTGTTTCATTTGCTGTACAAAGCTTTTAAGGTAAATTAGGTCCCACTTGTTTGTTTTTGTTTTTATTTCCATTGCTCTAGGAGGTGGATCAAAGAGGAACTTTCTGTGATTTATGTCCAAGAGTATACTGCCTATGTTGTCCTCTAAGAGTTTTATAGTTTATGTCATTTGTGATTCCTGCCTCCTTTGTCAAAGATAACATATCCATGGGTACATGTGTTTCTTTCTGGGCTTTCTGTCTTGTTCCATTGGTCTGTATTTCTGGTTTTGTGACAGTATCAAACTGTCTTCATGACTACAGCTTTGTAGTATAATCTAAAGTCAGGAAGGTTGATTCCAGCAGCTGTTTTTCCTTCTTAAGATTGCTTTGGCTATTTAGGGTTCCTTGATTACCCATAAAAATTGTGAATCTTTTTGTTCTAGTTCTGTAAAAATGCCATTGGTAGTTTGATAGAGATTGCATTGAATTTTTGCAATATTGATTCCTCCAATCCAATAACATGATATATCTCTCCATCTGTTTGTGTCATCTGTGATTTCTTTCATCTATGTCTTATAGTTTTCTGTATATACAGGTCTTTGACTCTTTGGGTAAGTTTATAATAGGTATTTTATTCTTTTTGTTGCAATGGTGAATGAGATTTTTTCAATTACTTTTTCTGAGTTTTCACGGTTAGTGTATAAGAAGGTAAGGAAGTTCTGTGTATTAATTTTATATTCTGTGACTTTACTAAATTGAATGATTAATTCTAGTGATTTTATGGTGGCATCTTTAGGGCTTTCTATATATAGTTTCATGTCATCTGCAAACAGTGAGAGTTTTACTTCTTTTCCAATCTGGTTTCCGTTTATTTCTTTGCTGTGGTTATGACTTCCAAACGTATATTGAATAATTGTGTGAACCCTTGTATTGTTGCTGATCTTGGAAGAAATACTTTCAGTTTTTCACCATTGAGAATAATGTTTTCTGTGGGCTTGCTAGATATAGCTATATTATGGTGAGGTAGGTTCTTTCTATACTACTTTTCTGGAGAGTTTTCTATCATAAATTGCTGTTGAATTTTGTTGAAGCTTTCTCTGCATCTATTGAGATATTCATATGGTTTTTATTTTTCAATTTGTTAATATGATGTATCACATTGATTGCTTGCATATATTGAAGAATCCTGGCATCCCTGGGATAAACCCCACTTGTTCATGCTGTATGATCTTTTAATGTGTTATTGAATTCTGTGTGCTAGAATTTTGCTAAGGATTTTTAAATCTATCAATATCACATCAGTGATATTGGCCTGTAATTTTGTGTGTGTGTGATGTCTTTGTCTGGTTTTGGTGTCAGGGTAATTGTGGTCTCAAGTGAAAGAAGAGAGTGAAAAAGTTGGCCTAAAGCTCAACATTCAGAAAACGAAGATCATGGCATCCAGTCCCTCTCTTCATGGCAAATATATGGGAAAACAGTGGAAATACTGGCTGACTTTATTTTTCTGGGCTCCAAAATCACTGCAGATGGTAATTGCAGCCATGAAATTAAAAGATGCTTACTCCCTGGAAAGAAAGTTATGACTAACTTAGACAGAAAATTAAAAAGCAGGGACATTACTTTGCCAACAAAGGTCTGTCTAGTCAAGGCTATGGTTTTTCCAGTGGTCATGTATGGATATGAGTTGGACTATAAAGAAAGCTGAGTGCTGAAGAATTGATGCTTTTGAACTGTGGTGTTGGAGAAGACTCTTGAGAGTCCCTTGGACTGCAAGGAGATCCAACCAGTCCATCCTAAAGGAGATCAGTCCTGGGTGTTCATTGGAGGGACTGATGTTGAAGCTGAAATTCCAATACATTGGCCACCTTATGCAAACATCTGACTCATTGGAAAAGACTCTGATGCTGGGAGGGATTGGGGGCAGGAGGAGAAGGGGACGACAGAGGATGAGATGGTTGGCTAACATCACCGATGCAATGAGCCTACACAAACTATAGGAGATGGGGAGGGAGAGGGAGGTCTGGAGTGCTGCAGTTCATGGAATTGCAAAGAGTTCGACATGACCGGGTGACAAATAACAAAAACATTGTTTCTGTTATTTCTTTTTTCTGTATTTCTGCTCTGATATTTATGATTTCATCTCTTTCTCTAATTTTGGTAGTTTTTGTTCTCTTGCCTTAGATATAAGGTTCACTTCAGGTCACTCACTCAGTCGTGTCCGACTCTTTGTGACCCCATGAGTCGCAGCACGCCAGGCCTCCATGTCCATTACCAACTCCCGGAGTTCACTCAAACTCATATCCATCGTGTCAGTGAGGCCATCCAGCCATCTCATCCTTTGTCATCCCCTTCTCCTCCTGCCCCCAATCCCTCCAAACATCAGAGACTTATCCAATGAGTCAACTCTTCGCATCAGGTGGCCAAAGTATTAGAGCTAAAGCTTCAGCATCAGTCCTTCCAATGAACACCCAGGACTGATCTCCTTTAGGATGGACTGGTTGGTTCTCCTTGCAGACCAAGGGACTCTCAAGAGTCTTCTCCAACACCAGAGTTCAAAAGCATCAATTCTTTGGTGCTCAGCTTTCTTCACAGTCCAACTCTCACATTCATACATGACCACTGGACAAACCATAGCCTTGACTAGATGGACTTTTTTTCGCAAAGTAATGTCTCTGCTTTTGAATATGCTATCTAGGTTGGTCATAACTTTCCTTCCAAGGAGTAAGCGTCTTTTAATTTCATGGCTACAATCACAATCTGAAGTAATTTTGGAGCCCCCCAAAATAAAGTCTTACACTATTTCCAATGTTTCCCAATCTATTTGGCATGAAGTGATGGGACCAGATGCCATGATCTTAGTTTTCTGAATGTTGAGCTTTGAGTCAACTTTTTCACTCTCCTCTATCACTTTCATCAAGAGGCTTTTTAGTTCCCCTTCACTTTCTGCCATGAGGGTGGTGTCATCTGCATATCTGAGGTTATTGATATTTCTCCTGGCAATCTTGATTTCAGCTTGTGCTTCTTCCAGCCCAGCTTTTCTCATGATGTACTCTGCATATAAATTAAAAACGCAGGGTGACAATAAACAGCCTTGACGTACTCCTTCTCCTATTTGGAACCAGTCTGTTGTTTCATGTCCAGTTCTAACTGTTGCTTTCTGACATGCATATAGATTTCTCAAGAGGCAGGTCAGGTGGTCTGGTATTGTCATCCCTTGAAGAACTTTCCATAGATTATTGTGATCCACACAGTCAAAGGATTTGGCATAGTCAATAAAGCAGAAGTAGATGTTTTTCTGGAACTCTCTTGCTTTTTTGATGATCCAACAGATGTTGGAAATTTGATCTCTCGTTCCTCTGCCTTTTCTAAAACCAGCTTGAACATCAGGAAGTTCACGGTTCACCTATTGCTGAAGCCTGGCTTGGAGAATTTTGAGCATTACTTTACTAGAGTGTGAGATGAGTACTATTGTGCGGTAGTTTGAGTGTTCTTTGGCATTGCCTTTCTTTGGGATTGGAATGAAAACTGGTATAAGATTAGGTTGTTTATTTGCTGTTTTCCTATTTCTTGGGGGTAGACTTGTGTTGTTAAAAACTTCCCTCTTAGTACTGTTTTTACTGCATCCCATAGGCTTTAAGTTGTCATGTTTTCATTGTAATTTTTCTGGGTATCATTTTATTAATATTATTTCTTTGATTTCTTCATGACCTCTTGGTTATTTAGAATCAAATTGTTTTGCCTTCAACTACTTGTGTTTTTTTACATTTTTTTTCTTCCTGTGATTGATATCTGATTTTACAGCATTGTGGTAATAAAAACGCGCTTCATACAATATCAATTTTCGCAGGTTTACTAAGGCTTGATTTGTGACCCAGCATGTGATCTATCTTGGAGAATGTGCCATGTGGATTTGAGAAAAAGTTAATTCTATTGCTTTTGGATGAAATGTCCTGTAAATATCAATTAAGTACTTCTGATCTGCTGAGTTATTTAAGACTTGTGTTTCATTATAAGTTTTCTGTCTGGATGATGTGTCCATTGATGTGAGTGGGGTGTTACAATCCCCCACTATTATTGTGTTACTGTTGATTTCCTCTATTATAATTGTTAGCATTTACCTTATGTATTGAGGTGCTCCTATGTTGGGATAAATAAAAGCAAGGAGAGACAAGAAAGTCTTTCTAAGTGATCAGTGCAAAGAAATAAAGGAAAACAATGGAATGGGAAAGACTACAGCACACTCCAAGAAAACTAGAGATACCAAGGGAGCATTTCATGCAAAGATGGGCACAATAAAAGACAGAAACAGTATAAATCTAACAGAAGCAGAAGATACAAACAAGAGGTGGCAAGAATACACAGAAGAACTATACAAAAAAAGATATTCATGACCCAGATAACCATGATGATGTGATCACTCACCTAGAGTCAGACATCCTGGAGTGTGAAGTCAAGTGGGCCTTAAGAAGCATTGCTACAAACAAAGCTAGTGGAGGTGATGAAATTCCAGTTGAGCTATTTCAGATCCTAAAAGATGCAGCTGCTAAAGTGCTGAACTCAATATGCCAGCAAATTTGGAAAACACAGCAGTGGCCACAGGACTGGAAAAGGTCAGTTTTCATTCTAATCCCAATGTTAGACAATGCCGAAGAATGTTCAAACTACTGTACAACTGCACTCATCTCACATGCCAGCAAAGTAATGCTCAAAATTCTCCAAGCTAGGCTTCAACAGCACATGAATCGAGATTTTCTGACGTTCAAGCTGGATATAGAAAAGTCAGAGGAACCAGAGATCAAATTGCCAACATCTGTTGGATAATATAAAAAGCAAGAGAATTCCAGGAAATAACCTACTTTTGCTTCATTGACAACATGAAAGCCTTTGACTATGTGGATCACAATGAATTGTGGAAAATTATTAAAGAGATCAGAATATCAGACCGCCTTATCTGCCTCCTGAGAAATCTGTATGCAGGTCAAGAAGCAAGAGTTAGAAACTGACATGGAATGATGGACTGGTTCAAAATTGGGAAACGAGTATGCCAAGGCTGTATATTGTCACCCTGCTTATTTAACTTATATGCAGAATACATCATGAGAAACGCTGGGCTGGAAGAAGGACAAGCTGGAATCAAGATAGCAGGGAGAAATATCAATAACCTCAGATAGGCAGATGACACCACCCTTACAGCATAAAGCAAAGAGGAACTAAAGAGCCTCTTGATGAAAGTGAAAGAAGAGAGTGAAAAAGCTGGCTTAAAACACAATATTAAAAAAGAAAAAAAAGATCATGCCTTCCAGTCCAATCACTTCATGCAAATACATGGGAAAACAATGGAAAAATTGACAGACTTTATTTTCTTGGGCTCCAAAATCACTGCATATTGTGACTGCTGCCATGAAATTAAAATACACTTGCTCCTCAGAAGAAAGGTTATGACCAACCTAGGCAGCATTTTAAAAAGAAGAGAGACATTACTTTGCAAACAAAGTTCTGTTTAGTGAAAGCCACAGTTTTTCCAGCAGTCATGTATGGATGTGAGAGTTGAACCATACAGAAAGCTGAGTGCTAAAGCATTCATGCTTTTGAATTGTGATGTTGGAGAAGACACTTGAGAGTCCCGTGGACTTCAAGGATGTCAATCCAGTCAATCCAAAAGAAAAAAGTCCTGAATATTCATTGAAAGGACAGATGCTGAAGCTGAAACTCCAATACTTTGGTCACCTGATGCAAAGAACTGACTCCTTGGAAAAAAACCTGATGCTGGGAAAGATTGAAGGCAGGAAGAGAAGGGGACAACAGGATGAGATGGTTGGATTGCATTACTGTCTCCATTGACATGAGTTTGAGCAAGCTCCAGGAATTGGTGATGGAGAGATAAGCCTGTCATGCTGCAGTCCATGAAGTTGCAGAGTTGGACATGACTGAGCAACTGAACTGAACTGAACTTATGTGGGTGCAAATATATTTACAATTATTATATCTTCTTTTCAGATTGATTCCTTGATCATTGTGTAGTCTCTTTCCTATCTCTTTTAATCAGTTCATTTCAGTCGCTCAGTTGTGTCCGGCTCTTTGTGACCCCATGAATTGCAGCACGCCAGGTCTCCCTGTCCATCAACAACTCTTGGAGTTCACCCAAACTCATGTCTATTGAGTCGGTGATGCCATCCAACCATTTCATCTTCTGTTGTCCCCTTCTCCTCCTGCCCTCAATGATTCCCAGCATCAGGGTCTTTTCAAATGAGTTGGTTCTTCGCATGAGGTGGCCAAAGTATTGGAATTTCAGCTTCAGTGTCAGTCCTTCTGAAAGGTTGTTGCTGAACTACAAAAGATGCCAGGATTCTTGGCCTCCAGAGGAGAAGAATTCAATCTGGGGCCAGAGACAAGGCTTGATCACTCAGAACTTTTGTGTAATAGAGTTTTATTAAAGTATAAAAGGGATAGAGAAAGCTGCAGACATCAGAAGGGAGTAGAAATGTTAGCAATGGAATTATATACTCTCCAATTAATTATTACAATGAATCAGAAGAATGTCCTGAGGTTACAACGATCTTAATAGATGCACTCCTACAATACACATTTTAAGATAACGGGATTAGCCAGAAGGCCCTAAGGAAGGAGACAAATCCTTAGTACAGAGTTCAAACTGAGTTGTTACTTGTGTAATCATTGGTTCCAGGTTTAAAGATAAAAACAGTTTATGTGACTAAGACTAAAGAATATAGAGGGAAAAAACGTTTGTCCTTTCCTCCTCCTTGAGAATTCCAGACCCCTATCTCCTTGGGGACCCCGGGACTTCTTATCAATGTACCTAGGAATTGACTCTCTCACTTCCAATGAACACCCAGGACTGATTTTAGGATGGACTGGTTTGATCTCCTTGTAGTCCAAGGGACTCTCCAGAGTCTTCTCCAACACCACAGTTCAAAAGCATCAATTCTTCTGCACTCAGCTTTCTTTATAGTCCAACTCTCACATCCATACGTGACTACTGGAAAAACCATAGCCTTGACTAGATGGACCTTTGTTGACAAAGTAATGTCTCTGCTTTTTAATATGCTATCTAAGTTGGTAACAACTTTCCTGCCGAGGAGTAAGAGTCTTTTAATTTCATGGTTGCAATCACCGTTTGCATTGATTTTGGAGCCCCCCAATATAAAGTCAACTGCTGTTTCCACTGTTTCCCCATCTATTTCCCATGAAGTTATGGGACTGGATGCCATGATCTTATTTTATGAGTGTTGAGCTTTAAGTCAACTTTTTCACTCTCCTCTTTCAATTTCATCAAGAGGCTCTTTAGTTCTTCTTCACTTTCTGCCATAAGGATGGTGTCATCTGCATATCTGAGGTTATTGATATTTTTCCCAGCAATCTTGATTCCAGCTTGTGCTTCTTCCAACCCAGCGTTTCTCATGATGTACTCTGCGTATAAGTTAAAAAAAAACAGGGTGACAATATACAGCCTTGACATACTCCTTTTCCTATTTGGAACCAGTCTGTTTCGTGTCCAGTTCTAACTATTGCTTCCTGACCTGCATATAGGTTTCTAAGGAGGCAGGTCAGGTGGTCTGGTATTCCCATCTCTTGAAAAACTTTCCACAGTTTATTGTGATCCACACAGTCAAAGGCTTTGGCATAGTCAGTAAAGCAGAAATAGATGTTTTTCGGGAACTCTCTTGCTTTTTCCATGATCCAGCGGATGTTGGCAATTTGGTCTCTGGTTCCTCTGCCTTTTCTAAAACCAGTTTGAGCATCAGGAAGTTCACGGTTCACATATTGCTGAAGCCTGGCTTGGAGAATTTTAAGCACTACTTCACTAGCGTGTGAGATGAGTGCAACTGTGCAGTAGTTTGAGCAGTCTTTGACATTGCCTTTCTTTGGGATTGGAATGAAAACTGACCTTTTCCAGTCCTGTGACTAATGCTGAGTTTTCCATATTTGCTGACATATTGAGTGCAGCACTTTAGCAGCAGCATATTTTAGAATTTGAAATAGCTCAACTGGAATTCCATCACCTCTGCTAGCTTTGTTTGTAGTGATGCTTTCTAAGGCCCACTTGACTTCACATTCCAGGTTGTCTGGCTCTAGGTGAGTGATCACACCATCGTGATTATCTGGGTCATGAAGATCTTTTTTGTACAGTTCTTCTGTGTATTCTTGCCACCTCTTCTTAATATCTTCTGCTTCTGTTAGATTTATACTGTTTCGGTCCTTTATTGAGCCCATCTTTGCATGGAATGTTCCCTTGGTATCTCTAATTTTCTTTAAGAGATCTCTTAGTCTTTCCCATTCTATTGTATTCCTCTATTTCTTTACATTGATCACTGAGGAAGGCTTTCTTATCTCTTTTAATAGTCTTTTTTTTTTTTTTTTTTAGTTTATTTTATCTGATATTAGTATTGCTATTCCCGCTTTTTTTGGATTTCCACTTACATAGAACATCTCTTCCCAGCTCCTCACTTTTAGTCTGTATCTTTCCTTAGGATTCATGTGTGTATCTTGTAGATAGGATAGCTTGTTGCTGTTGTTTTCATTCACTAAGTCATGTCTGACTCCTTGTGACCCCATGGACTATAACCTGCCAGGCTTTCTGTCCATGGGATATCCCAGGCAAGAGTACTGGCATGGGTTGCTATTTCCTTCTCCAGGTGATTTTCCTAATCTAGAACTCGAACCCACATTTCCTGCATTGGCAAGTGAATTCTGTACCACAGAGCCACCAGGGAAGCTCAGATAGTGTATATTAGGATCTTGATTTTGTATCCATTCAACCAGTCTGTCTTTTGTTGGAGCATTTAAACCATTTACATTTTAGGTAATTATTGATATGTCTGATCACCTTACCTTTTACTTTATTATTTTGGGGGATTTTTTGATAGGTCTTTTCTTTCTCTTGTAATTCTTATCTAGAGAAGTTTCTTTGAGATTTGTTTTAAAGCTGGTTAGAAGTGAAATGAAGTGAAGTGAAGTCGCTCAGTCGTGTCAGACTCTTTGTGACCCCATGGACTGTAGCCTACCACGCTCTTCCATCTATGGGATTTTCCAGGCAAGAATACTGAAGTGGGTTGCCATTTCCTTCTCCAGGAGATCTTCCCAACCCAAGGATTGAACCCGGGTCTCCCGCATTATAGGCAGATGCTTTACTGTCTGAGCCAGCAGGGAAGTGAGATTAAAGCTGGTTTGATGGTGCTTAATTCTCTTACCTTTTGCTTATGTATAAAGCTTTTGATTTCTCCACTGAATCTAAATGAGATCTTTGTTTGGTAGAGTAATCTTGATTGTAGGTTTTTTTTTTCCTTTCATCACTTTAAGTATATCCTACCATTCCTTCTTGGCCTATGGAGTTTCAGCTGAAAGATCAACTGTTAAACTTATAGGGATCCCCTTGCATGCTATTTGTTGCTTTTTCCTTGCTTCTTTTCATACGTGTTCTTTGTGTTTATTTTTTGTTGGTTCAATTAGTATGTGTCTTGTCATGTTTCTCTTTTGGTTTATTATGTATGGGAATATGGGATTCCCGGATTTCGATGGATATTTCCTTTCCCATGTTAGCGATATTTTTTACTATAATCTTCTCAAATATTTTCTCATACCTTTTCTTTTTCTCTTTTTCTTCTGTGACCCCTAAAATTCAAATATTGGTATGCTTAGTGACCCAGAGGTCTCTGAGGCTGTCCTCATTTTTTTCTTGCTTTTTCTTTATTCTACTCTGCTTCAGTTATTTGCACCATTCTATCTTCCATTCGTTTGCCTCAGTTATTCTGCTACTGGTTCCCTCTATTGTATTTTTTATTTCAGTTATTATGTTGTTCATTGCTGAATGTCTATTTTTTATTTCTTCTAGGTCCTTGTTAAACACTTCTTTTATCTTCTCAGTCTCTGCCTCCTTTCTGTTTATCTGTACCTGTATTATTTTGGATCATCTTTACTGTCATTACTCTGAATTTTTTTTTTTTTTTCCAGGTAAACTGCTTATCCCCTCTACATTTGTTTGTTCTGGTGTGTTTTTACTAGGCTTCTTTATCTGTTGTATGCTTCTCTTCTTATTCATTTTGTTTAATTTACTGTGTTTAGGGTCTCCTTTGTGCAGGCTGAAGATCATAGTTCGTCTGAAGTTGTGAAGTCTGCCCCCAGTGGGTGGATTTGGATCAGTGGCTTGTAAAGGTTTCCTGGTGGGGTGGATTTGTGTCTGTGTTCTGTTGGGTGGAGCTGGATCTTGTCTCTCAGTGTTGCATCCAAAGGCATGTTTTGGCATATCTGTGAACTTAGTATTGTCGAGACCAGCTCGACAAGCAGGGTTTCCAAAAGTACGATACGGTGAGAGAATGAGAAACGAGACACAAGAATTCAGAGTAAAGCAAGGATCAGGGGACCAACACCACTCCAAGGTGAAGGTGCCAAAACTAACTCCAAGCCAGCTTTATTATACTTTCAGCCGTGAATGAAAGAATATGCTGGGAGTTAAACTATAACTCATGTGGCCTTCAGGGCCAAAGAACAAAATGATCATTAACCATTGAGTAATTAGGAAACAGTAATCAATAACAAATCAGTAACTAAGACTAATATTCTTATCTATAGATTTTCCACCAGATACGTAAAACATGTGACTCTGAGACGCCAGTTGAGAAACAGTCTAGGGTCGGTTTTCAGACCCCAGGATCATATCTTGTTTTCAAGATTATGAAATGTTCCCTCTGGACTTGTTCCAAGAGTCTCATGCCTTATAGCATCCAGTTTATCAATAATTATAAATTTCTCTTGTGGCCCTTGCTGGGGCCTTCTTTTCTCTTATTCTTCCTGTCTCCTACAAGTATGACTTTGAGTCACCTGTCTGCTAATGGGTAGAGTCATGTTCCTATTTTGTTAATTGGTGTGAGGCATCTGGCACTGGAGTTTGCTGGCTGTTGGATGGGGCCAGGTCTTGTTGAGATGAAGGCCTTTGGGAGAGCTCTCTCTCTGATTAGTGTTTGCTGGAGCACCAAGACTCTACAAGCCACACAGCACAGAAGAAAAAGAGAAAGAAAGAAAAAAAAATTAAACAAGCATACAAACAAAAAATGGATAGACCAAATCCCAAGACAAATGGTAAAAGCAGCACTAAACAGACAAGAATACCCTAAGAATCTCAGTCACAAAAAGGAAAGAAGAGGGAAAAAGAGAAAAAATAATAAAAATGAACCAAAAAAAAGAGAGCAATCAACCCAGTAATCAAACCCATAAATGGAATGAATATTATAAACTATACTAGCAAAAATACTAAACCAAAACCATGGAGGGAAATGCAATACAACAAAAAGTACTGTAGAAATAGGAAAAAATAAAATAATTTTTAAATAAAAGCATTAAAACAAAGAAAAGTAAGTTTAAAAATAAAAGAATATTTTAAAAGAACAGTATGAAAAAGATAAAAAGACAAAAATATATAGATAGAGTGGTTGAAACCCACTCCAGCATTCTTGCCTGGAGAATCCCATGGACGGAGAAGCCTGGCGGGCTACAGTCCACGGGTTCACAAAGAGTCAGACATGACTGAGCAGCTTCACTCACTTAGCTTCCTCACCACACAGTGAGCTGCAGCCAATCTGCCTACTCAGGAAGTCCTCCAATATTTCTAGGATGGTCTCTGCACCTGCTGTCGCCACTGTGGTGTCAATCTAGACTCAGACATGGCCTTACTCAAGCTTGTATTATAGTGATAGTGGTAGTTACTCAGTCGTGTCAGACTCTTTGTGACCCCATGAACTGTAGCCCACCATGCTCCTCTGTCCATGGGATTTCCTAGGCAAGAATACTGGAGTGGATAGCCATTTCCTTCTCCAGGGGATTTTCCTGACCCAAAGATCGAACCCCAGTCTTCTGCATTGTAGGTGGATTCTTTACCACCCGAGCTACGAGGGAAGCCCAGTTTATATTATGCTTACTTCCAAAATCCACAATTGCCCCCAAAGTCCACAGCCTAAAGCTACTTGTGGGGATTTAATCTGCTGCTCCTGTGGCTGCATGAGAGAATTCCCTTCCTCTTCCTTGGTCACACAACCCCTGGTACTCATCTTTGGTTTTGGCCTCACCTCTGTAGACTGCCTTCTGGTGGCATCTGTTACCCAACCATTAAAAAGGAGAGAAAGCAGCAGCTTATTAGTGCTCACTTGTTCAGATGGGCAGGAAAGCGGGAGGGATATGGCAAACATAATTGGAATGTGTGAAGAGTGCCTGCAGTGGAGGAAGCCTGGGGGAAGTTGCTACAGGCTGAAGCAAGTGTGCTCTTCCAGGGGAACGGGCCCAGAGTCATGTATCTCTCAGCAGTGCTAAACTGCATCAGCTCCCAGGAAAAGTATGAGCAGTCACGTTTCCTTGCTCACAGCTTGGTGGTATCTGTGACCTCTGAAGTCAGGACCATAGCAGCGTCTTGTCTCCTGCCTATGGCACTCTTGCAGGCTTTGGCAGCAGCCAACCTGCCCACCTTTGGAATCACAGACTGCAGCTGTGGCCTGTCTTGCCTCTAGCACTTGCTAAGGTCTGCTATCTGCCATCTGCAAGCAAGCCAGAGTTAGAGGGTCCCCTCAGCAATGATCTCTTGCCTCTCTGACTGGCCCAAACTTTTCTCTGGACTCCATCAGCTGTGTCAAACTAGTCCCTTAAGAGTATCTTCATGGCAGCAACCCTAGTCCTCTCCCTGGCTTCTGACCTCTGAAGCTTGAGCCTCAGTACCCAGCCCTTACTTGCCACAGTTGGTGTGTAAACATGCATCTCAGGCTGGGAAGTGCTGGTTGTTACTGATATCTGTAGTGAATTCTCTCTGTTTTGCCTTTCATTCACCTGTTGCTCTGCTCCACTTTGAAGTTTTGAAGTTCTCCCTGTCCCTGCCCTTGAGGGTGTTTCCACGTATGTTGAAACTTTTCCTCCTTCACAGCTCCCTCCAGAGGCACAGGTCTCTTCTCAATTCCTCTGTCCTTTTTTTCCTATATATTTTGTCCTACCCCATTATGTAGAGATTAACATACATTTTTGGAAGTCTGAGGTCTTCTGCCAACGTTCAGTAGGTGTTCTGCAAGAGCTGTTGCACATGCAGATGTATTTTTTGTGTATTTGTGGGGAAGAAGATAATCTCCATGTCTTACTCTGCCATCTTGAACAGTCGCTCTTGAAGTTGTAAATTCTTTAAGCCTCAAATAAAATGGGAATAATACCTGCCCTGATTGCCTCTCACAGTGGCTTTGAGAATTATGAACTAGTTTTAAAAGCATTTTGCAACTTACAAAGCAATACAGAAAAAATATCAACATTTATTAATACTCACTGATTGCCTATATATTCAACACTGTAATAAGCTTGGGAGTGGGCATATGGAAAGCAGTATTTTCACTGATTTCCAGGAGCTTATCATATTTTTAAAAATTAGGCTTAAACAGTTAAAAGACAACATAAAATTGAGTGTTAAATATTATGGTGTAGTTACTCAGGGATTTGTGAGGAGTTGTTTGGAGGGGACCTAAATAAGGAAGGGAACTCCCTGATAACTTAGTTGAATCTGCCTGCAATACAAGACAAGACCCCGGTTCGATTCCTGGGTGGGGAAGATCCACTGGAGACGAGATAGGCTACCCACTCCAGTATTCTGGCCTGGAGAATTCCATGGACTCTATAGTCCATGGGGTAGCAAAGAGTCAGACATGACTGAACAACTTTCACTTTCACTTTCAAATAAGGGGCAGTTGTCAAAAGAAGCTTTGCGTAAAAGGGTAGGTTTGAGTTGATTGTATCCAGCCAAGAATTCATCCCTCATGGCCACCAAAAGATTATGTGGGGGAAAAAATGTGATTTGTCTTCATAGGTTTAAAGATAGCTCCCAAATATTTTCCTAACTTTCCTTAAGGCATAGTTTATTACATATCTGTCTCTTGAGAACTTATTCAATTCCAGCTTGAACATTTTTATATTTTCTGTCTTCATTCACATAATTAATATTGAATCCATATTATTGCCAGGAATTGTGTTGGTTTCTAGGTTCTATGACCTCCTGAAGCAGGTGTAATTAATTTATTGTCCTCTGTGTACATTCATACAATGTTAGGCCTGAAGACCTTAAAGTTGTGTTGTTAGTCACTCAGTTGTGTCCAACTCTTTGCAACCCCATTGACTGTAGCCTGCCAGGCTCCTCCATCCATTGGATTTTCCAGGCAAGAATACTGGAGTGTGTTGCCAGTTCCTTCTCCAGGAGATCTTCCAGACCCAGGGATCGAACCCAGGTCTCCTGCATTGCAGCAGATGCTTTACCATCTGAGCTACCAGGGAAGCCTGACTTTAAAGACCTTAAAGTTTCTCTTGATCAAATCCCTCATTGTAAAAAGAAGGAAAATTGGGCTCATAGAGATGACATCACTTACCCAAGATCTCACAGATGATAAAAGGCAAAGCCAGGATTAGATCCTAGGTCTCTCCTACCCAGATCACTGTGTTTTTCATCATACTAGATTATAGAATAGTACCTTATCTTACTGATTCTAAACTACCTCTTTAAGACAATGGTTCTCAAACTTAAAACTATATATGAATCATTGGAGAGGGAGTTTAAAATACAATTTCTTAATCCTCATATCCAGAGGTTCTAGAAACTTAGGACATGGACTATGCTTTGAGGTTTTATTGCTTTTTTACTTTTTCTTAACCTTGTGATTTACCCGCGTGATTTCACAATCTTACACACTTCTGTACTTACACACTTGGAAAAACTTTATATTAAAGCTTTAAGTAGTGACTATAAAACCCACTCCAGTGTCCTTGCCTGGAGAATCCCAGGGACAGGGGAGCCTGGTGGGCTGCCGTCTATGGGGTCACACAGAGTTGGACATGACCAAAGTGACTTAGCAGCATACATAGTTTCATTTTTCTGTGATTTGCTGTTACTCATTAATAATCTTCATAACTTTAAGGATTTCATTGATCTGTATCAGTCTTGTTCTTTGCAGATATAAAAGCCTACACTTTAAGTTATTTTCTTACATTGAGGTCTTATAGCCTTGAATCTTTTAGTTCCTTCATCATAGACCGAGTCAGTTGTTCATGAATCAATATCTGTCTGAAGTTTGCAGAAAATTAGAAATGATTCAGTGTTAGAACAGAACTGGTGCCCAGTGCAGACCCTAAAACCACATCTTAATGACAATAGATTTAGGGTTCTAAGGAAGAGGAAGGCCTCTGAGGTCACATTAAAAGTCTATCTAAGGCAACACACATACACACACATAACAATCCACAAATTAGAGTGGCACTAACTAATGAATCAAATTCTAGGAAAATAATTGGGTCACCTGTTGCTGGTAGGTGGGATAACTCTATGTGAAAATATCATTAATGTTGGTGTCTCTGTCTCTCTCTCTTTGGAGATTTTTTTTACCACCTCTTTCTTGACTCTAAGAGTGTCAAGAGGCATGGTCCACTGATACCTGCTGACCTCCTCTCAGGCACATCGTTTCAGTATATTATACTATGCAGCCAGTTGGTGGCTGATCTGACTGATTTGGGCTCAGGAAAAAGACACCTGTTAAGTTTCCAGTTTAAACTTGTTTTCTAATCAGTTTTACACTAATCTTAGCACTAGGTTTTTACAAACCCAGTAAATAATACAAACATACTTCACTTTCTCATTTACTATTGTTTCTCATATGATTTTTCCTTCAGTGAACTCAAGGTGGGAAAAGGGTCTGGCGATTGTTGTGGTGGAGTTTGGATATTGTTGAGTCTCCATAGCACTCCAAAGCTTAACAGTAGCAGCTAAGTAAAGATTGAATATCATTGAACTTATTTTTTTATGAGAGTAGTAAGTTGTCCAAAGTCTAAGAGTTACATAAGAACTCAGGATCCAGTATAGAACCCAGCAGTCTTGTGTTCACTGTCTTAAACACTTTGTACAAAGCAATTACACATGCTAAATGGTTATTTGAGGTTCCCTATTCCCACAGTCAGTAGTACTGGTGGTTTTTGTTATTTCTTTCACTTACCAGAAACAAAATGGAATCACAACACACAATATTTAGAAAACCAACATTCTCACATTTTATCTTAAGGGCTGGAAGCCTTTTTTAAATTAAAAATAACAGTATAATTGCTGATAATAATCATGATAATGTGAACAATAACAAAAAAGGAACCCACCTGTGAGTTATTTCAATTCACATATGGATTTTATTCTTTTTAAAGTTATTTTTAATTTAAGGATAAATGCTTTACAGAATTGTGTTGGTTTCTGCAAAATATCAACATGCATCAAACATAGATATAAATATGTCACATCCCTCTTGAACCTTTCTTCCCATCCCACCCCTCTAAACTGTTACAGAGCCCAGGTTTGGGTTCCCTGAGTCATACAGCAAAGTCTCATTGACTATTTGTTTTACATATAGTAATGTAAGTTTCTATGTAACTCCCTCCATGCATCCCACCCTTTCCCTCCTCCCCCTGCCAAGTGTGCATAAGTCTGTTCTCTATGTCTGTGTCTCCATTGCTGCCCTGAAACTAATTTCATCAGTACCATCTTTCTAGATTCCATATATATGTGTTAGTATATGATATTTATTTTTCTCTTTTTTACTTACTTCACTCTGTAAGATAAGCTCTAGACCACCTCATTAAAACTGACTTAAATGCTTTCCTTTTTGTGGCTGAGTAATATTCCATGGTATATATGTGCCAGAGCTTCTTTATCCATTAATCTGTTGATGGACGTCTAGGTTGCTTCCATGTTCTAGCTACTTTAAATAGTGCTACAATGAACATTGGGATTACATGTGTCTTTTTCAACAATTTATTTGCTCAGGGGATAAGACTAGGAGTGGGATTTCTAGGTCGTATAGTGGTTTTATTCCTAGTTTTTCAAAGGAATCTCCATATTGTCTTCCATTGTGATTGTATCAATGTACATTCCCAAAAACATTGCAAGAGGGTTCCCTTTTCTTCACACCCTTTCCAGCATTTATTGTTGGCAGACTTTTTGATGATGCCCATTCTGACCAGCATGAGGTGATATCTCATTGTAGTTTTGATTTGCATTTCTCTAATAATGAGTGACGTTGAACATCTCTTCATGTGTTTGTTAACCATCTGTATGTCTTCTTTGGATAAATATCTGTTTATCTCTTTTTTCCACTTTTTGATTGGGTTGTTTGTTTTTATGATTTTGAGTTGTATGAGCTGCTTGTATATTTTGGAAATTAATCCTTTGTCAGTTGTTTCATTTGCTACTGTTTTCTCCCATTCTGAGAGTTGTGTTTTCACCTTGTTTATAGTTTCCTTTGCTGTGCAAAAGCTTTACGTTTAATTAGGTCCCACTTGTTTATTTCCATTTTTATTTCCATTATTCTAAGAGGTGGGTCATAGAAGATCTTGCCTTGATTTATGTCATTGAGTGTTCTGCCTATGTTTTTCTGTAAGAGTCTTATAGTTTCTGGTCTTACATTTAGGTCTTTAATCAATTTTGAATTTACCTTTGTGTATGGTGTTAGGAGGGCTTCCCTGGTGGCTCAGATGGTAAAGAATCCACCTGCAATGCGGGAGACCTGGGTTAGATCCATGGGTTGGGAAGATGCCCTGGAGAAGGAAATGGCTACGCACTTCAATATTCTTGCCTGGAGAATCCCTCTGGACAGAGAAACCTGGCAGGCTACAGTCCATGAGGTCACAAACAGTCAGACACGACTGAGTGACTAAGCACACACAGCATATAGTGTTAAGAAATGTTCTAATTTTATTCTTTTACATGTAGCTGTACAGTTTTCCCAGCACCACTTACTGAAGAGGCTATCTTTGTCCCATTGTATATTCTTGTCTCCTTTGTCAAAAATAAGATACCCAAAGGTGTGTAGGTTTGTCTCTGGGCTTTCTATCTTGTTCTATTGGTCTATATTTCTGTTTTTGTGCCAGTACCATTCTATCTTGATCACTCTAGCTTTGTAGTATAGTCTGAAGTCAGGAAGGTTGATTCCTCCAATTCCATTCTCCTTTCTCAAGATTGCTTTGGCTATTCGGGGTCTTTTGTGTTTCCATATGAACTGTGAAATTTTTTGTTCTAGTTTTGTGAAAAATGCCATTGGTAATTTGATAGGGATCACACTGAATCTATAGGTTGCATTTGGTAGTACAGTCATTTTCATAATATTGATTCTTCCCACCCAGGAACATGGAATATCTCTCCATCTGTTTATGCCATCTTTGATTTCTTTCATTACTGTCTTAGTTTTATCTCTACAGTTCTTCTGTTTCCTTTGATAAGTTTATTTATAAATGTTTTATTATTTTTGTTTCAGTGGTGAATGGGATTGATTCCTTAATATCCCTCTCTGATTTTTCAGTGTTAATATATAGGAATGCAATTGATTTCTGTGTATTGATTTTTAAAATTAATTTATTTATTTTTATTGGAGGCTAATTGCTTTACAATATTGTGGTGGCTTTTGCCATACATTGACATGAATCAGCTATGGGTGTACATGTGTCCCACATCCCAAACCCCCTCCCACCTTCCTTTCCATCTCATCCCCTTGGGTTGTCCCAGTGCACTGGCTTTGAGTGCCCTGATTCATGCATTGAATTTGGACTGACCATCTATTTCACATATGAAATAGAAACATGTAATATACATGTTTCAATGCCATTCTCTCAAGTCATCCCACCCTTGCCTTCTTCCACAGATTCCAAAAGTCTGTTCTTTATATCTGTGTCTATTTTGTTGTCTCACATATATGGTCGTCATTACCATCTTTCTAAGTTCCATGTATGTGCGTTAACATACTGTATTGGTGTTTTTCTTTCTGAATTACTTCACTCTGTATAATAGGCTCCAGTTTCATCCACCTCATTAGAAATGATGCAAATGCATTTTTTAATAGCTGAGTAATATTCCACTGTGTATATGTACCACAGCTTTCTTATCCATCCATCTGCTGATGGACATCTAGGTTGCTTCCATGTCCTAGCTACTGTAAACAGTGCTGTGATGAATATTGGGGTACACGTGTCTCTTTCAATTCTGGTTTCTTCTGTGTGTATGCCCAGCAGTGGGATTGCTGGGTCGTATAGCACTTCTATTTCCAGTTTTCCAAGGATCTCCACAATGTTCTCCATAGTGGCTGTACCAGTTTGCATTCCTACCAACCATGTAAGGCAGTTCCCTTTTCTCCACACCCTCTCCAGCACTTATTTTTTGCAGACTTTTGGATAGCAGCCATTCTGAATGGCATGAGATGATGCCTCATTGTGCTTTTGATTTGCATTTCTCTGATAATGAGTGATGTCAACCATCTATTCATGTGTTTTTTAGCCATCTGTATGTCTTTGGAGAAATATCTGTTTAGTTCTTTGGCCTATTGTTTGATTGGTCGTTTGTTTTTCTGGTATTGAGTTGCATATGCTACTTGTATATTTTTGAGGTTAATTCTTTGTCAGTTGCTTCGTTTGCTATTATTCTCTTCCATTCTGAAGGCTGTCTTTTCACCTTACTTATAGTTTCCATCATTTTGCCAAAGCTTCGTAGGTTAATTAGGTCCCATTTGTTTATTTTTGCTCTTATTTCCATTACTCTGGGAGCTGGGTCATAGAGGATCTTGCTGTGATTTATGTCAGAGAGTGTTTTGCCTATGTTTTCCTCTAGGAGTTTTATAGTTTCTGGTCTTACATTTAGATCTTTAATCCATTCTTAGTTTATTTTTGTGTATTGATTTTATATCCTGCAACTTTTAAAAAATCATTGATTAGCTCTAATAATTTTCTGATAGTATCTTTAGGGTTTTCTATGTATAGTATCACTGCAAAGAGTGAGAGTTTTACTTATTCTTTTCTCATCTGGATTCTTTTTATTTATTTATTTATTTTTCTCCAATTGCTGTAGCCTGGACTTCCAAACTATGTTGAATGATAGTGGTGAGAGTTGGCACACTTGACTTGTTCCTGATCTTAGAGAGAATGCTTTCAGTTTTTCACCATTGACAATAATGTTTGCTGTGGGTTTATCATATATGGCCTTTACTATGTTGAGGTAGGTTCCCTCTATGTCCATTTTTTGAAGAGTTTTTATCATAAATGGGTGCTGAATTTTGTCAAAGGCTTTTTCTGCATCTGTTGAGATTATCATATGGTTTTTATCTTTCAATTTGTTAATATGGTGTATCACATTGATTGATTTGTGTATATTGATGAATCCTTGCATTCCTGGGTTAAACCTGGCTTTAACATGGTGTATGATCTTTTTAATGTGTTAAATTATTTTTGCTAGAATTTTGTTGAAGATTTTTGCATCTATGTTCATCAGTGATATTGGCCGGTAATTTTCTTTTTCGTGTTGTCTTTGTCTGGTTTTAGTATCATGGTGATGATTGCCTTGTAGAATGAGTTTGGAAGTATTCCTTCCTCTGCCATATTTAAGAGTTTCAGAATTATAGACATTAGCTCTTCTCTTGGAGAAGGCAATGGCAACCCACTCCAGTACTCTTGCCTGGAAAATCCCATGGATGGAGGACCCTGGTCGGCTGCAGTCCATGCAGTCGTGAAGAGTCGGACACTACTGAGCGACTTCACTTTCACTTTCATAAACATGATAAAATATGAATATCTGATCAAAGATTTGAAGGTCACACAACAAAAGGAAATGTCTTATTTCCGTTGTTCCCTGTTTTATAAAGAAAGCTGAGCACAGAAAAACTAATGTTTTTGAACAGTGGTGTTGGAGAAGACTCTTGAGAGTCCCTTGGACTGCAAGGAGATCCAACCAGTCTTTAGTATCCTTTAGGATACTAAAGGAAATCAGTCCTGGGTGTTCATTGGCAGGACTGATGTTGAAGCTGAAACTCCAATATTTTGGCCACCTGATGCAAAGAGCTGACTCATTTGAAAAGACCCTAATGTTGGGAAAGATTGAAGACAGGAGGAGAAGGGGACGATAGAGGATGAGATGGTTAGATGGCATCACCGACTCAATGGACATGAGTCTGAGTGAACTCCGGGAGTTGGTGATGGACAGGGAGGCCTGGCATGCTGCAGTCCATGGGGTCTCAAAGAGTCAGACACTACTGAGCAACTAAACTGAACTGTTTTAACTGAGATTTTCCATTGCTGGTAAAAAAGAAAAGCAAAAACAAAAAACAAAGATTCTCCAAGCATGTCAAAATTCTTTTCTACAGGATCAGAAAAGATCTTTGAATAAAACCAAATTCTGGGACCCTACCTGTTGTTATAATTGAATTTTAAACTAAAATACCAATGGCAACAGCATTAAAAGGTCAGGAAATAATGGGTTCAGACTGAACTTCTATGTCCTCGAGTCTAACTCCTTGCTTCCCCACAATGTTGTACAAAACTCCTCTTTCTTCAGACAAATACTGTTTGGCTGAATTATTCTGCTATTCGAAGTTCTCCCCAGTATGGACTCAACCATTTTCTCTTTTTCTGTATCCTAAGCTCCAGTTATATTCAACTATCTGGACTTTCCAAGTGTACATAAGCTTTCCTACCTTTTATGCTTTGCTCACTTCATGGGAAATAGATGGGGAAACAGTGGAAGCAGTGTCAGACTTTATTTCGGGGGTCTCCAAAATCACTGCAGATGGTGACTGCAGCCATGAAATTAAAAGATGCTTACTTCTTGGAAGAAAAGTTATGATCAACCTAGATAGCATATTCAAGAGCAGAGACATTACTTTGCCAACAAAGGTCCGTCTAGTCAAGGCTATGGTTTTTCCTGTGGTCATGTATGGATGTGAGAGTTGGACTGTGAAGAAGGCTGAGCGCCGAAGAATTGATGCTTTTGAACTGTGGTGTTGGAGAAGACTCTTGAGAGTCCCTTGGACTGCAAGGAGATGCAACCAGTCCATTCTGAAGAAGATCAGCCCTGGGATTTGCTTGGAAGGAATGATGCTAAAGCTGAAACTCCAGTACTTTGGCCACCTGATGCGAAGAGTTGACTCATTGGAAAAGACTCTGATGCTGGGAGGGATTGGGGGCAGGAGGAGAAGGGGACGACAGAGGATGAGATGGCTGGATGGCATCACTGACTCAATGGACGTGAGTCTGAGTGAACTCCATGAGTTGGTGATGGACAGGGAGGCCTGGCGTGCTGCACTTCATGGGGTCACAAAGAGTCGGACACGACTGAGCAACTGAACTTCACTGAACTGAACTGATGCTTTGCTCACAACACTACTTTTGTTTAAAATATTTTCACCTCATCTGCAGTAGCCCAAGTTCTGCCCATATTTCAAGATCCAGATCAAATGTCAACTCCATGAAATCTTGTAGAGTCATGCAGAAACTTGTTTATAACTCTATTAACTTTTGGTTCACACTCTGGTCATTTTCTTTTCACCTTTACATCCTCTAATGTCTTGCTCATAGTAGGAACTCAGTAAATATTTGTTGAATACCAATTTAAGTAGTGCTTTTTCTCCTAGGTATAGCCAATCATTAATTCAACAAACATTTCCTGGGGATATAGCATTGAACATAACAGACATCTCTATCTTTTGTAAGCTTTCATTCTAGTGAAAGAGATAAAATATAATCAATATATCATTTAGGGAGTAATAAAGTGCAAAGAATGTTGGAAACTCCTTAACAGCAGATAAGTTATCAGATTCAGCTTTATTTCACTACAGTGCCAATAAATATATGTTTAAATCTTGAATGGCTTCATTTTAATAAAAAATGAATTAATAACAATACTTTATATTTTTTTTAGTGTTTAGGTATTTCAAAGTGTTTTTTTCAGTTTTTCTGATTTGGTCTTCACATCCTTGTGGATTAGATATGATAAGGCCCAGAAAGCTTTTTTATTCAATGTAAAAAAAAAAAGATTCTCTTTGGGTCTTTCATTCATTTATTCATTCAAGAAATATTTGTTGACATCCTACTTTGTGAGGGAGGTATAATGCTGAATAATACATGTTCCTAAGGAGCTTAATTAAAAGAGGGAAAGGGGTAGAATTAACTATAACCAAAAATAATATGACCTCAGTAACCTAGGAAAGGTATCAATGAAGCCTTCTGGCAGTTCAGAGGGGGAAGCATTTGCCTTTGAGGCAAATAAAAGCTTTAGGAAATAGTTGGGCATTTAAACTCGGTCTGAATTTTCCCTCATTTATAATGTGAGGACATAATCTCAGATGAGTTCCCACTGAGAGAACTAGTTCTGCCATTTATGTCTGGCATATTACATGAGTCATGACTATAAAGTGGTAAGACTGATTTCCTCATGTGGTTTCATAAATTGGCTTTTCTGGAAGCTCCAAAAGAGAAATTATTGCATTGTTTAGAGCAAAGGTGGCATCATTAGAATAAATATATAGCTCTCCGAGTTATTACTTTGGAGGAACCACCACTTATTTGACTGTACGATTTAAATAATTTATAATAATTTGACACCTTATTTTCAGATAAGGATTATTTGACAAGGGTGTTGTCCCTATGTGGTTGAATCATATACAAGGATTAGAGAGGGCACACAGTGATAGAATCCTAGGGCTGTAATGTAATCTTCTATATCCCATTACCTTAAGGAAAAAGATAGAGGGAACTCAGGTGAATTGCTATGATATAGACCATTGAGACTCTTGAGAACTTCCTGAATAAAATAAGCCTCCTGTGTTCCTAGATACAGGGGACCAATATAATGACATTTACAGTGAGACCACATAACTCTTAGTGGAAGAATACAAGAAATTTGAATGAGCTACATCTCCTTCTTAGATTGCAGTAATATACAGAATTAAAATAGTTTTACACATATCATGTGACTAAGCCAAAATATTACAATTAAGTCATGTTTTGAATATTTAAATACAGTGTCTTAGAAATTTATGCAAAGATGTGAACAATTTTTTACTGAAATATGGTTGATTTACAATATTTTAATAGCTTCAGATACACACAAAATAATTCAGTTATTTTTTCAGATAATTTTCCATTATAGGTTATTATAAAATATTGAATATAGTTACTTGTGACACACAGTAAATACTTGTACTTATCTATTTTATGTTTAGTAGTTTGTATCTGTAAATCCCATACCACTAATCTACCAATCCACCTATCCTTTTTCTCTTTGGTAGTAATGTTTGTTTTCTATACCTGTGAGTTTGTTTAACTTCTGTATACAGATTCATTTGTTTTACTTTTTAGATTCTGCATATAAGTGGTATCATATAACATTTGTATTTTTCTGATTTACTTCACTAAGTATAATAAACTCTAGGTCAATTCAAATGGCAATGTTTCATGTTTTTATGGCTAATATTTCTTTCATATATATATATATGGCATTGCCTTTCTTTGGGATTGGAATGAAAACTGACCTTTCCAGTCCTGTGGCTATTGCTAAGTTTTCCAAATTTGCTTGCATATTGAGTGCAGCAGTTTCACAGCATCATCTTCTAAGATTTGAAGTAGCTCAGCTGGAATTCCATTACATATGCTAGTTTTGTTCATAGTGATGCTTCCTAAGGCCCACTTTGCACTCCAGGATGTCTGGCTCTAGGTGACTGATCACACCATCATGATTGTCTAGGTCATTAAGATCTTTTTTGTATAGTTCTTTTGTGTATTGTTGCCACCTCTTCTTAATATCTTCTGCTTCTGTTAGGTCCATATTGTTTCTGTCCTTTATTGTGCCCATCTTTGCATAATATGTTCCCTGGAGTATCTCTAATTATCTTAAAGAGATCTCTAGTCTTTCACATTTTATTCTTCTTTATTTCTTTGCACTGATCACTTAGGCTTTCTTGTCTCTACTTGCTATTCTTTGAAACTCTGCATTCAGATGGATATATCTTTCCTTTCGTTCTTCTCCTTTCACTTCTCTTCTTTTCTCAGCTATTTGTAAGGCCTCCTCAGACAACCATTTTACCTTTTTGCGTATCTTTTTCTTGGATATGGTTTTGGTCACTTCCTCCTGTAAAATGATGCAAAAACCTCAATTCATAGTTTTAAAGGGACTCTATCGATCAGATCTAATCCCTTGGATCACTTCCACTGTATAATCATAAGGGATTTGATTTAGGGATTTGATTTAAACCATACCTAAATGGTTTAGTGCTTTTCCCTACTTTCTTCAACTTAAGTCTGAATTTGACAATCAGATCAGATCAGATCAGTCGCTGAGTCGTGTCCGACTCTCTGCGACCCCATGGATCGCAGCACGTCAGGCCTCCCTGTCCATCACCAACTCCGGGAGTTCACTCAGACTCACGTCCATCGAGTCAGTGATGCCATCCAGCCATCTCATCCTCTGTCGTCCCCTTCTCCTCCTGCTCCCAATCCCTCCCAGCATCAGAGTCTTTTCCAATGAGTCAACTCTTCGCATCAGGTGGCCAAAGTACTGGAGTTTCAGCTTTAGCATCATTCCTTCCAAACAAATCCCAGGGCGGATCTCCTTCAGAATGGACTGGTTGGATCTCCTTGCAGTCCAAGGGACTCTCAAGAGTCTTCTCCAACACCACAGTTCAAAAGCATCAATTCTTCCACACTCAGCCTTCTTCACAGTCCAACTCTCACATCCATACATGACCACAGGAAAAACCATAGCCTTGACTAGACAAACCTTTGTTGGCAAAATAATGTCTCTGCTTTTGAATATGCTATCTAGGTTGGTCATAACTTTCCTTCCAAGGAGTAAGCGTCTTTTAATTTCATGGCTGCATTCACCATCTGTAGTGATTTTGGAGCCCAGAAAAATAAAGTCTTCCACTGTTTCCACTGTTTCCCCATCTATTTCCCATGAAGTGATGGGACTGGATGCCATGATCTTCGTTTTCTGAATGTTGAGCTTTAAGCCAACTTTTTCACTCTCCACTTTCACCTTCATCAAGAGGCTTTTTACTTCCTCTTAACTCTCTGCCATAAGGGTGGTGTCATCTGCACACCTGAGATTATTGATCTTTCTCCTGGCAATCTTGATTCCAGCTTGTGTTTCTTCCAGTCCAGTGTTTCTCATGATGTACTCTGCATATAAGTTAAATAAACAGGGTGACAATATACAGCCTTGATGAACTCCTTTTACTATTTGGAACCAGTCTGTTGTTCCATGTCCAGTTCTAACTGTTGCTTCCTGACCTGCATACAAATTTCTCAAGAGGCAGATCAGGTGGTCTGGTATTCCCATCTCTTTCAGAATTTTCCACAGTTTATTGTGATCCACACAGCCAAAGGCTTTGGCATAGTCAATAAAGCAGAAATAGATGCTTTTCTGGAACTCTTTTTGCATGATCCAGCGGATGTTGGCAATTTGAACTGATTCGTCTACCTTTTCTAAAACCAGCTTGAACATCAGAAAGTTCACGGTTCACATATTGCTGAAGCCTGGCTTGGAGAATTTTGAGCATTACTTTACTTAACATGTGAGATGAGTGCAATTGTGCGGTAGTTTGAGCATTCTTTGGGATTGGAATGAAAACTGACCTTTTCCAGTCCTGTGGCCACTGCTGAGTTTTCCAAATTTGCTGGCATATTGATTGCAGCACTTTCACAGCATCATCTTTCAGGATTTGGAATAGCTCAACTGGAATTCCATCACCTCCAATAGCTTTGTTCATAGTGATGCTTTCTAAGGCCCACTTGACTTCACATTCCAGGATGTCTGGCTCTAGGTCAGTGATCACACCATCGTAATTATCTGGATCGTGAAGATCTTTTTTTGTACCGTTCTTCTGTGTAATCTTGCCATCTCTTCTTAATATCTTCTGCTTCTGTTAAGTCCATACCATTTCTGTCCTTTATCGAGCCCATATTTGCATGCAATGTTCCTTTGGTATCTCTGATTTTCTTGAAGAGATCCCTAGTCTTTCCCATTCTGTTGTTTTCCTTTATTTCTTTGCATTGATCGCTGAAGAAGGCTTTCTTATCTCTTTCTGCTATTCTTTGTAACTCTGCATTCAGATGTTTATATCTTTCCTTTTCTCCTTTGCTTTTCACTTCTCTTCCTTTCACAGCTATTTGTAAGACCTCTTCAGACAGCCATTTTGCTTTTTTGCATTTCTTTTCCATGGAGATGGTCTTGATTCCTGTCTCCTGTACAATGTCACGAACCTCAATAAGGAGTTCATAATGTGAACCACAGTCAGCTCATGGTGTTGTTTTTACTGACTGTATATCATTTTTACATCTTCTGATGCTAAGAATACAATCAATCTGATTTTGGTATTGACCATCTGGTGATGTCCATGCGTAGAGTCATCCCTTGTTGAAAGAGGGTGCTTGCTATAACCAGTAAATGAACTTGGAAGAAGTCTGTTAGCCTTTGTGATGCTTAATTTTTTTTAATTAATTAATTTTTTTATTGAAGGATAATTTCTTTACAGAATTTTGCTGCTTTCTGTAAAACCTCAACATGAATCAGCCATCAGATCAGATCAGATCAGGTCAGTCACTCAGTCGTGTCCGACTCTTTGGAAGGAATGAATCAGCCATAGGTATACATAATATCCCCTCTCTTCTGAAACTCCCTCCCATCTCCCTCCCCATCCCACCCCTCTAGGGTGGTATATAGTCCCTGTTTGAGTTTCCTGAGCCTTACAGCAAATTCCTGATGGCTATCTATTTTACATATGGTAATGTAAGTTTCCATGTTACTCTTTCCATACATCTCACCATCTCCTCCCCTCTCCCCATGTCCATAAATATATTCGCTATGTCTGTTTCTCCAATGTTGCCCTGTAAATAATTCTTCAGTACCACTTTTCCAGATTCTGTATATATGTGTTAGAATAAGGTATTTATCTTTCTCATTCTGACTCACTTCACTCTGTATAATAGGTTCTAGGTTCATCCACCTCATTAGAACTGACTAAAATGCATTCTTTTTTATGGTTGAGTAATATTGCATTGTGTATATGTACCACACTTCTTTATCCATTCATCTGTGTGTGAGCATCTTGGTTGCTTCCATGTTCTAGCTATTATAAATAGTGCTGCAATAAGATACATGTGTCCCTTTCAATTTTGGTTTTCTCAGGATATATGTCTAAAATTGCTGGTTCATATGGTGGTTTCATTCCAAGTTTTTTAAGGAATCTCCATACTGTCTCTCATAGTGCATGTATCAATTTACATTCCAACCAACAGTGCAAGAGTGTTCCCTTTTCACCACACCCTTTTCAGGATTCATTGTGTATAGATTTTTTGATGAGACCCATTCTGACCAGAGTGATGTGATATCTGATTGTAGTTTTGAATTGCATTTCTCTCCAGAAAAACATCTATTTCTGCTTTATTGACTATGCCAAAGCCTTTGACTCTGTGGATCACAATAAACTGTGGAAAATTCTGAAAGAGATGGGAATACTAGACCACCTGACCTGCCTCTTGAGAAACCTATATGCAGGTCAGGAAACAATAGTTAGAACTGGACATGGAACAACAGACTGGTTCCAAATAGGAAAAGGAGTAAATCAAGGCTGTATATTGTCACCCTGTTTATTTAACTTATATGCAGAGTACATCACAAGAAACACTGGGCTGGAAGAAGCACAAGCTGGAATCAAGATTGCCAGGAGAAATATCAATAGCCTTCCCTGGTGGCTCAGATGGTAAACCATCTGCCTGCAATACAGGAGACCTGAGTTCGATCCTTGGGTTGGGAAGACCCCCTGGAGAAGGAAATAGCAACCCACTCCAGTATTCTTGCCTGGAAAATTCCATGGTCAGAGAAGCCTCATAGATTATAGTCCATGGGGTCACAAAGAGTTGGACACGACTAAGCAAATTCACTTTTGAGATATGCAGATGACACCACCCTTATGGCAGAAAGTGAAGACGAACTAAAAAGCCTCTTGATGAAAATGAAAGAGGAGAGTGAAAAAGTTGGCTTAAAGCTCAACATTCAGAAAACTAAGATCATGGCATCTGGTCCCATTACCTTATGGGAAATAGATGGGGAAACAGTGGAAGACTTCATTTTGGGGGGCTTCAAAATCACTGCAGATGGTGATTACAGCCATGAAATTAAAAGACGCTTACTCCTTGGAAGGAAAGTTATGACCAATCTAGATAGCATATTGAAAAGCAGAGACATTACTTTGCCAACAAAGGTCCGTCTAGTCAAGGCTATGGTTTTTCCAGTAGTCATGTATGGATGTGAGAGTTGGACTGTGAAGAAAGCTGAGCACTGAAGAATTGATGCTTTTGAACTGTGGTGTTGGAGAAGACTCTTGAGAGTCCCTTGGATTGCAAGGAGATCCAACCAGTCCATTCTAAAGGAGATTAGTCCTGGGTGTTCATTGGAAGTACTGATGCTGAAGCTGAAACTCCGATACTTTGGCCACCTCATGCCAAGAGTTGACTCATTGGAAAAGACCCTGATGCTGGGAGGCATTGGGGGCAGGAGGAGAAGGGGACGACAGAGGATGAGATGGCTGGATGGCATCACCGACTGGATGGACATGAGTTGAGTGAACTCCGGGAGTTGGTGATGGACAGGGAGGCATGGCGTGCTGAGATTCATGGGGTCACAAAGAGTCAGACACGACTGATTGACTGAACTGAACTGAACTGAATAATGAGCGATCTTGAGCATCTTTTCATGTTTGTTAGCCATCTGTATGTCTTCTTTGGAGAAAAGTCTGTCTAGCTCTTTTTCCCACTCTTTGATTGACTTTGTTTTTATGGTATTGAGTTGTATGAATTGCTTGTATATTTTGGAAAGTAATCCTTTGTCAGTTGTTTCATTTGCTATTGTTTTCTCCTATTCTGAGTGCTGTCTTTTCACCTTGCTTATAGTTTCCTTTGCTGTGCAAAACCTTTTAAGTTTAATCAGGTCACACTTGTTTACTTTTGGTTTTATTTCCATTACTCTACGAGGTGAGTCATAGAGGATCTTGCTCCAATTTATTTATTGAGTGTTCTGCCTATGTTTTCTTCTAAGAGTTTTATAGTTTCTGGTCTTACATTTAGGTCTTTAATACATTTTGAGTTTATGTTTGTGTGTGGTGTTAGAAAGTGCTCTAATTTCATTCTTTTACATGTAGCTGTTCAGTTTTCCCAGCACCATTTATTGAAGAGGCTGTCTTTGCCCCATTGTATATTCTTGCCTCCTTTGTCAAAAATAGGTACCCATAGGTGCATGGATTTATTTCTGGGCTTTCTATCTTGTTCCATTGGTCTACATTTCTGTTTCTGTGCCAGCAGCATACTGTCTTGATGACTGTAGCTTTGTAGTATAACCTGAAGCCAGGAAGATTGATTCCTCCAGCTCCATTTTTCTCTCAACACTACTTTGGCTATTCAGGGTCTTTTGTGTTTCCATATGAATTGTGAATTTTTTTTTGTTCTAGTTCTGTGAAAAATACTATTGGTAATTTGATAGGGATTACATTAAATCTTTAGATTACATTTGGTAGCATAGTCATTTTCACAATATTGATTCTTCCTCCCAGGAACATGAATTATCTCTCCATCTGTTTATGTCATCTTTGATTTCTTTCATTAGTGTCTCATAATTTTCTGTTCACAGTTCTTTTGACTCCTTAGGTAAGTTTGTTCCTAGATTTTTAATTATTTTTGTTGCAATGGTAAATGGGATTGATTACTTAATTGCTCTTTCTGATTTTTCATTGTTAGTATATAGAAATGCAAGTGATTTCTATGTACTGATTTTTTTATCTTACAACTTTGCTAAATTCACTCACCAGCCCTAGTAATTTTCTGATACTATCTTTAGGGCTTTCTATGTACAGTATCATGTCATCTGCAAACACTGAGAGCTTTACTTCTTTTCTGATCTGGATTCCTTTGTTTCTTTTTTTCTTTGATTACTGTAGCTAGGACTGCCAGAACTATGTTGAATAATAGTGGTGATAGTGGACACCCTTGTCTTGTTCCTGATCTTAGGGGGGATGCTTTCTGTTTTTCACCATTGTGAATAATGTTTGCTGTAGGCTTATTATACATAGCCTTTACTATGTTGAGGTTCATTCCTTCTATGCCCATTTTTTGAATAGTTTTAATCATAAATAGGTGCGGAATTTTGTTAAAGGCTTTTTCTGCATCTATTGAAATGATCATATGGTTTTTATTTTTCAAGTTAATATGGTATATCACATTGATTGTTTCCATATATTGAAGAATCCTTGCATCCCTGGAATAAACCCAACTTGATCATGGTATATGAGCTTTTTAATGTGCTGCTGAATTTTGTTTGCTAAAATTTTCTTGAGGATTTTTTTTTTCCTATTCATCAGTGATATTGGCCAGTAGTCTTCATTTTTTGTGTTGTCTTTGTCTGGTTTTGGTATCAGGGTGATGGTGGCTTTGTAGAACAGGTTTGGAAGTGTTCCTTCCTCTGCAATTTTTTGAAAGAGTTTTAGAAGGATAGGCATTAGCTTTTCTCTAAATGTTTGATAGAATTCTCCTGTGAAGCCATCTGATCCTGGGCTCTGTTTTTTGGGAGATTTTTGATCACAGCTTCAATTTCAGTGATTGTAATTGGGTTGTTCATAATTTATTTTTCTTCCTGGTTCAGTCTTGGAAGATTGAACTTTTCTAAGAATCTGTCCATTTCTTCCAGGTTATATATTTTATTGCCATATATTTGTTCATAATAGTCTCTTATAATCCTTTGTATTTCTGCATTGTCTGTTGTAACCTGTCCTTTTTCATTTCTAAACTTCTTAATTTGACTCTTTCTGTTTTTCTTGATAAGTCTGGCTAAGGGTTTGTCAATTTTGTTTATCTTCTCAAAGAACCAGCTTTTAGTTTTATTAATCTTTACTATTGTTTCTTTCATCTCTTCTTCATTTATTTCTACTTGGATTTTTATGATTACTTCCCTTCTACTAATTTTGGGGTTTTTTCCTTCTTCTTTTTCCCTCTTAGAACTGCTTTTGTTGCATCCCATGGGTTTTGAGTTGTCATGTTTTCATTGTCATTTGTTTCTAGAATTTTTTTTAATTTTTGTTTAATCTCCATGTGTATGTTTTTATTACTGTTTTTTTTTGTATTTGATATCTAGTCTCATAGCATTGTAGTCAGAGAAGATGATTGATATGATTTCAATTTTCTTAAATTTGATTAGCGACCTAAGATGTGGTCTATCATGGAGAATGTTCCTGTACATTTGAGAAGAAATTGTATTCTTCTGTGTTTGGATGGAATGTCCTGAAGACATCAATGAGATCCATCTCATCTAATGTATCACTGAAGACTTGTTTCCTTATTAATTTTCTGTTTTGATGATCTGTCCATTGGTGTGAAGTGGGTTTCTTGTAAACAGCATATATATGGGTCTTGTTTTTGTATCCATTCAGCCAGTTTGTGTCTTTTGGTTGGAGCATTTAATCCATTTACATTTAAAGTAATTATTGATATATATGTTCCTATTGCCATTTTCTAATTGTTTGGGATTGATTTTGTAGATCTTTTTCCTTCTCTTGTATTTCTTGAGTATATAAGTCTGTTTAACATTTATTGTAAAGCTGGTTTGGTGGTACTGAATTCTCTTAACTGTTGCTTGTCTGAAAGCTTTTTATTTCTCCATTAATTTTGAAAGAGATTCTTGCTGGGTACAATAATCTTGGTTATAGATTTTTTTTTTCCCTTTCAGTACTTTAAATATATCATGCCATTCCCTTATGGCCTGCAGAGTTTTTTGCTAAAAGATCAGCTGTTAAGCTATGGGGTTTCCCTTGTATGTTACTTGTTGCTTCTCCCTTGCTGCTTTTAATATTCTTTGTGTTTAGTCTTTGTTAGTTTGATTAGTATGTGTCTTGGCATGTTTCCTCTTGGGTTTATCCTGTATGGGACTCTTTGTGCCTCTTGAACTTGACTGGCTATTTCTTTTCCCATGTTGGGGAAATTTTCAACTATAATATCTTCAAAAGTTTTCTCATACCCTTTCTTTTTCTATTCTTCTTCTTCTGCTGCTGCTGCTAAGTCGCTTCAGTTTTGTCTGACTCTGTGCGACCCCATAGATGGCAGCCCACCAGGCTCCTCCATCCATGGGATTCTCCAGGCAAGAACACTGGAGTGGGTTACCTTTTCCTTCTCCAATGATGAAAGTGAAAAGTGAAAGTGAAGTTGCTCAGTCATGTCCGACTCATAGCGACCCCATGGACTTCAGCCTACCAGGCTCCTCCGCCCATGGGATTTTCCAGGCAAGAGTACTGGATTGGATTGCCATTTCCTTCTCCATTCTTCTTCTGGGACCCCTATAATTTGAATGTTGGTGCATTTGATATGGTCCCAGAAGTCTCTGAGGCTGTCCTCAGCTCTTTTCATTCTTTTTACTTTATTCTGCTTTGCATACGTTATTTCTATCATTTTATCTTCCAGCTCACTGATTTGTTCTTCTGCTTCATATATTCTGCTATTGATTACTTCTAGAGTATTTTTAATTTCAGTAATTGTGTTGTTTGTCTCTGTATGCTTATTCTTTAAATAGTCTAGGTTTTTGTTAATTGATATTTTCATTTTCTTCATTTTGTTTAGAAGGTTTTTCATCATCTTTACTATCATTATTCTGAATACTTTTTCAGGTAACTTTCCTATTTCCTCTTCATTTATTTGGACTTCTTTGTTTCTAGTTTGTTCCTTCATTTGTGTAGTATTTCTCTGCCTTTTCTTTTTTCTTTTTTTTTAAGTTATTGTGTTTGAGGTCTCCTTTTCCCATGCTTCATGTAAAGTTGAATTCTTTCCTTGAAGAAGGTTGAATTCTTTCTTCTTTTTGGTTTCTGCCATCCTAACATCAGTCCAATGGTTTGTGTGAACTTTGTATAGGGTCTGATTTGTGCTGAGTTTTTGCTTTTTTGTTTGTTTTTCCTCTGATGGGCAAGGATGAATGAGGTGGTACTCCTGTCTGCTGATGATTAGGTTTGTATTTTTGTTTTGTTTGTTGTTTAGATGAGGCGTCCTGCACAGGGTGCTACTGGTGGTTGTGTGAAGCCAGGTCTTGTATCCAAGTGGTTTCCTTTGTGTGAGTTCTCACTATTTGATACTCCCTAGGGTTAGTTCTTTGGCAGTCCAGGGTCTTGGAGTCAGTTCTCCCACTCCAAAAGCTCAGGCTGATCTCTGGTCAGGAACAAAGATTCCAGAAGTAGTTTGTTATGGCAGTAAGGGAAAGTAAAACAAATGCATGTTGATGTATGGCAAAACCAATACAATATTGTAAAGTAATTAAAAATGATAATAATAATAAATAAATAAATAAAAGAAACTTAAAAAAAAAAAAACATACAAGAAACCAAAGATGAACCCCAGACAAATGGCAGTTACAAAATCAGGCAAATAATAATTAAAATAATGGAATAAAAACATATACATATACACCCATGAGCAAAATGAAAACATTTAAACAAAAATAAAGCACAGTACACTGATCTAGCAAACAAGGGAAATGAAAAATTATATTTATCAGTTAAGAAAAAAACTAACTTAAGCACAAACTGGAAAATAAAACTAAAGCAAGGTGCCAAGTGAGGAATAAAGCAATGAAAACAAAACTAACAAGTATGTTGGGAGGAAAGGAAAGAAAGAAAAGAAAGAAAGAATAGATGTGCCAAGTTAAATATAGGTAGATAAAGAAGATTTATATATGTTAAAGGTTAACTGCAAGGGGAAATAACAGTAGGAAAAGCAAACAAGGGAATAAATTTAGAAAAAATCATAATAGCTTTAAAAAGTTAAAAATTAAAAAAAGAAAAGAAAAAGAAAGAGGAAAACTCCCTGGAACTGCAAAAGCCCAGCATAGAGGCAGAGGTTTATGACAATAATAAAAAGTGTGAGTGAGAAAAAAAAGAGAAAAGAAAAGCTCAAAAGCTTAATTGGATTTCTTAGTTCCAATAAAATCGACAACTACAACAGAGGGGGAAAAGGAAAAAATATCCACAAGTATCTACAGAACAGGTCAAAAAATAATAATAAAGGTTTTTCTTGAGTTACTGCTGTCAGAGTCTTTTCCCACTCTGGGAATCATAGTTCACCTTACCTCCCTAGGATGGCCTCCAACACTGTACTGATCTCTGGACCTGCTGTGGGGGCTGCTCAGATTCTAATCTGTTCCTGCTCCTGTGTGTTCTTGCCTCCAGTGTCCACAGCTATCAAAGCTAGTGCATTATCTTTTGTGGAAGCTTCCAATGGCCTTTCATATATTCCATAGACACAGAATCTGCTTAGTTGATCATGTGAATTTAATCTGAAGCTTGTGCAGCTGGTGGGAGGGTTTGGGGTCTTCTTCCTTAGCCACACTGCCCCTGGGTTTCAATTGTGGTTTTATTTCCCCCCCTACATGTAGGTCATCCACTGGGGTTTAGCTCTTGAGACTGTTCTGGAGGGCTTGGGTTTGCCCCTGTGAGGGCCAGGTGTGGAAGGGGTGCAACTGCTTGGGTTGCAGGGGTTCTGGCAGCACCAGGTACTCAGGGTGGGTGGCAGCTAGGGCAGCAGGAAATATAGTGCATGGCAACCAGTATTGCCCAATAAGCTCCAGTATTCCTGCCTGGAGAACCCCCTCTCTGACAGAGAAGTCTGGCAGGCCACAGTCTACAGGGTCACAAAGTGTTGGACAGAACCGAAGTGACCCTGCACGCATAAACACAAGATTTCTTTTTTTGGCTGTGGCAGCTCTGACCCAGTAAGAGTTGAGTGTGAAGGTTGTGCAGCTGTTTGGCTTGCAGGGACCCTGGGGGCGCCAAGTGTTTAGGGACACAAACTGCTTCTGTGGCAGGAGTTATGGCCCTATCAGAGTCTGTTTTCAAGCCTCTTGTAGCTGGCCATCAGAAAGCCTCTTTGGCCAGTCTTTCTCCATAGCTCTGCCCATTCAGGCACTTAGAGGAATCCCTTGCCTGGGGTCCTTCTGTTGTTTGGCATGTCAAATACATAGAGAGGCCTCCTGTGACTGGGGTCCTACTCTGTAGATTGGCACATAGGGCACTTAAAAGGACACCCTGGGTGTGGTCCTACTCTGTAGTTCAATGCGTCAGGTGTTTGATGGGCCATTGCTGAGCTGTCAATGCTGGTGTGTGGAGAGGGAGAGACTGTGGTGATGGCTCCAACTCCTACACGTGACTCAGCAGTACTGGCTTTCCTCCGAGGCTGCCTGGCTTTCCTCCGAGGCTGCCTGGCTTTCCTCCACAGGCATTTCACACTACAATATCCTACTTCACATCCCCTCAGTCAACAGCAGCCCTTGCAACAGGATTGCTCCACAGTCCCTAAACTCCAGCTCCCAGCCACTGCCCCTTCCAGGAGACTCGTGTTCCTGCCCAGCATATGTATGGCTGTGGCAAGGACTGTTTGATTCTCATTCCATTCAGGCTGCCACAGATCAGCTGTTTCACTCTCAGCCTTAAATATTTCTCCTCTGACTCAGACAATTGCTCCGCTGTGGGGATTGGACCCCTGCTCCAGTTCCCCCACCCAACAAGGGTAGGTCCAGTCCTACAAATACTCCTGTCTCCCCCGCCTCCAGTTCCTTTGTCTTACCGAGTTTTACATGGTTCTGAGAAGGCGATGGCACCCGACTCCAGTACTCATGCTTGGAAAATTCCATGGACACAGGAGCCTGGTAGGCTGCAGTCCATGGAGTCGCTAAGAGTCGGACACGACTGAGCGACTTCACTTTCACTTCTCACTTTCATGCATTGGAGAAGGAAAAGGCAACCCACTTGAGTGTTCTTGCCTGGAGAATCCCAGGAACGGAGGAGCCTGGTGGGCTGCCGTCTATGGGGTCGCACAGAGTCGGACACGACTGAAGCGACTTAGCAGTAGCAGCAGCATATTCTTTTACACTGGTCAGGTCCTCCTGTCTGCTTTCAACTGGTGTTCTGCATGCACTTCTGCGTCTGAAGGTGTATTCCTGATGTATCCATAAAGAGAGATGTACTCCACATCCACCTATTCCTCCACCATCATGTTCTCTGTGCTGCTTCATTTTGTATTCCAAGGCCAAACTTGCCTGTTACTCTAGGTACTTCTTGACTTCCCACTTTTGCATTTCAGTCCCCTATGATGTACTCTGCCAAATAATGTTCAAAGTACTGAAAAATTGCACTTATCTCACATGCTAGCAAATTAATGATCAAAATTCTCCAAGCCAGGTTTAAACAGTACATGAACTGTGAAATTCAAGATGTTCAAGTTGGATTTAGAAAAAGCAGAGGAACCAGAAATCAAATAGCCAGCATCCATTGGATCATAGAAAAAGCAAGAGAATTCCATCATGTATGAAATGAGTTGCCAGTCCAGGTTCGATGCACGATACTGGATGCTTGGGGCTGGTGCACTGGGACGACCCAGAGGGATGGAATGGGGAGGGAGGAGGGAGGAGGGTTCAGGATGGGGAACACATGTATACCTGTGGAGGATTCATTTTGATATTTGGCAAAACTAATACAGTTATGTAAAGTTTAAAAATAAAATAAAATTAAAAAAAAAAAAAAAGAAAAGAAAAAGCAAGAGAATTCCAGAAAAATATCTATTTCTGCTTTATTGATTATGTTAAAGCCTTTGACTGTATCAGATCAGATCAGATCAGTTGCTCGGTCGTGTCCGACTCTTTGCGACCCCATGAATCACAGCACGCCAGGCCTCCCTGTTCATCACCAACTCCTGGAGTTCACTCAGACTCACATCCATCGAGTCAGTGATGCCATCCAGCCATCTCATCCTCTGTCGTCCCCTTCTCCTCCTGCCCCCAATCCTTCCCAGCATCAGAGTCTTTTCCAATGAGTCAACTCTTTGCATCAGGTGGCCAAAGTACTGGAGTTTCAGCTTTAGCATCATTCCTTCCAAACAAATCCCAGGGCGGATCTCCTTCAGAATGGACTGGTTGGATCTCCTTGCAGTCCAAGGGACTCTCAAGAGTCTTCTCCAACACCACAGTTCAAAAGCATCAATTCCGGTGCTCAGCCTTCTTCACAGTCCAACCCTCACATCCATACATGACCACAGGAAAAACCATAGCCTTGACTAGACAAACCTTTGTTGGCAAAGTAATGTCTCTGCTTTTGAATATGCTATCTAGGTTGGTCATAACTTTCCTTCCAAGGAGTAAGCGTCTTAATTTCATGGTTGCAATCACCATCTGTAGTGATTTTGGAGCCCAGAAAAATAAAGTCTGACACTGTTTCCACTGTTTCCCCATCTATTTCCCATGAAGTGGTGGGACTGGATGCCATGATCTTCCTTTTCTGAATGTTGAGCTTTAAGCCAACTTTTTCACTCTCCACTTTTACTTTCATCAAGAGGCTTTTGAGTTCCTCTTCACTTTCTGCCATAAGGGTGGTGTCATCTGCATATCTGAGGTTATTGATATTTCTCCAGGCAATCTTGATTCCAACTTGTGTTTCTCCCATCCAGCGTTTCTCATGATGTACTCTGCATAGAAATTAAATAAACAGGGTGACAATATACAGCCTTGACGTACTCTTTTTGCTATTTGGAACCAGTCTGCTGTTCCATGTTCAGTTCTAACTGTTGCTTCCTGACCTGCATACAAATTTCTCAAGAGGCAGGTCAGGTGGTCTGGTATTCCCATCTCTTTCAGAATTTCCCACAGTTTATTGTGATCCACACAGTCAAAGGCTTTGGCATAGTCAATAAAGCAGAAATAGATGCTTTTCTGGAACTCTCTTGCTTTTTCCATGATCCAGTGGATGTTGGCAATTTGATCTCTGGTTCCTCTGCCTTTTCTAAAACCAGCTTGAACATCAGAAAGTTCACGGTTCACATATTGCTGAAGCCTGGCTTGGAGAATTTTGAGCACTACTTTACTAGCATGTGAGATGAGTGCAATTGTGCGATAGTTTGAGCATTCTTTGGCATTGCCTTCCTTTGGGATTGGAATGAAAACTGACTTTTCCAGTCCTGTGGCCACTGCTGAGTTTTCCAAATTTGCTGGCATATTGATTGCAGCACTTTCACAGCATCATCTTTCAGGATTTGGAATAGCTCAACTGAATTCCATCACCTCCACTAGCTTTGTTCGTAGTGACTGTATAGATCACAACAAACTGTGGAAAATTCTTCAAGTGATGGGAATATCAGATCACCTGACTTGCCTCCTGGATATCTGTATACATGCCAAGAAGCAACAGTTAGAACCAGACTTAGCACAACAGACTGGTTCCAAATTGGGAAAGGAGGACATCAAAGCTCCATAGTGTCACCCTACTTATTTAACTTATATGCAGAGTACATCATGAAAAATGCCGGGCTGGGCGAAACACAAGTTGGAATCAAGATTGCCAGAAGAAATATCAATAGCCTCAGATACGCAGATGACACCACCCTTATGGCAGAAAAAGCCTCTTGATGAAAGTGAAAGAGGAGAATGAAAAAGCTGGCTTAAAACTCAATATTCAAAAAACTAAGATGTTGGCATCTGGTCCCATCACTTCATGGCAAATATATGGTGAAACAAAGGAAACAGTGACAGACTTTATTTTCTTGGTCTCCAAAATCAATGCAGATGGTGCCTGAAGCCACAAAATTAAAAGACGCTTGCTCCTTGAAAGAAAAGCTATTACCAACCTAGATAGCATATTCAAAAGCAGAGACATTATTTTGCCGACAAAGGTCCGTCTAGTCAAAGCTATGGTTTTTCACTGTTAGCCTGTAAGCCTTTTCTCTGTTCATTCTGTTAGCCTTTGTCCTGCTTTATTTTGTATTCCAAGGCCAAACTTGTCGGTTACTCCAGATATCTTTTGAATTTAAACTTTTGCATTCCATTGCCCTGTGAGGAAAAGGACATTTGTGTGTGTGTGTGTGTGTGTGTGTGTGTGTGTGTGTGTTAGGTCTAGAAGGTCTTGTAGGTCATCATAGAATTGCTCAACTTCAGCTTCTTTGGCATTAGTGGGTAGGCCTAGTCTCGGACTACTGTGATATTGAATGGCTTGCCTTGGAAATGAACAGAGATCATTCTGTCATTTTTGAGACTGCACCCAAGTACTGCACTTTGGACTCTCTTGTTAACTATGAGGGCTATTCCATTTCTTCTAAGTGATTCCTGCCCACAGTAGATACAGTGGTTATCTGAATTAAATTCGCCCATTCCAATACATTTTAGTTCACTGATTCCTAAAATGTCTATGTTCACTCTTACCATCTCCTGTTTGACCACTTCCAATTTACCTTGATTGACGGACATAGAACATTCCAGGTTCCTATGCAATAATGCTCTTTACAACATTGGACTTTACTTTATCACCAGTCACATCCACAACTGGGCATTGTTTTCACTTTGGCTCTATCTCTTCATTCTTTCTGGAGTTATTTCTCCACTAATCTCCAGTAGAATATTGGGCACCTACTGATGTGGGGAGTTCATCTTTCTGTGTCCTATCTTTTTGCCTTTTCATACTGTTCATGGGGTTCTCAAGGCAAGAATGCTGAAGTGGTTTGCCATTCCTTCTCCAGTGGACCACATTTTGTCAGAACTCTCCACTGTGACCCATCTGTCTTGAGTGCCCCTACAGGGCATGGCTCATAGTTTCATTGAGTTAGACAAGGCTGTGATCCATTATCAATTTGGTAAGTTTTCTGTAACTGTGATTTCCATTCTGTCTGCCCTCTGATGGATAAGGATAAGAGGTTTATGGAAGCTTCTTGATGGGAGGGACTTGCTGTGTGGGAATCTGGGTCTTGCTCTGATGGGTGGAACCATGCTTAGTTCAGTTCAGTTCATGTCCAACTCTTTGAGACCCCATGGACTGCAGCACACCAGGCTTCCCTGTCCAACACCAACTCCTAGAGTTTACTCAAACTCATGTCCACTGAGTCAGTGATGCCATCCTACCATCTCATCCTCTGTTGTCCCCTTCTCCTCCTGCCTTCAGTCTTTCCCAGCATCAGGGTCTTTTTCAGTGAGTCAGTTCTACGCATCATGTGGCCAAAGTACTGGAGTTTCAGCCGCAGCAGCAATCCTTCCAATGAATATTCAGGGCTGATTTCCTTTAGAATGGACTGGTTGAATCTCCTTGCAGTCCAAGGGACTCTCAAGAGTCTTCGGGGACCATGCTCAGTAAATCTTTAATCCAATTTTCTGTTGATGGGTGGGATTGCATTCCTGCCCTGTTTTTTGGCCTGAGGCAACCTCCTTCTAAAGGACTTATGCCAGGACTGGGTTTTTTAAATATCTTTTTTGATAAAATAAAAATTAATCAACCCCATAGGGCTTCTCTGGCAGTCCAGTGGTTAAGATGCTGCATTCCCAAAATAGGGGGGTGTGGGTTTTATCCCTGGTTGGAGAACTAAGATCCCACATGCCAAATGATATGCTCACCACCAAGTTAAGCAAGCCCATATTTACATTTTACCTTTTTACTAAATCTGAAAAATAAAAAGAGAAAATATAAAAATTATTTAAAAATTAAAGAAATTGGAGCCCAAAAGAAGACAAAAATTGCTTAAGAACTGATAACTAAACAATAGTAGAGGCCTTTTTTCCTGGTAACTTAAGTTGCCTTGCAAAGGAACTTTACAGTTTTGTTAGTGAACATGCTGAAAATGTTAGCATTTGCCTTTTCCCTACCACACAACTCTGAGATGCTTGTTCCTTCCTGCCTCTTGTGTTTTGCTTAGTTGCTCAGTCACATCTGACTCTTTGCAACTCCATGGACTGTAGCTCGCCAGGCTCCTCTGTCTGTGGGGATTCTCCAGGCAAGAATACTGGAGTGGGTTGCCATGGTCTCCTTCAAGGGATCTTCCCAACCCAGGGATCTAACCCAGGTCTCTCACATTTCAGGTGAATTCTTTATGGTCTGAACCACCAGGGAAGCCCCAGGAAACCTCTCTCTTATAACATTTAATTTAAATCCATGTTCTATATAGCATAGAAGCCTTTGGATTCTTAGTCACCTGTCATCTCCCTATAGGAGAAAAAAGGATCTTTCATTCTTTGATCCTCCCTTAACACACATAGCTGCACAGTGGCTATTTGTAATCATGTTGTCAACCAGAAAATATACCTCCTTGAGTCAAAACAGCTTTTGTGTTTTGGGGATTTCCTGTTGTAAAAGAACTCCGGTTCAGGTTCTGACCTTCAGGGGAAAGACACCTATTATTAGTAGAGCTTTTCCTTGAATCTGGTGTATTGAAATGCTTAGTTGCAAGTACTTTGTTCTCTGCTTTCTCACCACATGCATGCTTCACATAGACACTCTTACATTTATTTCTGATTTGGGGGAAAGTAAGGACACCTTGTCATCTGTTTGATTTTACTACACTCATGACCCCACCTGCTTTCTAAAAAACAATGTTTGTCTGGATTATATTTATTTATTTCAGTTAAGTATTAACCATAATTTCCTTTTAGAAAATGTCATGTTTCTCCTGGAGACAATTAGCATCCCCAGGCCTGAGAAGCCCAACTCTGTTACTTTGTACCTATAACAGGAACAGTGGAAAGAAATGGGTAACACTGACTATGGTGCTGTTTAATTTGTTTAAAGTAGCTTCCAGTTTCTGATTTGCCATCTCAAAAATTGATTTGTAGCCAATATATAAAGCAAAAAATCTTATTTTTATGATAGCATCTGAATTATAAATACTTTTATTGACATAAAATGGCTAGAACCAACTACAAAGCAGCTATATGAGATAAAATGTCCCATACCTCATGGCTGTTCTCATATATTTTTTGGATGGTGCCCATCAACAAAGTCAACTAAAGAGCAGTAACAAGAATGGGTGGGTTTGAAAAGATGAAATAATTAATATTGGATTGGAAATTATTCTAGCAGTTCTAGGGGAGATTGCAAAGAGATATATGTATGGGGAAGGCAGGAACAATTCAAGAAAAACTCAAAGTAGTAACTCTTTTCCTCACTGAATCTAGCCACATGTTAAAAACTCAGCTCAATATGTTTTTACTCTGCATTATTAACTCATTAAGGCTATATCCATGGAATATAGAATGGGAAACTGGCTGTAGGGTCCTGCCATTAGCACTATCCAGATGGCTCTCTCTACTATACTGAATAGGCTACCTATAGACTGAAATAGATGGCCATCTCCATGCAATGATATGAAGAGCAGTAAGAGGCATCCCATCTCCAAAGTGTCACCTTTTCCTTAGCTTGTCACTTCTTTCAATAAAGGATTAAACACCCTTGTTAGAATATAAATATTACCTGAAATGGGGAACATATTACAGAATCATCAGTCTCAACTATCACAACTAGTTTTTCCTTGAGCAGGATTCTGAGAAAATGGAACAGAGGACAGGCAAATGTTGATGAGTGGAGGGGAATGAACTGAGTGGTGGTAAGTAGGAAGAGAAAATTGGAAATGAATATATTTTTTTCCACAAGCATTTCTATCAGTGGGAAAGAACTGATATAGAGGGCATGGAAAGTTTAGAGATATCCCCAAAACAAGAATGGTAATATACGACTTTAGTCTTGACTTCCTTCGCTACATCTGTCCTCATCTTACCTACTTGGACATACTAATTTGAGGGATACATGCACATCAGGCTAGAAGTCAGGACTTCCTGATGCTCTGGCTATGATTCTGATCATAACAAAGAGTTACAGAGATAGCTGCTTTTTCCTTCTTCTTTAATAACCCATTAACAATGGAAACCTTAATGTTTCTTCTGCTGAGCAGCCACAAACTCTGCTTCGATCACCATTATCTTTGTTAGCTTTTTTGATTGTTATTCATGATCAGCTTGGCTACTTGCAATCAAACTTAAATGGATTTAACCTTAACCTTTATGCATAACTGATGCTGGTTCTACTAAAATCTAAATCTTAAAATTTACCAGCAAACTGCTTAGAATTCCAAAGGGGTCTCTAGGCCTCCCTATGACCCTTCAGGCTTAGTGAGCAGTGAGGTGAGAAGATCTCTAAATTTCCATTGCCACCTTCTTGCAATCGTCCATGCTATGTGCTTAAATCTTACCTACACCCATGTAAATAAGAGAGTGAGGATAACAGGAAAGTTTTTACAGTGAGGAACAAACTGTCAGATGAGTCTTCAGAGCAGACACAGACAATTTCATGCATAAAGAGTAGAAAGTACTAATTCCCAGCCGCCTCTGACCTAATCCCCTCACTCTTCCTCTCTGGTGCTCTGGCTTCGCTTCTTGCTTTCTGAAAGTATTATTGTTTTAGTAAATGCATTTTTAGAATTCATGTCATCTCTTCAAAAAAGAAAAGCACATGAGTCTGAGGGAAGGATGTGTAGGATGGTTATGAAGGCTTTACCTGAAGAAATAAAAATGACAGAATAACTTGGCTTTCTGTTGATTGTTTTGTTTCAGATTAAGGAATGATTCATCAATCAACTATAGCCAAAAGGAATGAACACATGAGTGACCTTTCATGAGAATGGAACTTCAGCCCTATCAAAGTTACTTAATAGTTGGCTGTCACAGAGTACCATGAAAGTGAGCCTCTCTGCCCAATGTTCAGTATAAAACCTTGTAAGGAAAGTAGGAGAGGCATAGGAAAAAGAGGATAGAATTGCAGTGTGACTAGATTCTAGGGGTGATAGGAATTTGGAGAAGCCTGTGTGAATATTCCTGTATCTGAATAGTAATGTGTCTGACTGATATCACAGTACTTACTTAGAAGTTTCACAATGTTAAAGTAGATAGAGTACTGAATTTGAAAATAGGAGCTCTAATTCTTAGTTCTACTGCTGTTACTGCATGAAGCCTGAGAAGAAACAGACTCTTCCTTTTCTCCAGCACTAAAATGAGGTAGCTGGATAAGAAAGCACCTAAAGTAGCTTCCAAATCTAGTGTTTTGTGGGTATGAGCCTGCAGTTTTCATGAGTAATCAAATAATATCCCATTAAGGTGGACCAAGGCAAAATGCACAAATGTGTTGTGTTGGGCGCATTGAATTTTCTTTGCATTTTATTTCTACCTCTGAAATGTATTCATGCAATTCTATTAGCCATATATATATTTCACCACAATATCCCCAAATTTTGCCTGTTGAAATCATGCTCTTCTTTGAAGCCTATCCCAAAGATTATTTTTACAATTGCATTTTCCCTGATACTCTAAAACAAGAAATAAACTCTCCTTCTCAGTGCCTAGACACATAATCTAGCTTTCTCATACAGCAGTAATCACAGGTCTTCATCTTGATTGAGTATATCTTTTTTTCCTCACACTGAGACCTGGGACTAGGTCTTACTCATTTCAGTGTCTTCCACATTTCCCTGTATCTATCACATGGGAATTGTTCAATCCATGATATAGTAAATCTTTCCAAGCCAATATTAAGATGCATTTTGTCTCTCTGAAATGTGATTGCAAATTAATAAAAAAAATAATAAGTATCTGTTGTGCTCAGAAATGTGAACCAACTTAAATTTTATCTTAACTTTGAATTGTACAATAACTTCAGACTCAAAAAAGTAGTTGTGGAAGTTGTACAAAGAATTCCCAAATACCCTTCATCAAATTCATCATACATAACCATAATACAACTATGAAAATCAGGAAATTAACAATGATCCAATGGCAGTATCTAATCTACAGACTTTATTTAAATTTCACCAATGGTCCCATGAATGTGCTTTTTGTGATCCAGCATTTAATCGAAGATCACATGTTACATTTACAGTTTTCATGTCTCCTAAATCTATTTTAAGCAGGAACAAAGTTTTAGTCTGTCTTTGATCCTTGAAACCATTAAACAAATATTGGCATTTTTTTTTTTTTTTGTAGAATGTTCCTCAAATTAGGTTTGTGATCAGATTATGTATTTTGGTAGAAATACCACAGAAGTAATGCATGATACTTGGTGGGTCATATCAGGAATCATATATCCATTTGTCCCATTACCAGTGATGTTATTAACTTTAATCATTTGGTTGAGGGCATCCACTCTAAATTTATTATTTTTTTCTTTCAACAATTAATAATTTTCCTGTAGGGGAATGCTTTGAGACTATGTTATTATTGTAGTGTTTGTCAAGTAGTGATTTTCTATTTCTCTCATTTTTTTTTTACATTTACTAGCTGAAATCCTAGTAGCAGATATGAGCTTTCTCTTCTCTCCCATTTGTTTACTTATAAAATAATCTTTATATCAGCATGGACCCATGGATTCTTATTTTATATATACAATGAATAATAATCCAACACCCTTGTTCTTTATTTTGGTTGAGCCAACTTTTAAAGAAAAATTTTCAGTTATGATTTTATCCTGTTCTCTCTTCTGACCTAAGAGTAGCGTATGAAGGTCAAACTCTTGATTAGGGCTACCCAAAGAATAGGAGGCCCATTTTTTCCCCTTAAACAGTATCAAATCATGGGAGCACTTAGTACAATATCATGCACTCAGTGAATATTCAAAAAGTGGGTTGTGTTTTTTTGTTTTGTTTTGTTTTGTTTTGTTACTGAAGCAGGTATTTCTGAAGCCTTGGCAGAATGAAAGCTGAAACTTCTGTTCATTATGAATAATTTTACTTTGGGCCATATATTCAACCACTATTCTGTTCATCATTGTAGATGTTGAGTATTGAAGCAAGTTTTTTTTGCATCTAAAAATTGTCTAGAGGCACTGCTCACAGAACTAGGAGGTAAATAATGTTGGCATTGCTTCAAGATGACATTGGAATACTGGCATGTGTTACTGTGCTAAATTTAACCCTGTATGAAGGCCACTAAATGTGTTCATTTCAGTGCAGATCTTGATTAAACACTGATAAATTGGACAGAAGAGAAAACGGAGCTTGGGCTAAGGTAATGACCCTGGTAGGTAAGGACTTTAGAAATAGGTCAAATGGTGAAATAGAGAGTTATTTGCATGAAACAGTTCTCCCTGTAATTCCAAAGGGCAGAAAATAACCCACAGTTGCCTTCAAAGCAGTCAAGTGAAGAAAACAACTCATTAAATGAAAAAAGAAGATACTCTCTTTCCTGTGAATTCTAACAGACCTCAGAGTTACAAATTAGAGAGACATTTCAGGTAAGTAACATTATTCACTCTAAGCAAAATATGGTTAAAAAAATCTGTATCTATTTGGAACTCAGTCCATAGGGTTCTAATTAATGGGAACTAGAATATGCTTGTGATACCATAGACCCAGAATGGATCTAGTTTTGTGGGGCTTGAAATGTATATAGCATGGCATTCCTCATGTGAGGGAAAAAAATGCATGCCATTTACTTGCAAATGTTATACAAGCATGTCAGCATGTGAACATATTGCTAACATACCTCTCAGAGTCTTGGAAAGTATTTATTCAAGTGAGGGCCCCTGAAGCTTCAACTCCATTAGCTTCACAGTAAATCTGCATCTGGGTGGATCCATAGAACGGACTACAGGAAAAACCTGATATGAGGCTCCGATAACTTTCCTTGCCTGCTACAAGTCTATAGGCTTAATTGTCATAGTTATAATCAGATTTAGAGATGCCACAAAGAAAATTATATTGCTTCTGTTGAAACTGTAGGATTACTGGATGGCTTCTCTAAAAGTAGACTACTCTGTGGAAGTCACTGCCCCAAAGCAATGATTTGGTAGATTTCCTGTAGTCAAAGAGTGGTGGAGGGGTGAAAGGTAAATAAGTCAATGATATGGATGGATTATATTGGGTTGGCCAAAACAGTTCATTTGGGTTTTTCCATAACATCTTATGGAAAAAAGCAAAACAAATTTTTAAGGTTAAAAATGTTACAACTGTAACATGTTAAAAATGTTTAAAAGTGCAATGAAAATATAACTCTTTGTGGTTTGTGAGTTTATGATATTTGCTACATGAAGATTTAACAAGAAAGGACTGCATCTCAATTTTTGAATCTTAATCCTACCTAAATGATCTCTCTCTGTCTTCATAATCCTGAGGTTTTGTGTTACTCAAAAATAACTGCTATTGAAGTAGCCTGTAGTTTATAGCAGTGGTTCTCAAAATGAGGAACTACTTGGAATGCTTGTGTAAACTACTAATTTATAGGCACCATTGCTCACATTCTGGTGTGGGAGGTCTGGAGTGTGGCTAAGGATTTTTTTTTTTTAATTTCTATTGGAGTATAGTTGCTTTGCAATGTGGTGAAAGTTTCTGCTGTACTGGAAAGTAAATAAGTTATAGGTATACATATATCCCCACTTTTTAAAATTTCCTTCCCATTTAGGTCACCACCTAGCGTTGAATAGAGTTCCCTGTGCTTTACAATAGGTTGTCATTAGTTATCTATTTATAAAAAAATGTATATATGTAATCCCAAACTGTCAATTTATCCCACCCCACTTCCCCCTTTGGTATCCATAGTTTGTTCTCTATATCTGTGTCTCTATTTTTGCTTTGCAAATAAGTTCATCTGTACCATTTTTCTAGATTCCACATATAAGTGATATTTGCTTTTCTCTTTTTGACTTACTTCACTCTGTATGACAGTCTCTGGGTCTATCCACATCTCTGCAAATGGCATGATTTCATTCTTTTTTTATGGCTGAGTGGGCCACAGTCCATGGGGTCACAAAGAGTTGGACATGACTTAGCAACCAAACTACAACAACAATAATCCATTGTATATGTGTACAACGTTTTCTTTATCCATTCATGTGTTGATGAATATTTAAATTATTTCCATGCTCTGCCTATTGTAAATACTGCAGCAAAGAATATTGGGGTGCATGTATATATATATTGATATTAATTTATATATTTTAATGTATTTATTTCAATTGAAGGATAATTGCTTTACAATGCATATATATGTTTGAATTATGGTTTGCTCCAGATACATGCCCAGAAGTGGAATTGCTGTGTCATATGGTAGTTCTATTTATACTGTTTTTGGAACCTCCATACTGTACTACATAGTGGCTGAGTCAATTCACAGTCTGTTCTTTACATCTGTGTCTCTTTTGCTGTCTTACATATAAGGTCATCATTATCATCTTTCTAAATTTCATATATATGCATTAATATACTGTATTGGTGTTTTTCCTTCAGACTTACTTCACTCTGTAATAGGCTCCAGTTGAATCCACCTCATTAGAGCCGATACAAATGCATTCTTTTTAATATCTGAGTAATATTCTATTGTGTATATATACCACAGATTTCTTATCCATTCATCTGCTGATGGACATCTAGGTTGCTTCCATGTCCTAGTTATTGTAAACAGTGCTGCGATGAACATTGGGGTACAGGTGTCTCTTTCAATTCTGGTTTCCTTGGTGTGTATGCCCAGCAATGGGATTGCTGGCTCGTACGGCACTTCTATTTCCAGTTTTTTAAGGAATCTCCACACTGTTATCCATAGTGGCTGTACTAGCTTGCATTCCCACCAACAGTGTAAGAGGGTTCCCTTTTCTCCTCACCCTCTCCAACATTTATTGTTTTTAGATAGCAGCCATTCTGACTGGTATGAGATGGTACCTCACTGTGGTTTTGACATGCATTTGTCTGACAATGAGTGACATTGAGCATCTTTTGATGTGTTTGTTATCCATCTGTATGTCTTCTTTGGAGAAATGTTTGTTTAGTTTTTTGGTCCATTGTTTTATTGGGTCACTTATTTTGCAGGAATTGAGCTGCGGGAGTTGCTTGTATATTTTTGAGATTAATTCTTTGCCATTTGCTTAGTTTGCTATCATTTTCTCCCATTCTGAAGGCTGTCTTTTCACCTTGCTTATAGTTTCCATCATTTTGCAGAAGCTCTTAAGTTTAATTAGGTCCCATTTGCTTACTTTTACTTTTATTTCTATTACTCTAGGAGGTGGGTCATACAGGATCCTGCTGTGATTTATGTCTGAGAGTGTTTTGCCTATGTTTACCTCTAGGAGTTTTATAGTTTCTGGTCTTACATTTAGATTTTTAATCCATTTTGAGTTTATTTTTGTGTATGATGTTAGAAAGTGTTCTAGTTTCAGTCTTTTACAAGTGATTGACCAGTTTTCCCAGCACCACTTGTTAAAGAGATTGTCTTTTCTTCATTGTATATTCTTGCCTCCTTTGTCAAAGATAAGGTGTCCATAGGTACATGAATTTATCTCTGGGCTTTCTATTTTGTTCCATTGATCTATATTTCTGTCTTTCTGCCAGTACCATACTGTTTTGATGACTGTAGCTTTGTAGCAGAGCCTGAAGTCAGGCAGGTTTATTCCTCAAGTTCCATTTTTCTTTCTCAAGATTGCTTTGACTATTCGAGGTTTTTTGTATTTCCATACAAATTATGAAATTATTTGTTCTAGTTCTCTGAAAAATATTGTTGGTAGCTTGATAGGGATTGCATTAAATCTATAGATTACGTTGGTTAGTATACTCACTTTCACTATATTGATTCTTCTGATCCATGAACATTGTATATTTCTCCATTTATTTGTGTCATCTTTGATCTCTTTCAGCAGAGTTTTATAGCTTTCTTTATACAGGTCTTTTGTTTTTTTAGGTAGATTTATTCCTGAGTATTTTGTTCTTTTAGTTGCAATGGTGAATGGAATTGTTTCCTTAATTTCTCTTTCTGTTTTCTCATTGTTAGTGTATAGGAATGCAAGGGATTTCTGTGTGTTAATTTTATATCCTGCAATATTCCTATGTTAATTGCTTGGCTCTAGTAATTTTCAGGTGGAGTCTTTAGGGTTTTCTATGTAAAGGATCATGTCATCTGCAAACAGTGAGAGTTTTACTTTTGTCCAATCTGGATTCCTTTCATTTCTTTTTCTTCTCTGATTGCTGTGGCTAAAACTTCCAAAACTATGTTGAATAGTAGTGGTGAGAGTGGGCACCCTTGTCTTGTTCCTGACTTTGGGGGAAATGCTTTCAATTTTTCACTATTGAGGATAATGTTTGCTGTGGGTTATCATATATGCCTTTTATTATGTTGAAATATGCTCCTCCTATGCCTGCTTTCTGGAGAATTTTTATCATAAATAGATGTTGAATTTTGTCAAAGGCTTTCTCTGAATCTATTGAGATAATCATATGGTTCTTATCTTTCTATTTGTTAATGTGGTGTATCACTTTGATTGATTTGCAAATATTGAAGAATCCTTGCATCCCTGAGATAAAGCCCACTTGGTCATGGTGTATGATCTTTTTAATGTGTTTCTGGATTCTGATTGCTAGAATTTTGTTAAGGATTTTTGCATCTATGTTCATCAGTGATACTGGACTGTAGTTTTCTTTTTTTAGGCATCTTTGGTTTTAGTATTAGGGTGATGGTAGCTTGATAGAATGAGTTTGGAAGTTTACCTTCCTCTGATATTTTCTGGAAGAGTTTGAGTTGGATAGGTGTTAGCTGTTCTCTAAAATTTTGGTAGAATTCACCTTTGAAGCCATCTGGGCCTGAGTTTTGTTTGTTGGAAGACTTTTTATTACAGTTTCGATTTCCTTGCTTGTGATGGGTCTGTTAAGATTTTTCTATTTCTTCCTGGTTCAGATTTGGAAAATTATACTTTTCTAAGAATTTGTCCATTTCTTCCAAATTGTCCATTTTACTGGCATATAGTTGTTGATACTAGTCTCTTATGATCCTTTGTGTTTCTGTGTTGTCTGTTGTGATCTCTCCATTTCCATTTCTAATTTTGTTGATTTGATTCTTCTTCCTTTTTTTCTTGATGAGTCTGGCTAATGATCTTACCTTCTCAAAGAACCATCTTCTGGCTTTGTTGATTTTTGCTATGGTCTCCTTTGTTTCTTTTTCATTTATTTCTGTCCTAATTTTTATGATTTATTTACTTCTACTAACCCTAGTGTTCATTTCTTCTTTTTCTTGTTGCTTTAGGTGTAGAGTAAGGGTATGGTTTTTTTTTATTTTTCTCTTGTTTCTGAGGTATGCTTGTATTGCTATGAACCATCCCTTTAGCACTGCTTTTACTGTTGGTTATTCAGATGCATGTTGTTTAGCATCCATTTGTTTGTATCTTTAATAGTTTTTTTTCCTGTTCAATTCAGTTCAGTTCAGTTCATTCATTCAATCGTGTCTCACTTTTTGCTACCCCAAGGACTGCAGCACACCAGGCCTCCCTGGATATCACTAACTCCCATCCTTTACTCAAACTTATGTCCATTGAGTCAATGATGCCATCCAACCATCTCATCATTTGTCATCCCCTCCTGCTTCTGCCATCAAACATTCCTAGTATCAGGGTCTTTTCAAAGGACTCCTCTCTTCACATCATGTGGCCAAAGTATTGGAGTTTCAGTTTCAACATTAGTCCTTCCAATGAAAATCCAGGACTGATTTCCTTTAGGATGGACAGGTTGGATCTCCTTGTAGTCCAAGGGACTCTCAAGAGTCTTCTCCAACACCACAGTTCAAAAGCATCAATAATTTGGGGCTCAGCTTTCTTTAAAGCCAAATTCTCACATCCACACATGACTACTGGAAAAAACCATAGACTTGACTAGACAGACCTTTGTTGACAAAGTAATATCTCTGCTTTTTAATATGCTGCCTATGTATGTCATGGTAAATAGGTGGGGAAACAGTGCAAACAATGTCAAACTTTATTTTTCTGGGCTCCAAAATCACTGCAGATGGTGACTGCAGCCATGAAATTAAAAGACTCTTACTCCTTGGAAGGAAGTTATTACCAACCTAGAGAGTCCCTTGGACTGCAAGGAGATCCAACCAGTCCATCCTAAAGGAGATCAGTCCTGGCTATTCATTGGAAGGACTGATGTTAAAGCTGAAGCTCCAATACTTTGGCCCCCTCATGTGAAGAGTTGACTCACTGGAAAAGACCCTGATCCTGGGAGGGATTGGGGGCAGGAGGAGAAGGGGATGAGAGAGAGTGAGATGGCTGGATGGCATCAATGGCTTGATTGACATGAGTTTGGGGAAACTCCAGGAGTTGGTGATGGACAGGGAAGCCTGGCATGCTGCGATTCATGGGGTCGCACAGTCAGACACGATTGAGCGACTGAACTGAACTGAACTGAACTGAACTGAACTATGTGGGTCATAACTTTCCTTCCAAGGAGCAAGCGTCTTTTAATTTCATGGCTGCGATCACCACCTGCAGTAATCTTGGAGCCCAAAAAGCAAAGTCAGCCACTGTTTCCCCAACTATTTGCCATGAAGTGATGGGACTGGATGCCATGATCTTACTTATCTGGATGTTGAGGTTTAAGCCAACATTTTCACTCTCCTCTTTCACTTTCATCAAGAGGTTCTATAATTCTTCACTTTCTGCCATAAGGACGGTATCATCTGCATATCTGAGATTATTGATATTTCTCCCCACAATCTTGATTTCAGCTTCAGCTTCATCCAGCTCAGTGTCTCTCATGATGTACTCTGCATATAAATTAAATAAGCATGGTGATAATATACAGCCTTGATGTACTCATTTTCCTATTTGAAGCCAATCTGTTGTTACATATCCAATTCTAACTGTTGCTTCCTGATCTGCATACAGGTTTCTCAAGAGGCAGGTCAGGTGATCTGGTATTCCCAACTCTTTCAGAATTTTCCACAGTTTATTGTGATCCACACAGTCAAAGGCTTTGGCATAGTCAATAAAGCAGAAATAGGTGTTTTTCTGGAACTCTCTTGCTTTTTCAATGACCCAGCGGATGTTGGCAATTTGAACTTTGGTTCCTCTGCCTTTTCTAAAACGAGCTTGACTATCTGGAGGTTCACGGTTCACGTATTGCTGAAGTCTGACTTGGAAAATTTTGAGCATTACTTTGCTAACCTGTGAAATTAGTGCAACTGTGCAGTAGTTTGAGCACTCTTTGGTATTGTCTTTCTTTGGGATTGGAATGAAAACTGACCTTTATGAGTCCCTTGGCCACTGCCTAGTTTTCCAAATTCATTGACATATTGAGTGCAGCACTATCACAGCATCATCTTTTAGGATTTGAAATAGCTCAACTACAATTCCATCACCTCCACTAGCTTTGCTGGTAGTGATGCTTCCTAAGGCCCACCTGACTTCACATTCCAGGATGTCTGACTCTAGGTGAGTGATCACACCATTGTGATTATCTGGGTCTTGAAGATCTCTCTTGTACAGTTTTTCTGTGTATTCTAGCCACTTCTTCTTAATAGCTTCTTCTTCATTTAGGTCCATACCATTTCTGTCCTTTCTTGAGCCCATCTTTGCATGAAATGTTCCCTTGGTGTGTCTAATTTTCCTGAAGAGATCTGTAGTCATTCCCATTCTATTATTTTGCTCTATTTCTTTTCACTGATCATTGAGGAAGGTTTTCTTGTCTCTCCTTGCTATTCTTTGGAACTCTGCATTCAAATGGGTATATCTTTCCTTTTTTCCTTTGCTTTTCACTTCCCTTCTTTTCACAGCTATTTGTAAGGCCTCCTCAAACAGCCATTTTTATTTTTATTTTTTGCATCTTTTTCTTGAGATGGTCTTACCCCATTTCTCCTCTACACTTTCACAAACCTCTGTTCATAGTTCATAAGGCACTCTGTCTATCAGATCTAGTCCCTTAAATCAATTTCTCACTTCCACTGTATAATCAGAAGGGATTTGAATTAGGTCATACCTGAATGGTCCTGTGGTTTCCCCCACTTTCTTCAATTTGAATTTGAATTTGGCAATAAGGAGTTCATGATCTGAGCCACATCAACTTCTGATCGTTTGTTTGTTTGTTTTCTGTAGTTGACATCTAACATATTGCATTGTGATCAGAAAAGGTGATTGAAATGATTTCAATTTTTTTTTTAAATTTACCAAGGCTAGATTTATGGCCCGAGATGTGATCTATCCTGGAGGTTTCGTGTGCACTTGAGAAAAAAGGTGAAATTCATTGTTTTGGGCTGAAATGTCCTATAGATATCAATTAGTTCTACTGGTCCATTGTATCATTTAAAGTTTGTGTTTCCTTGCTAATTTTCTGTTTAGTTGATTTATCCATAGGTATGAGTGGAGTATTAAAGCCTCCCACTATTATTGTATTATTGTTAATTTCCCCTTTCATACTTGTTATCATTTGCTTAGTATAACATATTGTGGTACTCCTATGTTGGGCACATATATATTTATAACTGTTATATCTTCTTCTTGAATTGATCCTTTGATCATTATGTAGTGTCCTTATTTGTCTCTTCATGGCCTTTATTTTAAATTCTATTTATCTTATATGAGTATTGCTACTCCTGCTTTCTTTTGGTCTCCATTTGTGTGAAATATCTTTTTCCCGCCCTTCACTTTTAGTCTGTATGTGTCCCTTGTTTTGAGGTGGGTCTCTTGTGGACAACATATATAGGGGTCTTGTTTTTGTATCCATTCAGCCATCCTTTGTCTTTTGGTTGGGACATTCAACCCATTTATTTTTTTTTTTTTTCATTTATGCTCATTTTTTAAAGGTAATTATTGATAAGTATGATCCTGTTGCCATTTACTTTTTTGTTTTGGGTTCAAGTTTATAAACCTTTTCTGTGTTTCCTGTCTAGAGAAGATCCTTTAGTATTTGTTGAAGAACTGGTTTGGGGGTGCTGAATTCTCTTAACTTTTGCTTGTCTGTAAAGCTTTCGGTTTCTCTTTCATATTTGAATGAGTTCCTTGCTGGGTACAGTAATCTGTGTTGTAGGTTTTTCTCTTTCATCACTTTACATATGCCCTGCCATTCCCTTCTGTCCTGAAGAGTTTCTATTGAAAGATCAGCTGTTATCTTTATGTGAATCCCCTTGTGTGTTATTTATTGCTTTTCCCTTGCTCATTTTAATATTCACTCTTTGTGTTTGATCTTTGCTAATTTGATTAATATGTTTCTAGGGAGGGTTTCACCTTGGGTTTATCCTGTTTGGAACTCTGTGTTTCTTGGACTTGGGTGGCTATTTCCTTCCCCATGTTTGGGAAGTTTTCAACTATTATCTCCTCAAGTATTTTCTCATGGTCTTTCTTTTTGTCTTCTTCTGGGACTCCTATGATTCAAATGTTGGGGAGTTTGACATTGTCCCAGAGGTCTCTGTGGTTGTCCTCATTTCTTTTATTTCTTTTCTCTTTTTTTCCTCTGCTTCATTTGTTTTTATCATTCTCTTTCACCTCACTTATCCTATCTTCTGCCTCAGTTATTCTACTGTGGGTTCCCTCCTGATTGCTTTTGATCTCAGTTATTGCATTATTCATTATTGATTGACTCTCTTTTATTTCTTCTAGTTCCTTGTTAATCATTTCTTGCATCTTCTCAATCCTTGTTTCCAGAATATTTATCTGTAACTCCATTTTGTTTTCAAGATTTTGGATCATTTTTACTATCATTATATTGAATTCTTTTTCAGGTAGACTCTCTATCTCCTTCTTTTGCGTTTGTTTTGGTGGGCATTTATCATGTTCCTTTACCTGCTGAATATTTCTCTGTCTTCATCTTGTTTAGATTGTTGTGTTTGGGGTGGCCTTTCTGTATTCTAGAAGTTTGTGGTTCCTCTCTATTATGGATGTTCCTCCCTGTGGGTGGGTTTCGATGAGTGGCTTGTCAAGGTTTCCTGGTTAGGGAAGCTTGTGTTGGTGTTCTGTTGGGTGGAGCTTGATCGCTTCTCTCTGGAGTGTGATGGAGTTTCCAGTAATGAGTTTTGAGGTGTCTATGAGTTTGGTTTGACTTATGGCTGCCTGTATTTTAAGGCTCAGGGTTATGTTCCTGTGTTGTTGGAGAATTAGTTTGTTATGTCTTGCTCTGAAACTTGTTGGCTTTTAGGTGGAGCTTGGTTTCAGTATAGGTATGGAGGCTTTTGGAGGAGCTCTTGTCGATTAATTTCCTGGTGTCAGGAGTTTTCTGGTATTCTCAAGCTTTGGATTTAAGCCTCTAGCCTCTGGCTTTCAGTATTATTCTTACAGTAGCTTCAAGACTTGTCCATCCATACAGCACTGATGATAAAACATCTGGGTTAATGGCAAAAAGATTCTCCACAGTGAGGGACACCCAGCGAGGTTCACAAAGTTACATGGAGAAGAGAAGAGGGAGGATGGAGATAGAGGTAACCAGGAGGAGAAGAGGGGGAATAAAAGGGGCAGAGAGAAATCTAGCCAATAGTCACTTCCTTAAGTGTTCTCCACAGCCTGGAACACCCAAAGAGATTCACAGAATTAAGTAGAGAAGAGAAGGGGGAGGGAGGATATAGAGGTGACCTGGGGGAGAAAAAGGAGAGTCAAAAGGGGAGATAGCAATCAATCTAGTAATCACACTCATAAGTAAAAATGGGTACTGAAGATTAGATCGTTAAAGGTAAAAATTTGATAACAAATACAAAAAGCAGACATTAAAAATCTAGAGTAAAGGTTAGACTCTCAAAAATACAATGTTAAAAAAAACAAAATCCTCCAAATTAATATATATATATATATATATATATATATGAAATTTGCTTTAAAAATAAGGTCTTTTTTGCAAGTTAATAGCAGGTTATAAAAATGAAAATTAAAGGAGTAATAAAGAACTTAAAATAAAAAAATAAAAATGATAATAGTAAAATATATCTAGGAATTACTCTGGAGCTGTTAAGGGCAGTTTGGGGTCCGTTCAGTTCCAGATAGTTCCTTGTTCCAGCTTATACTTCTCAAGGTCTATTGGCCCCTTCCAATGTAGTCAATGCTAACTACAGGGTTTTAATCTGTTGCATTTGTCACTTCCAAAGTAGTTCCCTCTTCTTTGTTTATTTTGGCTTCCTCTGTTTGTAAGTCTCTTCAGTGTCTAATTTCTGCCCTGAGAGAAGAGGACAAAGTTGGTCACTTATTTAGGCTCACTTGTTCAGTTGTGTTGTGTGGAGGGAGGAACACTGCAAACAAATATCACTGGCATGTGTGGGGAGTGCTCGCAGTGTCTGGACCACACTGGATTTGCCCCAGCTCAAGGTGGTGTGTGCTTTCCTGGTCTACACTGCTCAGGCTCCAGGTTGCTCTTCAGGGGAACTCTCCAAGGCAGGCCCTGGGTTGCGTGCACTTCCCAGGCCTGAGTTTCTCAGGTTCAGGTTCTCGGGTATTCCACAAAGGCCCAGATTAAGTTCGGCCTGCGTTTTGTGCCCTTCTCAGTTCCGAGCAGCTCAGGCAACAAGGTGCTTGGTGAGCTCACTGTCTCAGATGTGCGGTGCATCTTATCACCTTCCCATTCCCAGCCGCTCAGTTTCCTGGGCGTGCCACAAGAGCCATCTCAGGTGTGCCGTGTGTCTCCTCTGGGGAGCTGATCTCAGGCTGTGACCCTTCTGGCAGATGTTAACCATCCAGGATCCCAGGAAGACTTGGTTAGCACCTGGGAGCCTGCTCACAATTTGGTGGAGGATGCCATCTTTGGGGCCAAGATTTTCCCTCCCCTTCCAGCTCTGGCTGTCGCCCACCTGCCTCTCTCCCTTCAGCAGGGGTATGGCCCAGTCTGCAGCCAGCTAGCTGTTCTCTGATATTCGCTCAATCCTTTGTTCTGTGAATTGGCCAGGGTATGCCTTAAGTTAGAGCTTTTCACGGGAAATTTCCCTCTCTCTCTCTTTTTTATTTTTCTCTCTCTGGCTGTCCTACAGTTTGGGTTACTATTTCACATTAGCTCCCTCAGATTGTCCGCAGGGCTTTCAGGTCAAGTCCTTACCCTCAGCATGCAACCCACACCTCCCTCTTCAGCCCCTGATAACTCATGGTGGACGCAAGCGTCTGGGCTACTTCTCTGCTGGGAGTTGTGATTAGACACGTATTCTGTGGGTTGTTTTTTCTTTTTTTTACTCCCAGTTATGTTACCCATTGAGATTCCAAAACTCCCCACAGACAAGCCAGTGAGAGGGTTTCCTGGTGTTCAGAAACTTCTCCTCCTTCACAAGTTCCTCCCCAGGATGGGTCTCCATCCCTAACTCTTTTGTCTCTCTTTTTGTCTTTTATGTTTTGTCCTACCTCCGTTCGAAGAGAATTAGCTGCCTTTTTGGGTGCCTGGTGTCTTCTGCCAGCATTCAGATTGTTTTGTGGAAGTTGCTTAGCATTCAAATGATCTTTGGATGAATTTTTGTGGGAGAAAAAGGTCTCCCCATCCTATTCCTTCACCTTCATAACCCTCCCCCAACAAGATATATTTTAAGATAACAGGATTAGTCAGAAGAGTCTTAAGGAGAAACATGTCTTCAAGCAGGATACATAGTTGTTATAGAATCCTGAGTACAGAGTTTAAGATGAGTTTTTGGTTGTTGCTGTTTTGTAATCATCAGCCTTGAGCTTAAACAAAAAAAATATTTTATATGATTAAGATGAAGGAATGTAGGAAAAAAGCTTGTTCTTTTCTCTTTATTGAGAGCCCCAGATGCCCTTCTCCTCAATGGGGACCCTGGAATTCTTATCAACCTACCTAAGAATTGACTATCTCATCCCTCACTTTTCTTTTACGAGAATTATGTTGCCAAGGGAAAGGGGCATCGTTGTCATTCCAAAACGACATCCTGCTTTTGAGGGGCAGATCAGATCAGATCAGATCAGTCACTCAGTTGTGTCTGACTCTTTGTGACACCATGAATCACAGCACGCCAGGCCTCCCTGTCCATCACCAACTCCCGGAGTTCACTCAGACTCACGTCCATTGAGTCAGTGATGCCATCCAGCCATCTCATCCTCTTTCGTTCCCTTCTCCTCTTGCCCCAATCCCTCCCAGCATTAGAGTCTTTTCCAATGAGTCAACTCTTCGCATGAGGTGGCCAAAGTACTGGAGTTTCAGCTTTAGCATCATTCCTTCCAAAGAAATTCCAGGGCTGGTCTCCTTCAGAATGGACTAGTTGGATGTCCTTGCAGTCCAAGGGACTCTCAAGAGTCTTCTCCAACACCACAGTTCAAAAGCATCAATTCTTTGGCTCACAGCCTTCTTCACAGTCCAACTCTCACATCCATACATGACCACAGGAAAAACCATAGCCTTGACTAGACGAAACTTTGTTGGCTAAGTAATGTCTCTGCTTTTGAATATGCTATCTAGGTTGGTCATAACTTTCCTTCCAAGGAGTGAGCGTCTTTTAATTTTATGGCTGCAGTCACCATCTGCAATGATTTTGGAGCCCAGAAAAATAAAGTCTGACACTGTTTCCACTGTTTCCCCATCTATTTCCCATGAAGTGATGAGACCGGAGCTTTAAGCCAACTTTTTCACTCTCCACTTTCACTTTCATCAAGAGGCTTTTTAGTTCCTCTTCACTTTCTGCCATAAGGGTGGTGTCATCTGCATATCTGAGGTTATTGATATTTCTCCCGGCAATCTTGATTCCAGCTTGTGTTTTTTCCAGCCCAGCGTTTCTCATGATGTACTCTGCATATAAGTTAAATAAACAGGGTGACAATATACAGCCTTGACGAACTCCTTTTCCTATTTGGAACCAGTCTGTTGTTCCATGTCCAGTTCTAACTGTTGCTTCCTGACCTGCATACAAATTTCTCAAGAGGCAGATCAGGTGGTCTGGTATTCCCATCTCTTTCAGAATTTTCCCCAGTTTATTGTGATCCACACAGTCAAATGCTTTGGCATAGTCAATAAAGCAGAAATAGATGTTTTTTTCTGAAACTCTCTTGCCTTTTCCTTGATTCAGCGGATGATGGCAATTTGATCTCTGGTCCCTCTACTTTTTCTAAAATCAGCTTGAACATCAGGAAGTTCACAGATCACATATTGCTGAAGCCTGGCTTGGAGAATTTTGAGCATTACTTTACTAGCATGTGAGATGAGTGCAATTGTGGGTAGTTTGAACATTCTTTGTCATTGCCTTTCTTTGGGATTGGAATGAAAACTGACCTTTTCCAGTCCTGTGGCCACTGCTGAGTTTTCCAAATTTGCTGGCATATTGAGTGCAGCAGGATTTGGAATAGCTCAACTGGAATTCCATCACCTCCACTAGCTTTGTTTGTAGTGATGCTTTCTAAGGCCCACTTGACTTCACATTCCAGGATGTCTGGCTCTAGGTCAGTGATCACACCATCGTGATTATCTGGGTCACAAAGATATTTTTTATACAGTTCTTCTGTGTATTCTTGCCATCTCTTCTTAATATCTTCTGCTTCTCTTAGGTCCATACCATTTCTGTCCTTTATCGAGCTCATCTTTGCATGAAATGTTCCTTTGGTATCTCTGACTTTCTTGAAAAGATCTCTAGTCTTTCCCACTCTGTTGTTTTCCTCTATTTCTTTACATTGATCGCTCAGAAAGGCTTTCTTATCTCTTCTTGCTATTCCTTGGAACTCTGCATGCAGACGTTTATATCTTTCCTTTTCTCCTTTGCTTTTCACTTCTCTTCTTTTCACAGCTAATTTGTAAGGCCTCCCCAGACAGCCATTTTGCTTTTTTACATTTATTTTCCATGGGGATGGTCTTGACCCCTGTCTCCTGTACAGTGTCACCAACCTCTGTCCATAGTTCTTCAGGCACTCTATCTATCAGATCTAGGCCCTTAAATCTATTTCTCACTTCCACTGTAGAATCATAAGGGATTTGATTTAGGTCATACCTGAATGGTCTAGTGGTTTTCCCTACTTTCTTCATTTTAAGTCTGAATTTGGCAATAAGGAGTTCATGGTCTAAGCCACAGTCAGCTCCTGGTCTTGTTTTTGCTGACTGTATAGAGCCTTTCCATCTTTGGCTGCAAAGAATATAATCAATCTGATTTTGGTGTTGACCATCTGGTGATGTCCATGTATAGAGTCTTCTCTTGTGTTGTTGGAAGAGGGTGTTTGGTATGATCAGTGCATTTTCTTGGCAAAACTCTATTTTTCTTTTCCTGCTTCATTCCATACTCCAAGGCCCAATTTGCCTGTTACTCCAGGTGTTTCTTGACTTCCTACTTTTGCATTCCAGTCCCCTATAATGAAAAGGACATCTTTTTGGGGTGTTAGTTCTAAAAGGTCTTGTAGGTCTTCATAGAACCATTCAACTTCAGCTTCTTCAGCATTACTGGTTGGGGCATAGACCTTTGATATTGAATGGTTTGCCTTGGAAACGAAGAAAGATCATTCTGTCATTTTTGAGATTGCATCCAAGTACTGCATTTTGGTCTCTTTTGTTGACCATGATGGCTACTCCATTTCTTCTGAGGGATTCCTGCCCGCAGTAGTAGATATAATGGTCATCTGAGTTAAATTCACCCATTCCAGTCCATTTCAGTTCGCTGATTCCTAGAATGTCGACATTCACTCTTGCCATCTCTTGTTTGACCACTTCCAATTTGCCTTGATTCATGGAACTGACATTCCAGGTTCCTATGCAATATTCCTCTTTACAGCATCAGACCTTGCTTCTATCACCAGTCACATTCACAGATGGGTATTCTTTTTGCTTTGGCTCCATCCCTTCATTCTTTCTGGAGTTATTTCTCCACTGATTTCCAGTAGCATATTGGGCACCTACTGACCTGGGGAATTTCTTTCAGAATCTTATCATTTTGCCTTTTCATAATTGTTGAGGCAACATATTCTTCTAACTCTCATATTGAGGTTCTTTGATCCAGGGGCCCCAAGTAACAGTTGTTGGTGGCTATGGCACTGGTAGGAGCTTGGACAACCATTTGTAACTTAAAAGCTTTCAGATGCTTAGAAACAAATCCATTTACACTGTCACAGATGCAGGGAGCAAACAGTAAAAACAGAACAGTTAGAATTATTATGATTAAGATAGTTTTCCACCATGGGAAGCTAGTTAAGGTTTCCCAAAGTGAGGTGACTGAGGCTTTAGGAGCACCCGTAGCCTGAATCATCTTGTTCATGTGTTTAGTAAAGTGAATAGCATTAGTGCTCATATCTGGTATATATGTACAACATTGGGTATGAATAATGGCACAAGTTCCTCCTTGTGCAGCCATTAGAATACCTAAGGCAAATCTGTTTTTGTAAAACTACTTTTCTAATTTGTATTTGTTTAGCATTAAGGCCTTAAATAGCTTTTTGAGAATCTTGTAAAGCCCATTGAGTAAAGTTAGTCAGAGCATCAGTTCATAGCATAACATCTGTAGTTCCCAGAGATGGAAAGAATATTTCAGGCAGACAGTCATTCCAGTGAAATACAGACATTGTCCAAAGAGTTTTCAGGTGTGGCAAATTATCAGGCTTCTCTGGAAGTTCTGAAAATATGAAGCAATGAGTAAAAGTTAGACCTAGGGTGCATCGCCCTATCCAGCCAGGGGAAAACCACACCCATAGGTAAGAGCCACATACCCAGTAGGTTACATTTAGAGCAAGCCAGCATGATTGAGGGATCAAGTCCCAATCAGTGCCTGGCCAGGCAAAAGAAGGACCTGAACTGGGATTGGAAAGCATGGAAATGATTACATTGCATGTTTCTTGAGGCAAAAATCCCAATTGTTTCCAATTAGTTTCCAACTCATTATAATTAAGTTGTTAGCTAACTTCTGGGGATGATTTTATTTGTTCCCATCACATAGGAGCATTAGATAATAGCCGACCCTTTTCATGAGTTAGCCATATGACCTCATCCCATAATTGATAAACATTAGGTAGAAAACCACCAGGTATAGACCCATTTACTTTCTTATGTGCAGCAAAACAGTCATTAAACAAAGTTAAAACATAATCAAAATTAAAAGTCACATTATGACCATAGTTAAGGTACAATATGCTATACCAGTCCACCTTAGGATTATTAGATGTCATCGCAGAGTTGAGAAAAGTCCTTTCCTTGAAGTGGAGAAACCCACCATGTGAAAGTCGCTCAATCATGTCTGACTCTTTGTGACCCCATGAACTATACAGTCCATTGAATTCTCTAGGCCAGAATACTGAAGTGGGTAGCCTTTCCCTTCTCCAGGGGCTCTTCCCAACCCAGTGATCGAACCCAGGGTTCCAGCATTGCAGTCGGTTTCTTTACCAGCTGAGCCACAGGGAAGCCCTAGAATACTGGAGTGGGTAGCCTATCCTTTCTCCAGTGGATCTTTTTGACCCAGGAATCAACCTGGGGTCTCCTGCATTTTGGGCAGATTTTTTCCCAACTGAGCTATCAGGGGAGCCCATACCAGTCCTAGCCAATACAAGTCCATCTTAGGACTGTTAGATATGTCATTGCAGAGTTGAGGAACGTCCTTTCCTTGAAGTGGAGAAACTCACCATGGGAAGCCTTCAATTGATGAGGAGGGGGAGCGCTTCGCAGACCAAGCAATTAGGTCTATTGTGTAATGCAGTGTAGGAATGAGCCAGGACAGGAAGGCATTGTCTTGAGGGTCAAATGGCAGGCTCAGGACTTTTAGGAGTCAGTAGCAGCAAGCCCATATAGTAAGAGCCTTCCCAGAGGGGCTCAATGTGTTGTCCCCCAGATCCCAATGTTTTTATCAGAACCTCAGTTCTTGGTTCAAACAGTGGCTTCTCTGAGTCAGAGGCTGGGTCAGGAGTTAACTCCCAGAATTTTCATAGTGTTTGTTGAAAAGCTAAAAGCTGAGTCACATAGTTAATTCTGAGGCTTCAGGATCTATGACAGTATCTATGCACAAAAACGGTCTGTCGTAGAGACAGTCCCTTCTTCTTAGGGGCAGTTCGAGCCCTCTGAATGAGCTTATGCAGATGTCTCTTAATAATATCATTAGCCTTTTCAACTTTTTCTGAAGATTGGGGTCTCCAGCAACAGTGTAAGTAATATTCTATTGCTAGAGCTTTTGACACTCCTTGAGTTACAGCAGCTTCAAAGACAGAGCATTGTTGCTCTGAACTTTAGAGTTTAAGATCCCACTTACATCATGAGAGGTCAGTACAGCAAGATTTTGCTCATTAGTAAACTTAAGAGATTTAGGCATTAGCAAAACAATTGCAGCAATTACCCTTAAGCAATGTGGCCATAGCTGCCCCCCCCGCCTTTTTTTTTTTTTTTTTTTTTTTTCAGTAACAAACTAACCTCTTATCCTTTGGGAAAGCTCAAAGAGGGAGCCTGCAAGTGAGCACCTTGAAGAGCCTTAAAAGCTTTTAAGTATCTGAGTATCTGGAGATCAAACCAGCTTGTTGGTTTGGGCCTGCTGAGTCTCAGCCATAAGTTTATATTAAGGCCAGGCAAGTTCCCCATAACCCAGAATCCAAATGCAGCAGTAGCCTGTAATGCCCCCAAATCCTCTTAACTGTCATAAAGTCATAGGCAGAGGATGATTTAATAGGTTTAACTCCAGAAAGCAACCTTCAAATCAATGACTGAAAAATATTTGGCATGTTCAGGAATTTCAGACAATAAAGTATAAGGTTTAGGCACTCATTATTCATATATCTTGAACAAGTCTCCATTTATCATTTGACTATTTTACACCCAAAATAGGTGTGTTGCATGGACTGTTACAGGGAATGAATAACCCTTGTTCCTTTAAATTTTCAATGATGGGTTTTAACCCTTCCTTAACCTTGGACTTTAATGGACACTGCTTTTTTTTTTTTTTTTTTTTTTGGACACTGCTTTTGATGTGGAAATATGTGAGGGTCTTTGAGTGTGATAAGGACAGGAACAGCATTTTATACTAGACCCACAGTTTTTCTATCACCCACACTCTATAATTTACATTTTGTTCAGTTAAAAAGAGGGTTCCAAATTCATGAAAACAGAGGACTGGACCTTGCTCAGTATATCCCTCCCCAGAAAGGGTGAGGGAGACTTCGGCATGATGAGAAACTCACGTGAAAAACAGAACAGGGTCCCAATTGCAGCTTAACAGATGACTGAAGTAATAGTGTTTGGCTCATCCAGACAACCCCATAATGGCAGTGAACTGGGAGGAAAGCAGGCCAGGCGTTTCAGGGAGGAAGAAAGTTGTACCATTGTCTAAAAGGAAATCAACTGATTGGCCGTCAACAGTTATTATTACTCGGGGCTCCTCAGGTATAATTAGGACAGGAGCTTGTGTGGGGACTCCTGGGCAGCTTCAGTCCCAATTGCCTTAAGAGTCCAACCCCTGGGGCCTACACCTCAGAGGGCAGTCTCTTCTTCAGTATGGTCTCTTGCAGACCGGACTTGGAGCCAAGGGCAGCTTAGACACGTGAGGGCAATCACATTTGAGATGCCCCTCCTTTCCACAGTAATAGCAAGCCCACCCCTTTTTGCCTGGGTCCCTCTGGGAACTTTCCTCAGGCTGTTTAAGAGCAGATCTAACAGCCAATGTTGGGGCTTCAGTCTTTTGCCTGATTCTTTTTTTTGTCTCCTATTTTCCTCCTCCTCCATGTCATGGTATACTGTCTGAGCCAGCTGCTACCGTTTTTCTAAAGACTAATTTAGTCCAAATATCTGTTTTTGTCACTTACAGCAGATATCTGAAGCTAACTGAGTGAGAAATCCATCTTTTAAAATTACTCCTGCTTCTGTACTTTCGGGATCAACATCAGTAAGCTTGTGGAGAGCCTCCTATAGTCTATCTAGGAACTTACTAGGAATTTCCTTCTCTTCCTGTTCTATGTTAGCCAACTTAGCATAGTCTAAAGTCAGCATGTGCTCATTTGAGACCTTCAAAAATACATCCAACAAAATGACTCTGTTATAGGAACTGCTTGTTTCCCAGTAGCGGGGAGGGCTATTTTGTGTTCCCTCTTTCCCCTTGCCTTCAAGCCATTCATCTCCAAAAGTAATAGGTTCCCCCAAAACTCGAGCTCTCAAGTCAGGAGTCAGCATCTGTCTCAAGATATACATTACATCTCTCCAAGTAAGCTCATAAAGTAAAGTTAGTCCCATAAAGGTTTCTATGTACTTTTTGAATCCTCTAAATAGTTTTGACCACAATTGGTACTGTTTGAATTTCTACCGAGACTGAGGCAACCCCTCCTGGAAGGGTGCCCTTATCCTCAGCCTGTTTTGTTGGGAGTCCCAGATACAGGTGCAAAGTAAGAGGACAGAAGGGAGCTGAAGGTTTCACAACCAAATCTACACCCTTAGGACATAAGTCTGGCATGTTTCACTGAGAGAGAAAGAACAGCACATATGTCACTTCTACACATTTCTCTTGTTTTCTACAGAACAGATCTAACTGTAAAATAGTATTATAGTTGTGACCCTTCAACAGTCCAGCATTCCCCGTCTTCCAAAGGCTACTGTGGCCATTCAGTATCACAGAAGATCAGGAGTGCCTTTTTTAAGCTCTGGGGATCAAACTTGTCCCAGTTTTTTAAAACATATTTTAAAGGAGTGGGTCTGAAACTGCTAGCTAGCATCTGTACGAGAGATAAAAGTAAAAAAAAAAAAAGTGGCCTCTACAGCCATGGCTTTTTTCTATTGGAGGCATCCCTCCCTGCTTTAGATGAGAGTGAAGACACACTTTCCACGAAGCTTTCCTTCCCTGGTGAGACTTGGTCCGTTCCTTACCAACACAGGTGCTTTACTGGTTCCCTTCAGCCCACTCATTCTACCATCAAGGTGGTGTGGAGATGCACCAGGGGTAGACATGACAGCATCCCAAATTGATTTCTAGTTCCTTACCACCAAGACTTTTGTTTGATTTGTCCTTTTCCTTTGATACTACCTGGGGTGGAGTACAGTACCTTTCCTGGAATGTTTCTGAAGCTAGAACTACTAGGGGAAGCATCCATCTTACGTGTGCCTGTGCACATTCCTAGGTACAGTCCTGACCACAGTAGAATCAGTGAGTCATCACCACACCAGTAAGCAACCGGAGAGCTTTATCTAGTCTGCTAATAGTTACATTATCAAATGAAGAAGTCCACTGTACTTCCAATCTGGGATTCCTGACCTATGTTCTCGGAAACCTCATACTCTCTAGCAGCACTTCCATCCATATAGTTTGGAGGCACAGGTGCGACAAGGACTCACTTTTGGGACTCTGGCCCCATATGGAAACAGCCAAGAGAGAGGCGCTGCTGGAGCTAGAGTTCCACTTCATTCCCAAACAGCTTCCTAGCAAGTCTATGTTCCCCATGACTACCAGGGCTGGGGCCTAAATAAAAGTATACAGTAATGGCATGGATCACAAATCCAATGAAACTCTATGATCTGACAGATTACATTAGTAGTATTAATTCCCAACGCATGAATTCCCAGATATGAAATGGTCAAAGAGACCAGGAAAAGGTGACCAAGGAAGGAAAGTTTGGTCCAAATGTTTTGCCCATTTCTGGCCGCTCCCCTCATAGGGACATCGGGTGCCTCTTGACATTGGAAGGTCTGTATAAACCCCCAACACGGCTCCCCTTTTGGGGTTTGTTTTCAGTCATTGTGAGGCTCATCACGAGCTTCATATTAATTTCTCTATGTCTCTTTCATTCTATATTCACACAGACAAGTAAGAAGAGTCAATTCCTAGGTTCAGTTCAGTTCAGTCACTCAGTTGTGTCCGACTCTTTGCGACCACATGAACCGCTGCACGCCAGGCCTCCCTGTCCATCACCAACTCCCGGAGTCCACCCAAACCCACATCCATTGAGTTGGTGATGCCATCCAACCATCTCATCCTCTGTTTTTCCCTTCTCCTCCTGTCCTAAATCCCTCCCAGCATCAGGGTCTTTTCCAATAAGTCAGCCCTTCTCATCAGGTGGCCAAAGTATTGGAGTTTCAGCTTCAGCCTCAGTCCTTCCAATGAACACCCAGGATTGGTCTCTTTTAGGATGGACTGGTTGGATCTCCTGGCAGTCCAAGGGACTCTCAAGAGTCTTCTTCAACACCACAGTTCAAAAGCATCAATTCTTCTGCACTCAGCTTTCTTTATAGTCCAACTCTCACATCCATACATGACCACTGGAAAAACCATAGCCTTTACTAGACGGACCTTTGTTGGCAAAGTAATGTCCCTGTTTTTTAATATGCTGTCTACGTTGGTCATAATTTTCCTTCCAAGGACTAAGTGCCTTTTAATTTCATGGCTGACATCACCATCTGCAGTGATTTTGGAGCCCAGAAAAGTAAAGTAAGCCACTGTTTCCACTGTTTTCCCATCTATTTGCCATGAAATGATGGGACTGGATGCCATGATCTTCGTTTTCTGAATGTTGAGTTTTAAGCCAACTTTTTCACTCTCCTTGGTTTCATCAAGAGGCTCTTTTGTTCTTCACTTTCTTCCATAAGGGTGGTGTCATCGGCATATCTGAGGTTATTGATATTTCTCCCGGCAATCTTGATTTCAGCTTGTGCTTCCTCCAGCCCAGCGTTTCTCATGATGTACTCTGCATATAAGTTAAATAAGAAGGGTGACCATATACAGCCTTGACGTACTCCTTTTCCTATTTGGAACCAGTCTGTTGTTCCATGTCCAGTTCTAACTGTTGCTTCCTGACCTGCATCCAGATTTCTCTAGAGGCAGGTAGGTTGATAAGAAGTCTAGGGTTCCTGAAGAGAAGAAAGGGTCTGAAGCCCTCGAGAAGGAGAAATGTGTCTGGGCCTCTCAAGGAGAAAAGGACAAATGTTCTTTTCTACATTGCTTTGTCTTAGTCAATGTAATAATGTATCCTGCTCAAGGACATGTTTCTCCTTAACAAGAACCTTCTGACTAATCCTGTCATCTTAAAATATATATTATGGAAGTGGGTCTGGTAAGATCTTTCTATTGTTCATTCTAATCTTGTTAATTTAAGATATATGTTGTGGGAGTGGGTCTGAAAAAAAATATATAAGGCCTTGATAAGACTAGCTAGGGGGGCATTCTCTGTCCCCTTTCTGATGTCTGTGTCAGAAGCTTTTTCTTTACTTTAATAAAACTCTGCTACACAAAAGCTCTTGAGTGATCAAGCCTGGTCCCTGGTCCTGAAGCTAAATCTTTTTTGGAGATCATGAATCCAACCTTGTTTACCATAAACTATCATCTTGGGGGCTGGTTTGTGGTCAAGAAACCTTGGCCACAAACCAGGTAAGAACACTCAGAGCTCTAGCCTCTCTTCTTTCTCAGTATTGCCATTTTCTGCTTTACTTTACTAACTCTATGGTGTGCTTGTGTGAATGAATGACACATCCTGCATGAAGCAAGTGATAAGCCCTGCTCTGTGGTTTTGCAGTGCCTCGTAATAACTGAAGGCAGCCCCAAAGGGGGAGCCTTTTCGAGGGTTTATATCAACTTGCCAATGCCAAGAGACACCCAAGGTTCCTGCAAGGAGAGCGACAAGAAATGGGCAAACTGTGTGGACCGAACTTTCCTTTCTCAGTTAGCTTTTCCTAGTCTCTTCCTAAGAAAATTTCATAATTGCATTGGAATATAAAACTACTAACCTAATCTGTAGTATCATAGACTTTCAATGGACTTGTGATCCATGCTGTTATTGTGTACTTTTATTTAGACACCATATATGGAAGCACTTAGCCTTGCTAGAAAGCTACTAAAAGCGCATTTTGGAGTGACGTGGAACTCTAGCTCCAGAAATGTCTCTCAGGCTATAGGTCACCCTCTTGGCTGCCTGCCTCAGGGACCAGTGGCCTAAAAGTGAGTCTTTGTCATGGCTGTGTCTCCTATCTATGTGGATAGAAGAACTGTTGGTGACTATGAGGTTTTTGAGGACACAGATCAGGAATTTTAGGATCGGGTCAGATTGGAAATGCAATGGGCTGCTTCCTTTGGTAGCACTAGCTCTTAGCAGACCAGAGAAAGCTCTCTGTTGGCTTCTGTCTAAACTCCTTAGGCATTTCTTTGGTGGAAGCTGTGGAAATGAACTGGAAGGACTGGACCTAGTAGCTTGAGGACAGAAATCACTCTTTCCTCCCTGGCCAACCCTCCACAACCTCTTTTGCTATCACATATACTAGTGTGGTGACACTCAGAAGGGACATCTTGGTTGTTGTCTGTCCCTTTATGACTCACCACTTCTACTGCAGTCAGGACTGTACTCAAGAATGTGCATAGGTACATGAAAAATGGATGCTTCCCCTACTAATACTAGCTTGGGAGGCATTCCAAAAAGTTACTCTACTCCACCACGAGTGGCATCAGAGGAAAAGGGCAAATCAAACAAAAGTCTTGGTGGTATGGAACTAAATCAGTCTGGGATGCCATCAGGTCTACCCCTGGTGCATCTCCACTACACCTTGGTGGTAGAACCAAGAGGGACGAGTGAGATGCCTGCATCAGTCAGGGACAGACTAAGTTCGACCAGGGAAGGAAAGCTTTGGTGGAGAGTCTGTCTACACCCCTATCTAAAGCAGGGAAGGACACTTACAGTGGAAAAAAGCCACGGCTATGGATGCTGCTTTTTTCTCTCTTATAGATGGGAGCTAGCAGTTTCAAAACCACTTCTTTAAAATGTATTTTTTATATAGCAAAAGCAATACAATATTGTAAAGTTAAAAAATAAAATAAAATTGAAATAAAAATAAATAAATAAAAGTGTTGGGAAAAGTTTGATCCCCAGAGCTTAAAAAGACATGCCTGATCTTCTTCTGTGATACTGAATGGCCACAGTATCCTTTAGAAGATGGGGAATGCTGACCTATTGAAGGATCTCAATTATTACTGTTTTACAACTAGATCGGTTCTGTAGAAAATAAGGGAAATGGGTAGAAGTGCCTTATGTGTTGTTCTTTACCTCTCTGGGAGACATGCCAGACTTATGTCCTACAGGTACAGATTTGGATGTGAAACCTTCAGCTCCTTCCTGTTCTCTTACTTTGGCCCCTTTATCTGGGGCTCCCAACTTAACAGGGTTGAATCAGGACACCCTTCTAGGAGGGGTTGCCTCAGTCTTGGTAGAATTTCAAACAGTCCCAGTTGTGGTCGAGAGTATTTAAAGGATCCAAAAGGTATATAGAAGACTTTACAGAACCAACTTTACTTGATGACCTTACTTGGTGAGATGTAATTGTATGTCTTGGGACAGACACTGACCCCTGACTCGAAAACTTGAGTTTTGGGGGAAGCTATTATTTTTGGAGATGAATGGCTTGAATGTGAGACAAGGGGAAAGAGGGAACACAGAATAGTCCTCCTTCCTATTGGGAGCCAAATGGTTCCAATAACAGAGCCGCTTTGCCGGATGTATTCTTGAAGGACTTAAGCAAGCACATGCTAAGACTTTATGCTAAGTTGGCTGGCATAGAACAGGAGAGAAGGAAACTCCAGGTAAATTCCTAGATATATGGGAGGCTCTGCACAAGTTTACTGATGTTTATCTTGAAAGTGCAGAAATAGGAATGATCTTAAAAGATAGATTTCTCACTCAGTCACCTCCAGATATCTGCCGTAAGTTACAAAAACAGGGGTTTGGGCCAAATCAGTCTTTAGAAAAACTGTTACAGCTGGCTCAGATGGTATATTATGGTAGAGAATATAAGGAGGAAAATAAGAAGCAAAAAAGAACCAGGCAAAAGACTGAAGCCCCAAGAATGGCTGTTAGATCTGCTTGAAACAGCCTGAGAAAAAATGCCCAGAGGGACCCAGGTGAAATGGGATGGACTTGTTATTACTGTGGAAAGGAGGTGCATCTAAAGCAAGATTGCCCTCAGACATCTAAGCACACCTGGCTCCAAGTCTGCAAAGGACCATACTGGAGAAGAGACTTCCCTCCAAGGTGTAGGCCTCAGGGGTCAGACTCTCAAGACAATCTGGACTGAAGGTGCCCAGAGGCCCCATACAAGTTCCAGTCCTCAGGTGTAAGTCCTCAGGTGTAATTAACACCTGAGGAACACTGGCTGTTAATAAATGTGGGAGGGTCAATCAGTCTATTTATTTTGGACCCTGGGGCAGTTTTCTCTATGCTCACTGAAGCCCTTAGCCCTCTTTCCTCCTGATTCACTACCAAAATGGGACTGTCTGGATGAACCAAACATTATTACATGTGTCATCCTTTAGGCGGCAACTGGGACTCTGTGCTGTTTTCTCACGAGTTTCTGATCGTACTGGAGTCTCCATCCCTCCTTCTGGGGAGGGATATACTGAGCAAGGTCCAGGTCTCTGTTTTCATGAATATGGAGCCTGCCGGTTCTCTATCATTAATTGAACAAAATATAAATCCTAAAATGTGGGCTGATGGAAAAACTGTGGGTTGAGCACAAAATGCTGTTCTTGTCTTTATCAAGCTCAAAGACCCTCACCTATTTTCACATCAAAAGCAGTATCCATTAAAGCCTCAGGTATTAAGGAAGGGTTAAAATCCATCATTGAGAATTTAAAGGAGCAGGGGCTATTAATTCTCTGTAACAGTCCATACAACACTCCTGTTTTGGGTGTAAAAAGTCAAATGATAAATCTAGATATGTTCAAGATATATTAATAATAAGTGTCTAATCCTTATACTTTATTGTCTGAAATTCCTAAATGAGCCAAATATGACTTTAAGACAATTGAGAGGATTCTTGGGCATTACAGGCTGTTGCTGCCTTTGGATTCTGGGTTATGGGGAACTTGCCCAGCTTTTATATAAATTTATAACTGAGACTCAGTAGGCCCAAGCTGACTAGCTGGTTTGGTCCCCAGAGACTCAAAAAGCTTTTAAGGCCCTTCAAACTGCTATCTTACAGGCTCCAACTTTGAGCTTGCCCACAGGATAAGAGTTTAGTTTGCTATTGAAAAAAAGTTATGGCCACATTGCTTACTATTGTAAGCATTGTTACTATTGTTTTGCTAATGCTTAAAGCTCATAAGTTTACTAGTGGGTGAAATTTTACTGTACTGACTTCTCATGATGCAAGTGTGATCTTAAATTCTAAAGTTCAGAGTGACAATGGCTCTGTCTTAAAGCTGCTATAACTCAAAGGGTGTCAAAGTTTCTAGGAATAGAATATCATCACACTGTTCTTGGAGACCCCGATCTTCAGAAAAAGTTGAAAAGGCTAATGACATTATTAAAACACAACCATGTAAGCTAACTCAGGAAACACAGGACAGTTGGTTTACAGTTCTACTCATAGCTTTAATGAGGGCTGAAACTATCCCCCCCCCCAACACACACACACACAAGAAGGGACTGTCTCTATGACAGATAGTTTTTGTGCACAGATATTGTCATAGATCCTGAAGCCTTAAAGTTAACTATGTGACTCAGCTTTTAGCTTTTCAACAGACATTTTTGGGAGGTTAACTCCTGACCCAGCCTTTAAATCAAACAAACTACTGTTTGAGCCGGGAATTGAGATGAACCTGAGAATCTATATGGTCTTGTCTCTGCTGACTCCAAAAAGTCCTCAGTCAGCTGTTTGACCCTCAAGACAACGCCTTCTTGTCCTGGGCTCATTCCTACACCTCATTCCATAATTGACATAATTGCTGGGTCTGCAGAGCACTCCCTTCTTCATCAGTTGAAGACTTCCCATGGTGGGTTTCTCCGCTTCAAGGAAAGGACTTTCTTCAACTCTGTGATGACATCTAGCAATGCTAAGATGGACTGATGTAGCTATGGACATAATGTAACTTTTAATTTTAATTAGGTTTTAACTTGGTTTAATAACCCTTTTGCCTTACATCTATAACTGTAAAATAGGGTCTGTTTCTAACTGTTTGAAAGCTTTTAAGTTACAAATGATTGTCCAGGCTCCTATGAGTCCACAGAGTCCTCCAACTATTATTTGGGGCCCCTGGATCATATACCCTCAACATGAAGGTTAGGAGAATATGTTGCCTCAACAATTTAGGGGCAATGCCCCTCAACAGCAGGAAGTATTTATGGAATGAAAATGACACCCCTTTCCCTTGGCATCATAATTCTCTTAAAAGAAATGGGGGGACGAGAGAGTTAACTCCTAGGTAGGCTTATAAGAAGTCCAGGGTTCCTGAGGAGGAGAAAGGGGTCTGGGGCTCTCAAGGAGAAAAGGATAAATGTTTTTTTCTACATTGCTTTGTCTTAGTCAATATAACAATTTATCTTGCTCAAGGACGTGTTTCTCCTTAACAAGAACCTTCTGACTAATCCTGTCATCTTAAAATGTATATTATGGGAGTGAGTCTGGTGAGGTCTTTCTATTGTTCATTCTAATCTTGTTAATTTAAGATGTATATTGTGGGAGTGGGTCTGAAAAAATATATAAGGCCTTGATAAGACTAGCTAGGGGGGCATTCTCTGTCCCCCTTCTGATGTCTATGTCAGAAGCTTTTTCTTTACTTTAATAAAACTCTGCTACACAAAAGCTCTTGAGTGATCAAGCCTGGTCCCTGGTTCTGAAGATAAATCTTCTTTGGAGATCACGAATCTGACATCTTGCACCAAAAACTATCACAGACACATCTTAGAGTTAGCAGAGTATATGGAGAAACATGTGTAGACTAAAATAACAGGTGAGGTAAAGCTCTGATTGTCCTTACCCTGTTCTGAAGATCCCAGATGAGCCCCCAAGATGATAGCTTATGGTGAACAATGTCGGATTCATGATCTCCAAAGAAGATTTAGCTTCAGGACAAAGGACCAGGCTTGATCACTCAAGAGCTTTTGTGTAGCAGAGTTTTATTAAAGTGAAAGGGGGACAGAGACAGCTTCTGACATAGACATCAGAAGAGGATGGAGAGTGCCCCTGTTTGTAGATTTTTTTAATGATGGTCATTCTGACTGCCGTGAGGTGATACCTCATAGCAGTTTTGTTTGTATTTCTCTAATAATTGGTGATGTTGATCATCTTTTTATGTGCCTCATGGTCATCTGTATGTTTTTTTTTTTTTTTTTTTTTTTTGGAGAAATGTCTATTTAAGTCTTCCACCCACTTTTTATTAGGCTGTTTGTTTTTTTGATATGGAGCTGCATGAGCTGTTTATATATATTTTGGAGATTAATCCCTTGTCAGTTGCTTTGTTTGCAAATATTTTCTCCCATTCTGAGAGCTGTATTTTCTTCTTGTTTCCATCGGCTGTAGTTATGAGAAGCCCAGCCCAAAGGCCAGAGGGGGCCTTTCTTAGTTCCTGAGAGGGCAAGGTTGTAGAGTGGCTGCAATGGAGGCTCCATCTTCTCCACATTACTGATTAATGGCACGTTGCTTCTATGGCAGTCTTAATTTCCTCCACAAGCATTTCCAGTTGCAAATTTCCTCACTCCAGCTCCCTCAGGCTGTCTCCTTGCCTTCAGCAGCAGTATTCTCCCCAGGTTCACTCTCCAATCACCATGTTCCAACATCCAGCCTCCATGCCGACCGAGGGACATGTGTCCCAGGTTGGGACATGCAGGGTTGTGGTGCAAACCATCTGTATAGGTTTCACTCTGTCCTGCCTGTTTCATTCTCCTCCTGTTTAATTCTCCTTCGACAGCCTCAGATGCCCTTCTTCTGTCCCAACTAGTATCCTGTGGGTGAGGGGGTTTCCCTGGATTTGAGAACCTCTCTGCTCTTTTAGCTTCATCCCCTAGGAGTGCAGGTCCCCTCCTGCTTTCTTTCCTCTTCTTTTCCCCTTCTTTCTTTCATCTTACCCAGTTGGTATCTGAGGTCTTCTGCTAGAGTTCAGCTGGTGCTCTGTGTGAATCACTCCATCTGTAGATGTATTCTTGGTGCATTTGTGGAGAGAGATTAATTTCATGTTCTTCTATTCCTCCACCATTTCTTGCTTTCTCCTAGGAATTTGTATTGTTTGCAAACATCTTGAGTGATTCTCATGCAAGTAATCCTTAGACAATAGTATGATGAACACTAGCTTAAGCTATTGATAACACTAGGATTGGTCTGTGAAAAATTTGCCATTGGTAGCATTCTTTCTATAGCTACTGAACTTCTGTTTCTCACCAATGTGCTTTACTATAATGAGGCAATACAAAATTATGAATGAGTGCTAATACTGAAATCAAAATAACCTGTGTGACCATTTCTGTTGTGTGATCTTGAGTATATTACCTTCCTTAGCCTCACTTTTCTAGTAAGCAAATTGTAAAGAGAATACTATAATCTTGCATTACTGGGGACTATTGTAAAGGTTAAATGCATGTAGAACAATTAGCATAGTGCCTTGCACAGGAAATCATGTGTGGCATTGTTAGTTGTTACTGTTATTATAATAATTTAGCATCAGTCTTACTGGTAGATGGATTACCATGTAGATGAGTGGGAGAACAAGGAAACCCCCCATATTGTTTTCCTGTAAACCTAGAAAATGGGACTTAGTTATCCCATTGCACGTAAAGGAGATAATACTATCCACAACATGAGACATCTGTCTATGTGATTCATGCAGTCAAGAAGGGAGCTTTTCCCAATCTTGCTTCCTTATATGAATCCTATTGTAACAGAAACCATTCCTATCCTTATGTTATCATTGCACTTTAAAAAACTATACAATAAAATATATGTCCAAAAATAAACTGAAACTATGTATATATAAGATTGTGGATAATGAGAGACAAACTTCTCATTGTCAGAGAAAGAAGTTACAAATAGGAAAAGGCAGAGGGCTAGAATGAAACCTGTTGTGTTGAACTGGAATTGGAGATGAAAGCCAAAGACATGAGTATGAACTCATATCTTGTTTAATGTGTATGGGAAGGATAGATACCCAAATGACTATAGATCTGTGAGCCAAGAAGCACCTAGAAGTAGTGAACCCCAGTAACAATGAGTACACCTAGTTTACAGACCTTGATTTCTAATTACCATTCTCTAATGAAAGGAACCAGGACTACATGGAGAAATTCCTGATTCTTGGTCTAGGGCAGTGAATATAAAAGATTAGTGTGGAGAATCTTGTTGTCCCAGAAAGGAAGGAAGTGTTCAATAAACAAAGAGGGTATGTCATAGGTACAGAGCAGCCAGCCTGAAGGAGATTCCCAATGGCCAAAACTAAAGTAATCTGACCAACAAAATAAATAATGATACTATTGGATTATAGCCCATTGAATAAAATATTCCTCTGTCCATACTTATGTAAATAAGTGATTGGATAAATAATTAAAAGAGAAAGAAGAAATACCTCTTTCTTTGAGAAGAATTTCAATCAATACATGTAGAAGAAATGAGGGGAAAAAAATTTTTTTAAGTCACCATTAGGCAAATATCACAGTAAATAACTGTTGCAAGCAAAAATCTTAGATGGATGTTAAACTCTTTGGGCAAAATCATGATGAGAAACAATCTCTATAATTTCAAAGATCCTCTCCCACAAGATGTATATTAGATAGAAGAGGGGGGCTTAGTAACTAATACAGGGTAGAAATCTGTCAGACCAAATGATCAAAATTAGCATGAGCTGTATACGATATTTTATGATGAATTGAAAAGGGTATGTCACCTCTGTGGTGTTCATACAGAAATACACAATCTCAATCTAATCATGACCAGGTCATGAAAGATGGAAAGACAGAGAAACTGTCACAGACCAGAGTAGACACAGAAGACAGGACAACTAGGTGAAATGTGGGATCCTCCTGGAGAAGAAAGTGTATTCCTAATAAAAGTTGGTAGAATTCTTAAAAGGTCGGTAGATTAATATTGGACCTTTTAATTAATTAAAAGGTCCATAGATTAATATTGGACTTTTTAATTTATTGTACAATAAATTAATATTTATTGTACAATAAATAGTATCATTTCAAGTTAATTTTTAGTTTGTCTAAACAAAAATCTTCCATTCAATAAAACTAGAATCTTTTGGTTTCCTATGTGAATATTTTACATTCAGGTTCAGCAAATATATTTCTCCCCTTACAGCACATCACAATTTTCCAAAACAGATTAATTTAGCAGGGGATTATTTTCAAGGACTGTTGATTAAAAATTCTCAAGTGAATAAAACTTAATCTATAAAATTGATTTGGTTCCAATAGTATTTTTCTTGGGTGGTATATTGTAAATTGACAACTTTAACATCACTAAAAATCATAACATAAAATATACTATCACTATGATTGTGATCTTATGTTTAAAATGTTTAATAGTACGCCACTCATAAACCAAGATAATATTTCACAGTCTAGAGACATGTTGTATTGTGATTATAATTTTTTTTTGACCATGTCATGTGGCTTATGGGGTCTTTTTAGTAACCTAATCAGGAATTGAAATTGGGCCATTGGGAATGACAGTGCAGAGTCCTAACCATTGACTATGCTGTGCTTGGTCGGTCAGTCATGTCTGACTCTTTGAGACCCCATGGACTATAGCCCACCAATCTCCTTTGTCCATTGAGAGCCAGGCAATACCCGGATTATACTTTTAAATTTATTTGAATCTTTATGGTATCAAATCTACTAAGGAATGAATTGTTTATGTCCCAGGGGAAGAATTTGTTTATTATCTACTTAAGTAGAGAGTCGGAGAAGGCAATGGCACCCCACTCCAGTACTTTTGCCTGGAAAATCCCATGGACGGTGGAGCCTGGTAGGCTCCAGTCCATGGGGCCACTAAGAGTTGGGCACGACTGAGCGACTTCACTTTCCCTTTTCACTTTCATGCATTGGAGAAGGAAATGCAACCCACTCCAGTATTCTTGCCTGGAGAATCCCATGGACAGAGGAGCCTAGTGGGCTGCCATCTATGGGGTCGCACAGAGTCGGACACGACTGAAGCGACTTAGCAGCAGCAGCAGCAAGTAGAGAGTAAAGATTTAGAAAGCAAATTTCTAATCTTCAAATGTCTGCCATCTGAGGCTGTGAGATTTCTACTGCAGGGTATTTTTATTTATTAGTGTGGTCCAGAAATATTGGTATCATTGACTACTGGTCTCAGGAATCATGTAAAAATTGCTGGTAAAACCAGTGCCAGTCCTGTGGGAAGCTATTAATGCCAATAATGTGTAACCAGTGATCTTTGAATATATTCAAAGTTGGTTCACAAAACATATATACCCTAATGTGTGGTCAGAAATTAGAAACAAATGAAACTTGGAGAAAAACTTTTGTAAACTATGCCAAAATAGTTACCTGCTCTCTCATGTTCAAAACAAGTGTGCTGAATCAGTTACATGTTAAAAACATTGGTGAATAATTACTGAATTAAATTTAATTTACCTTAAATCAGTTAAACTAACAAATTGCCTGTTCAACAATCATTTCAAAACCCCAAAAGTAAAGAAAATGGAAATGTAAAATATTACTTTTTTCCAGAATAATTTTCTCCTACAGCCAAGTAGGGTACCAGCTGGTTAAGATCACCAATTGAACTAGTTAATTGGAGCAGTGAATGGGACATATAAATGTTGCCATTGGGATTACAATTGAGAAATCAGGAAAATCTGTCACTTTCTCCTTTCTGAACTTTTTCTTCTCTTGGCTATAACCCTTTTTCACTCTCCTCCTCTATTACCTACAAATCAGCTTCCAAGTGCTTATTCATAACCCCCTTTTGCCAGCAGAAGATGCCCTTGACGTTTTTCATGTTTCTAAGAACTTGCCTGGCACATAGCAGACACTATAAGTGTTTTGCTGAATGAATTAACAGGTATTAGAGCATTAGAAGTTTAATAGAGGAAGATGTTTTGGGGAAAATGGTGCTTTGTCACTGTACACTGAAATCATACCATAAAGGATCTTCCTTCTTCTTACTTATTAGTAGTTTTTAAAATCAGAAGAAACATAAGTGGATTTTCAATTTCAAATGGTAAGTTTTCTTTCACATCATAAATTAGATCAGACATAGATTTGTGGAGGGAAAAGGTATATTGCTGATTTTTGTTTTTGGGTCTGTTGACTGGAAGAAAAAAAAAAACAGAAACACAATCTAAAAGCTAAGAAATATGTTTTATCTGGGGAATTAGTGAGGACTATAACCTGGTATATAGTCACTCAGTTAGCTCTGAGAAACTGTTCTAAAGATATAATAAAAGGGTACCACCAGAGGATTAGCTGGGAGTCCCAGGTCAGCATCTCTGTGGAAAGGGGCTCAGACTCCTTAGCACTCACTGGGGTTTTGGATTCAGGACAACATGGGGTCATGTCCATGCTGACTGGGGCTGAATTTCCTAATGACACATGTGACACTAGGAGGAAAATGTCATCCACAACACAGAAGACATTGTCTCTTAATATAACCTTTCCACAGTGCCTGTAAATTACATGTGGACTCTAAGTGAACTGAATCTGGATTGGCTTTTAGTGTTGTGTGTTAAAACTCATCACCAGACCAAAGTCGTGTAGACCTTTCATTGCTTTCTTCTAAAATTTCTATATCTTTTCTTTGCTTCTATGTTGTTCTGTGTGTTTTTTTCTTTTTTAAAAAATACATTTTTCCTTCTTTTTTTTGTTATCATTGCTTTATTCATCACTTGGGACTCTGCTTTGGTTTTGTTTTGTTAGTTTTTTTCTAATTGTTTGATTTCAATTTTGGTTTCATTCGTCTGCTTGTTCTCTTGTTTTTTTCTTTGGTTCTATTTTTAATTCTTTTCTGTGTGAGGGTGTATGTTTCTCTGTTTTTGTTTCTGTTTGATTTTACTTCTACCATTTGTCTGGGGGTTCATTTGTCACTTTTTAAAAAAAATCCCCTTTTTTTGCCAAGAGGAGTGGCTTACAAGGTCTTTGTTCCCCAAACAGAAGTCAGGTCTGTGCCTCAGGGGTGGGAGCACAAAGTCCAGGATGCTGGACTACCAAAGAATTCCTGGCCCCAGAGAATATTAGTCAACAAGAGATCTCAGGGAAACCTCCATCCAAATCCAAGATCTGACTCCACCCAATTGGCTGTAGCACCCACCACTGGATGTCACATGCCAAAAAACAAGTAAGACAGGAACACAAACCTACCCATCAGCAGACAGGCTGCTTAAAAGAGTACTAAGCCCAGAGATATCCCAAAACACACCACCTGAAATGATCCTCCCATCACAGGGAAAAGACTCTGTTCCACCACCCAGAATGCAGGTATCAGTCCTTCCCACCATGAAGCCTACACAGGCTTCTGGAGTAACCTTACCCACCAGGGCAGAGATCAGATAAACACTGTAAGATAGACAAAATGAGAAAACAGAAAAATATCTTGCAGACAAAGTAGAAAAGTAAAAATATACAAGACCAAATAAACGAAGAGGAAACATGCAATCTATCTGGAAAAAAAAAAAATTCAGAGTAATGATAGTAAAAATGATTCAAAATATTGACAATAGAATGGATAATATATAAGAAATGATTAACAAGGACCTAGAAGAACTAAATAACAAACTGTGATGAACAACACAATAACAGAAATTTAAAATACACTGGAAAGAATCAAGGGCTTCCTTGGTAGTTCAGCTGGTAAAAAATCCACCTGCAATGCGGGAGACCTGAGTTCAATCCCTGGGTTGGGAAGGTCCCCTAGAGGAGGGCATGCCACCCACTCCAATATTCTTGCCTGGAGAATCCGCATGCACAGAGGAGCCTGGTGGGCTACAGTCCATGGGGTCATGAAGAGTCAGGTATGACTGAGCAACTAAGCACAGCACAGCAGAGAAGGAATCAATAGCAGCCTAATAGAGAGAAGAATGGAGAAGTGAGCTGGAAGATAAAATGGTGGTAATAACTGTTGAAGAGCAGAATAGAGAAAAAGAATGCAAAGAATTGAGGACAGACTCAGAGACCTCTGGGACACACTTAACACACCAACATCTGAAATGTAGGAGTCACAAAAGAAGAGAAAGAATCTAAGAAAATATTTGAAGATATTAGTCACCCAAGTCTAGGAAGTGAAGAGAGTACCATACAGGATACACAAAAAAAACATGCCAAAACACATATTAATCAAATTAACAAAAATTAAACACAGAGAAAAATATTAAAAGCAACAAGGGAAAAGCAACAAATAACATACAAGAGAGCTCCCACAAAGTTAAGGGCTCGTCTTTCAGCAGAAGCTCTGCAGGCCACAAGGGAGAGGCAGAATATATTTAAGGTAATGGAAGGGGAAAATCTACAACCAAGAATACTCAGCAAGGATCTCATTTAGTTTCAATGAAGAAATCACTAACCTTACAGAGAAGCAAAAGTTAAGAGAATTCAGTACCACCAAACCAGCTTTACAAAAAATGCTAAAAGAACTTCTCTAGGCAGGAAATACCAGAGAAGGAAATGCTTTAAAAAAAAAAAAAAAAAAAAAAAAACAGGATCTGAAGATGGCCGGCTTTGAAAGGTGATAGAATCACTCTTGGTCTCGTTTTTCTGGGTCTGGCATCTGAGAGGTTCTGATGGAGTAAAGGTACTTCTTTCTGCTACTCCCTTGAGATCTCTTGAGGGCAGGTCTAGATATCCAGGAATTGGAGACACTGAAACTGAGTGATGGTGCAAGTGACTGCTCAAGGGGCAGCAGAGCCGGATCCAGAGTCATCTTCTAGCCCTCATTTAGGTTGAACTTAGTTTCAGTCAAGTGCTTAGGTTTGTGCCTTGTACAAATTTCAGATCAAGTCGGTGGAGTAGGAAGATCCTGCACTCACTTTCTCTCAGGGACATAACAAAACTACAACCACATATAGAACCACTGTCTCTGAGAACTGACCCAAAGACTAGCACAACAGATTTTATACAACTAAGGGTATAAGGGAAAGGCCACACTGAGAAAAGTAGGAGGTACAGAGTCCTGGTCTGGTGAGAACCGTCCCCTCCCCCACATACATTCCTGTGGGGCAACCCACAAAGAGGAGAGATATCACAACTGCAGAGGTACCCCCTGAGGAGCAGGGGTTCAACTCCCATATCAGACTGGGGGACCTGCACTGGGAAGCTGAGCCTCCATAAGAGCTAGCTTTGAAAACCAGCAGGACTTCTGGGGGAGCCTAGGGGCTGTGGGAAAGGCAAAAGACTCCACTCTTAAAAGACTCATGTAGAAACTCACTCACTCCAAAGCCCATTACATAGGGAGCAGCTTGAAAAGCACCTGAGCCATACAAGAAGGAGAGTCATTGAGTAATTTCAGGGCTTGCAACAGAGGGGCAGGGGTCCAGTGGAACTTTCCAGATGGAAGTACTGGCAGACATCATTTGTTTTTACTTTCTTTCCACGTAGTTGGCCTGGTGCTGGTGAGCACCATTTATATGAGTTTCCATCAGCCTAAATAATATTGATATTGCCCTGCCCCTGCTTTCCCCTGAGAACTCAAGAGGCCAGGCCTATGCACCAACACCCCCTCCCTGCAGCAGTTTCAGCCAGATCCTGTAGACATTTGGACCTGGAGCCAGCTCAACCTACTAAGGCCACCTGCAGTGGCCACATCTAAGTCTGCCTGGGGACCAACCTCACCCTGCAGAACACCTGCAACAACTGCTGTCCACCCATCACAGGAGGGCACATGCAGCCCACAGAGGGGATACCCCTGGGATGCCTGGCTTTGTTAACCAGGGGATATTGTGCCACTGGACCCTATAGGACACCTCCTACATAAGTCCATTCTTTTAAGGCGGGGTGACAAATGAAGCTGATATATGTAGAAACAAACGAGTTAGGCAAAATGAAGAAACTACAGAATATCTTTCAAACACGAGGAGATATCAGAAAAATAACTAAATGAAGAGGAGATAAGAGATTTATCAGATAAAGAATTCAGAGTAACACTCGTAAAGGTGTTCATCAGAATCAGACTCAATAGAAAACTGGATGAATTCGATGAGAGAATCAATGAAAGTCTAGGTGAATTGTAAGCCTCCTTCAGCAAAGGGCTAGAAACTACAAAAAAGAAAGATTTATAATTTTTGAGTTCATTTACTGAAACAAAAAATACACTAGTGGAAACCAGCAGGAGGTCAGAGAATGCAAAAAAACAAACTGGTGATCTGGGGACAAGGGTAGTAAAAGTCACTCAATCGGAATAGCAGAAAGGAAAGAGAATAAAACAGTAAGAAGCAAGAATAGGTCCCATGAGGGGTTCAGATGCTTAGGCAAGGGAAAGAGCAGCCATAGTCAGGCAGACCAGCTTCCAGACTCCTCTCCACACTCCCAGCACGTGCCAACTCTACTGCCAGGGTGCCCCAGAGGAAGGTCAGCTCTGCATCGGGAGTTGGGGAGGTGCCCAAGAGGAAAGCTGGGAGGTTGTCAACTAAATCTACTCCTGTCAAAATGGAAACAAAGCCAAAGAAGGTGGCAGGAAAGGATAAATCTTCAGATAGAAAAGTGCAAACAAAAGGGGAAAAGGGAGCAATGGGAAAACAGGTGGAAGTGGCCAACCAAGAGACTGAAGATTTACTTGCATCAAATGGAGAGAATGAAAACAAGAAGAGCCCAGCCTCTGATGGAGCAGGAAAGAAAGAAGTTATGTGTGATTAATATCACACCCAAGTCTATCAGGGGGTCCCTGTCTACCTTTTCGTACAATCCAGAGGAATATTTTTATCAATTATTTTGTGAATGCAAATTTTTTTAGTAGCTCTAGTAGTATTTTTAAGAAGGTGGAAATCCTACCTCATCCATTTAAAGTGCAAGTGCTTTTTTTAATTTAACTGGAATCAGTAGTGCAAAAAAAAAAATCCTAAAACAATTATGAAAATGGTAATAGGATTATGCATATAAATAATTATTTAAATGTATATGGATTAAATGGTCCAATCAAAAGACACAGACTGGATGAATGGATACAAAGACAAGATATGTATATATGATATCTACAAGAGGCTCACATCAGACCTAAGGACACTTAAGAATGAAAGTGAGGGGATGAAAAGAGCTATTCCACACAAATGGAAATCAAAAGAAAGCCAGAGTATCAATACTCACGTCAGGCAAAGTAGACTTTATAATAAATAATATATTACAAGAAACAAGAAGGACACTACATAATACCCAAGGGATTATTCCAAGAAAAAGACATAACAATTTTAAATATTTTATGGAGCACCTCAATACATAAAGTGAAAGTGAAAGTGGAAGTCACTCAGTTGTGTCCAACTCTTTGCAACCCAATGCACTATACAGTCCATGGAGTTCTCCAGGCCAGAATACTGGAATAGGTAACCTTTCCCTTCTCCAGGGGAACTTCCCAACTCAGGTTTTGAACCCAGGTCTCCTGCATTGCAGGTGGATTCTTTACCAGCTGAGCCACCAGGGAAGCCCACAATACATAAGGTAAATGCTAATAACCGTAACATGGGAAATCGACAGTAACACCATAATAGTGGAGAATTTAACATCCCATTTACACCAATGGACAGATAATCCAGACAGAAAATTTATAAAGAAACATGATCCTTAAACAACATGTTAGCACAGATGGAATTAGTTGATACATACAGGACATTCCATCCAAAAGTAGCAGAATACACTTTCTTTTCAAGTACACATAAAACATTCTTCAGAAGAGATCAATTTTGGGTTGAAAATCAAGTCTCAGTAATTTTTTAAAAGTTGAAATCATATCAGGCATCTTTTCCAACAACAACACCATGAGACTAGATATCAATTACAAGAAAAACAACTGTAAAGAACAAACACATGGAGTTTAAACAGTATGCTGCTACATAACCAAGAGATAACTAAAGAACTCAAAGAGGAAATTAAAAAAATACCTAGAAACAGATGATAACAAAAGCACAAAACCTATGGGATTTAACATAAGTAGCTTCATGGGGAAGCTAGCAGCAATAAAATCTTACCTCAAAAACAAGAAAGATCTCAAATAACAAAGTAACCTTTCACCTAAAGCAATTAGAAAAACAAGAACAACAACAACAAAAAAAAACCCAAAGCTAGTAGAAGGAAAGAAACCATAAAGATCAAAGCAAAAATAAAACAATAGCAAAGATCAATAAAACTAAAAGCTGGTTCTTTGAGAAGATAAAATAGATAAACCATTAGCATGACTCATCACAAAAAAAAGGGGGTAGAATTCATATCAACAAAATTAGAAATGGAAAAACAGAAGTTACAGTGTATACCACAGGAATATAAAGGATCATAAAACACTACTGCAAGCAAATATATGCCAATAAAATGCACAACCTGGAAGAAATGGACAAATTCTGAGAAAAGTATTGATACAACCTTTCAAGACTGAACAAGGAAGAAACAGAAAATATGAACAGACCAATCATAAGCACTGACATTGAAACTGTGATTAGAAAACCTCCAACAACAAAAAGCCCAGGGCCAGATAGCTTCACAGGCGAATGCTTTAAACAGTCACAGAAGAAATAACACTTAGCCTTCTCAAACTCTTTCCAAAAACTGAATTGGGAGAAAACCTTCCAAAACACAATCTACAAGGCCTGATACAAAAAGCGGATTTGTCTGATACAAAAAGCAGACAAAAATTTTCAAAAAAAAAGTGCCAGAGTCCAGCTCGGGCAGCCAGGGAATCAGCCTGAAGGGGTGAGGGGTGTTGGCAGATGATGATGTAGCCTCTGACTCATAGTACGGAACTACATGTTTATTTCAAGTTTCAGGTTCTCTTTTATACTTTGACAAAAGCATTAGGTCAGAGGTTTGACATTTTTAGTTTTCCCCTCCCAGATTTGTTGTCTCCAGAAATCATTGTTTTCCTTCAAACAGAGTAACTGCTTCAGTGATTCTCTTAGAATCGGCTTTACTATCTATTATCTACTTTTTCTTATGTGTCCTATACTTAACTTGTGATTACATTGTAACTCATGCTACATTCCTCAGTTTATTTATTATCTTTCTAAATCCTGTTTGCCCCTAGCATCTTAAGATCACTATCTCCTAAAAAGTCTTCTAGCTATTCTTAATTATTCCTAAACTCAGCAAACTTCTTTGGCCATAAATATTTCCCTCACAAACAGGTCTCAGATAACAATCCTTCCCATGGCTTTAAGCTTCAGCCTACGTGCTCATCCTGGGACATTCTTTGTAAAGATCCTTGAACAAATGTCAAAGGTTATTTTATAGATTATTTTCTGGGCACAACTGCAAAAGGCTTTGTGATTTCTCATGCTTCTCTCAAGAATAATAAGCACCTTAACATTCTTTCCAGCCAAATCAACTGAAGAAAGGAAAGAACAAGTCAGAATCACAAAACCTATCTCTTTCATCCCAGGACCTTGCCTGCGGGGTGAGGAGAGGGGGTTAGGGGCTGTGCCTCCATTTTGTCAGTAATGCCTAATGTGGCTCCCAACAAAAAAGGAAAATTGCAGGTCAATATCATTTATGAAAATATGCAAAAATCTTCAACAAAATACTAGCAAACAGAATCCAATAAAACATTAAAGGGTTTTGGCATGAGGTGGCCAAAGTACTGGAGTTTCAGCTTTAGCATCATTGCTTCCAAAGAAATCCCAGGGCTGATCTCCTTCAGAATGGACCAGTTGGATCTCCTTGCCGTCCAAGGGACCCTCAAGAGTCTTCTCCAACACCACAGTTCAAAGGCATCAATTCTTTGGCACTCAGCTTTCTTCACAGTCCAACTCTCACATCCATACATGACCACAGGAGAAACCATAGCCTTGACTAGACGGACCTTTGTTAGCAAAGTAATGTCTATGCTTTTGAATATGCTATCTAGGTTGGTCATAACTTTCCTTCCAAGGAGTAAGCATCTTTCAATTTCATGCCTGCAATCACCATCTGCAGTGATTTTAGAGCCCAGAAAAATAAAGTCTGACACTGTTTCCACTGTTTCCCATCTTTTTCCCATGAAGTGATGGGACTTGATGCCATGATCTTGGTTTTCTGAATGTTGAGCTTTAAGTCAACTTTTTCACTCTCCACTTTCACTTTCATTAAGAGGCTTTTTAGTTCCTCTTCACTTTCTGCCATAAGGGTGGTGTCATCTGCATATCTGAGGTTATTGATATTTTTCCCGGCAGTCTTGATGCTAGCTTGTGCTTCTTCCAGCCCAGCATTTCTCATGATGTACTCTGCATATAAGTTAAATAAACAGGGTGACAATATACAGCCTTGACGTACTTCTTTTCCTATTTGGAACCATTCTGTTGTTCCATGTCCAGTTCTAACTGTTGCTTCCTGACCTGCATACAGATTTCTCAAGAGGCAGGTCAGGTGGTCTGGTATTCCCATCTCTTGAAGAATTTTCCACCATTTATTGTGACCCACACAGTCAAAGGCTTTGGCATAGTCAATAAAGCAGAAATAGATGTTTTTTTGGAACTCTCTTGCTTTTTTGATGATCTAGTGGATGTTGGCAATTTGATCTCTGGTTCCTCTGTCTTTTCTAAATCCAGCTTGAACATCTGGAAGTTCATGGTTCATGTATTGCTGAAGCCTGGATTGGAGAATTTTGAGCATTACTTTACTAGCGTGTGAGATGAGTGCAATTGTATGATAGCTTGAGCATTCTTTGGCATTGCCTTTCTTTGGGATTGGAATGAAAACTGACCTTTTCCAGTCCTGTGGCCACTGCTGAGTTTTCCAAATTTGCTGGCATATTGAGTGCAGCACTTTCACAGCATCATCTTTCAGGATTTGGAATAGATCAACTGGATTTCCATCACCTCCAATAGCTTTGTTCATAGTGATGCTTTCTAAGGCCCACTTGACTTCACATTGCAGGATGTCTGGCTCTAGGTGAGTGATCACACCATCGTGATTATCTGGGTCGTGAAGATCTTTTTTGTACCATTCTTCTGTGTATTCTTGCCACCTCTTCTTAATACTTTCTGCTTCTGTTAGGTCCATACCATTTCTGTCCTTTATCGAGCCCATCTTTGCATGAAGTGTTCCCTTGGTATCTCTAATTTTCTTGAAAAGATCTCTAGTCTTTCCCATTCTATTGTTTTCCTCTATTTCTTTGCATTGATCGCTGAAGAAGGCTTTCTTATCTCTTCTTGCTCTTCTTTGGAACTCTGCATTCAGATGCTTATAACTTTCCTTTTCTCCTTTGCTTTTCGCTTCTCTTCTTTTCACAGCTATAGGGCTACATTAATTGAGACAGTATGGTACTGGCAGAAAAAACAGAAATACAGATCAATGAAACAGGATAGAAAGCCCACAGATAATCCCATGCACCTCTGCTCACCTTATTTTTAACAAATGATGCAAGAATATACAATGGAGAAAAGAAAGCCTCTTCAATAAGTGGTGCTGGGAAAACTGGAAAGCTGCATGTTAAAGAATGAAAGTAGAACACTTCCTAACACCATGCAGAAAAGTAAACTCAAAGTGAATTAAAGACCTATATGTAAGTCCAGACACTACAAAACTCATAGGCAGAGCACTCTTTGACATAAATCATAGCAAGATCTTTTGTGACCCACCTCCAAGAGTAATGAAAATAAAAACAAAACAAAACAAAAAAGAAATGAGACCTAATTTTAAAAGCTTTTGCACTGCAAAAGAAAACATAAACAAGATGAAAAGATAACTCTCATAATGGGAGAAAATATTTGCAAATGAAATAACTGACAAAGGATCAATCTACAAAAATACAAGCAGCTCATGTTCATGCAGCTCAATATAAAAAGCAATTCAATCAAAAGATGGGCAGAAGACCTAAACCAATATTTCTCCAAAGAAGACATACCAATGGCCAAAAAACACATGAAATGATGCTCAATATCACTCATTATTAGAGAAATGCAAATCAAATCTATAAGGTATCACCTCACACTGGTCAGAATGGCCATCATCAAAAAATCTACGAACGTTAAATGCTAGAGAGGGTATGGAGAAAAGGGAACCCTATTTCCTAATTGGTGTGAATGTAAATTGAAACAATCACTATGGGGAACAGTATGGAGCTTCCTTAAAAAACTAAAACTAGAACTACCAAGTGACCCAGCAATCCCACTACTGGGCATATACCTTGAGAAAATCATAACTCAAAAAGACACTTGTACCCCAATGTTTATTGCAACATTATTTACAACAATCAGAACATGGAAGCAACTTAAATGTTCGATGACAGATGAATCAAAAAAGAAATATGATATGTATATACAATAGAATATTACTCAGTCATAAAAAGGGAAAAAATTGGGTCATTTGTTGTGATATGGATGAACCTAGATTCAGTCATACAGGATGAAGTTAGTCAAAAAGTTAAAAACAAGCATCATATATTAATGCATATATATGGAATCTAGAAAAATGGTACTGGTGAACCTAGTTGCAGCACATGAAAGAGATGTAGATGTAGGCAACAGTTTCATGGACACAGGGCAAGAATGAGAGAGTGGAATGAATTGAGAGAATATCATTGACAAGAATGAGAGAGTGGAATGAATTGAGAGAATATCACTGACGTATATGCACTTACCTGTGAAAAATAGATAGCTAGTAGAAGCTATATAGCACAAGAAGCTCAGCTCAGTGCTCTGTGATGACCTAGAGGGGTAAGATGGGAGCCATGGGAGGGAGGCTCAACAGGAAGGGGATATATGTAGACATACAGCTGATTCATGTAGGTATACGGCAGAAACTAATACAACATTGTAAAGCAATTACACTCCAACTTAAAAAAAAAAAAAGAAAAGCTTTATAGTTTTGTAATTAAAAAAAAAATAAGAGGTAATGGAGAAGTCAAGATGTGTGTGTGTGTGTGTGTGTGTGTGTGTATACATGCATATATATGTTTCATCTTGCAGAAAAAAAACATGTAGTTGAACATCAAAAGATTACTGCTAATCACAAAAAACAGACCTCTTAAGTTAATGATTTTACTGTTTTTCTGTACATGGGAAGATGTAACAATCTGGGTTCATTGAACTTATTCCTTTGACATGCATCTTAACTATTTAGGACCAGTATCCTACTTTTCTTCATCCTGTATTCCTCTCAGGCTGCATTGCAAGGGGTGGCTGCTGTGGCTGATGGCTTTATGGTCACAATATTCTTTGTTTACTGAAACGGCAGGTACCATTCTGTGTCCACAGGTCACATGTAAATAAAACTCATTTTTGAAGAGTGGAGACATGTTAACAAATATTGACACTTCTTCATAGTCTCAAAGCTTATTTGTTGCTATATTGATTCCACTGGCTTAGTTTATTGTTTTTCTGACCTGAATCAAGACAGTGCAAGACCCGAATCCATCTGACAAATGTGTCAGTTATAGCAGGAATTGCAATTTCCAACTTTCAGGGGAAATCACACCTTGTTGTAATGACTAAAGCAATGGAAAAAAAAAAAAAAAAAGAACAGACAGACTTGAGGTGCCTAGGGAAATAGCAGTATGAGGTCAATGACTCACACATCATAATGGAGGGGCAGTGAGTGTGAGTATCATTGATATATATTTTTTTTTTCTGTTCAGAGCTCCATTTCAAGATAAGTCACTTAAAAACAAATGAAATGGTTGAATGCAAGCCGCCTTGGATCTTAATGTACAAATGCTTCTCAAAATGCCCCAGGTCACATTAGGGGAGTTGGCAAGAGAATCTTCACATTTTGATCCCTTGAGTTCAAATTGGCTGACTTCTGGCACACATATCAAGTGAGGAAATGCTATATTCAGGGCTATTCCTCTTCTGTATTCAACCCATATGAAATCACTGGATAAGACATATCAGTAGGCAGATGCCTGAGTGGTATCATTTGGAAAATCCATTTTTTTAAATGGGAATCACAGATACCTTACCAGGTGGTGCTAATGGTAAAGAATCTACCTGCCAATGCAGGAGACATAAGAGATGCAGGTTCCATCCCTGGGTCCAGAAGATCCTCTGGAAGAGGGCCTGTCAAACCACTACAATGTATTTGCCTGAAGAATCCCATGGATAGAGGAGCTTGTTGAGCTACAGCCCATAGGGTCCCAAAGAGTCTTACATGACTGAAGTGACTCAGCACATAGAAATCTCTAAAAATGAAAAAAAAAAAAAAAGTAATACTAATAACCTAACTAGGAGTCATAAATTTTATGCAAAAGAAGTAGTTCAATTCAGTTCAGTTGCTCAGTCATGTCCAACTCTTTGTGACCCCATGGGCTGCAGCATGTCAGGCTTCTCTGTCCATCACCAACTCCCAGAGCTTACTCAAACTTATGTCAATCGAGTCAGTGATGACATCCAACCATCTCATCCTCTGTCGCCCGTTCTCTTCCTGCCTTCAGTCTTTCCCAGCATCAGGGTCTTTTCCAATGAGGCAGCTCTTTGGCCCAAGTATTGAAACTTTAATTGAGCATTAGTTCTTCCAATGAATATTCAAGGTTGATTTCTTTGAGGCTTGACTGGTTTGATCTCCTTGCAGACCAAAGGACTCTCAAGAGTTTTCTCCAGCACAATCCAAAAGCATCTATTCTTTTGTGCTCACCCTTCTTTATGGTTCAATTCTCACATCCAAACATGACTACTGGAAAAACCACTGCTCTGTCTATATGGACCTTTGTCAGCAAAGTGATGTCTCTACTTTTTAATATGCTGTTTGATTTGTCATAGCTTTTCTTCCAAGAAGCAAGCGTCTTTTAATTTCATGGCTGCAGTCACTGTCCTCAGTGATTTTGAAGCCCAAGAAAATAAAGTCTGTCACTGTTTCCACTGCTTCCCCATCTGTTTGCCATGAAGTGATGGGACCAGATGCCAGGATCTTAGCATTTTGAATGTTGAATTTTAAGCTACCTTTTTCACTCTCCTCTTTCACCTTCATCAAGAGGCTCTTCAGTTCCTCCAGGATTTCTGCCAATAGGCTGATGTCATCTGCATATCTGAGGTTTTGATATTTTTCCCAGCAACCTTGATTCCAGCTTGTGCTTCATCCAGCACAGCATTTCAAGCATGGTGTACTCTGCATGTAAGTTAAACAAGCAGAGTGACAATATACAGCCTTGACATACTCCTTTCTCAATTTGGATCCAATCCGTTGTTCCATGTCTGGTTCTAACTGTTTCTTCTTGACCTGTTTACAGGTTTCTCAGGAAGCAGGTAAAATGGTCTGGTATTTCTATCACTTTCAGAATTTTCCACAGTTTGTTTTAATCCACACAGTCAAAGGCCTTAGTGTAGTCAATGAAGCAGAAGTAGATGTTTTCCTGAAATTCCCTTGCTTTTTCTATCATCCAACGAATGTTCGCAATTTGATCTCTGGTTCCTCTGCCTTTTCTAAATCCAGTTTGTATATCTGTAAGTTCTTGATCCACATGCTGTCGAAACCTAGCTTGTAGGATTTTGAGCATTACCTTGCTAGCATGTGAAATGAGTGCAGTTGTGTGGTAGTTTGGGTATTCTTAGGCTTTGACTTTCTTTGTGATTGGAATGAAAACTGACTTTTCCAGTCCTGTGGCCACAGCTGAGTATTGCAAATTTGCTATCATATTGAGTACAGCACTTTTACAACATCATCTTTTAGGATTTAAAATAGCTCAGCTGGAATTCCATCACTTCCATTAACTTTGTTTGTAGTATTAATGCTTCCTGAGGCCCACTTGACTTCAAACTCCAGAATGTCTGGCTCTAGGTCAGTTACCACACCACAGTGTTTATCCAGGTTATTAAGACTTTTTTTGTATAGTTCTTCTGTGTATTCTTGCCACCTCTTCTTAATATCTTCTGCTTCTGTTAGGTCCATACCATTTCTGTCCTTTATTGTGTCCATCTTTGCATAAAATGTTCCCTTGGTATCTCTCATTTCTTGAATAGATCTCCAGTCTTTGCCTTTTTATTGTTTTCCTGTATTTATTTGCATTGTTCAGTTAAGAAGGCCTTCTTATCTCTCCTTTTTTGGGGAACTCTGCAGTCAGATGGATATATCTTTCCTTTTCTCCTCGGCCTTTTACTTTTCTTCTTTTCTCGGCTATTTGTAAGGCCTCCTCAGTCAACCTTTTTGCCTTTCTCCATTTATTTTTCTTGGGGATGGCTTTGACCACTGCCTCCTGTACAATGTTATGAACATCCATCCATAATTCTTCAGGCAAGAAGGAGGGGAATATATGTATACTTGTGGCTGATTCACATTTTTGTATGGCAGAAACCAGCACAACTTTTAAAACAATTATTTTGTAATTCAAAATAAACAGAGAAAGATTCGGTAACTAATTTGAGGTCACATAGTTAGGAAGTAATACTTTTGGTGTTTGAACCCATGGTTGCCTTTCTAAAGTCAGTACTCTATTATGATGGCACACTGCCTCTGTAGGCACTCAGGAGACTTGTTTTGCCTCCGTATCACTAGCTTTTGTCTCCATATCACTATGGTATCCTGGCCAAGTCACCTTGTCAACTTTAAAATGAGAGAACTGGGCTTAATGAACTCTGGTAACCTTCCAATTCATCTCTGAGGGCAATAGGTCTTGGCCCTCCTTGCCAGAGGATTGAAGGTTACTGAACTTCTACTTACTTCTCATGAACTCAGTGAAGGGCATTATATTTAGGTATCAATAAATGTTTAAAGCACATCTTTTCTTTCTGCTAAGTTACTAGGAGGGCTGGGAGGGTTTTACTACACTTTTATAAGTATGTATATGGCTTCTCTGGTGACTCAGTCAGTAAGAAATCTGCCTGCAATGAAGGAGATCTGCCTGAGTACAAGAGACCTAGGTTTGATCCTTGGGTCAAGAAGATTCCCTGGGGAAGGACATGGGAACCCACTCCAGTATTCTTGCCTGGGAAACCCCATGGACAGAGGAGACTGGCGTGCTACAGTCCATGGGATCGCAAAAGTCTGACAGGACTTAGTGACTAAACCACCATATGTGCATATAGCTTATTGAAAATGAGATTATCTATCCTATGATACCATTTTCATATAATGGCCAAGGCATTTCTTTTAGGTTCAGTATATCTTGGAAAATTATCAACAGACTGAAAATTTGTTAATCTTTTCTTTTCTTGACTGTCTCCCCAGGGAGAGACATTACTTCTCAGCAATGCCATTCTCTGAAAGAAAGTTGAAACTGCAGAAACCCATTATACCTTCTTTCTAGTTATTAAAACCTATGTATAGGCATTTAACCCTATAAGAATGCACTTCAATCCTTAATAAGTTGGATTTTTACCAACAGACAGACCAGCCAGCAAGCTATTATTCAAATCTTTCATTTGTTTCACACATCCAATCAGAGTGCTTGTTAACAGTATGTACACTAGGAACTCAACTTTACCAGGAACTGAAGGCCCTGGATCACACTGTGAAGTAAAAATCCAAGAATCTTATCCTCTGAAGGAGTTTTGATATTATCTAGTCCATTCCCCTTATCTTAACAAATGAGAAAACTGAGCTTCAGAGAGGTGTTACCAAGAGTATGGTCTTCAGAGCTTTTTCTCCCTTCACCCCGTCTTCCCATCCCCAAATATCTTCTTGTGTCTATACCTTTCCCCAACACTTTTCCTCCACCTTATATATCCAGTCCATGAATAATGATTTCTGAGGACTCCATTTCATACCTTTCCCTTCAATTTCTCCTGGCCTTCACTAACCATTCTCAGGTCAACTTTAAATGGAATATTATAAAAACTCTGTTCTTACAGTTTTTTTCTAATACCATAATGCCCTTGTGACCACTTTCTCCACTCCCCCCACCAACAAATTCTAAACTTATTGGGATTTATCCCATTTCCTCCAGGCCTTGTTCCAAAGAAAGACGTTAAAGCTAATATGAGAAAACTAATAAATGTTAATGGTGTGAACTGGTTAATATGTTACCTCTCCCAGGAATGATGCTTGCATTTTAACAGAGAATATTGAGACGAAGCTAATGAACTGGAATGACCCTTCCCTGGGAATTTCAGGCCAGACTAGTTAAGAATAAGGTTCTGAGTGGGAACCCTTTAACCTTGAATCACAAAGTAGAGCCTATCACTATACCTAAGGCTAACACTGTTACCCATGGTTAAGAATTTGTCTTTTTGGCAAAGTAATAGATAACCAATCATGTGCAAAGGGATTTGAATGTTTTTCTTTTTTAAAAGACCAGTTCTTAAAGATATTTTAAGGCAGGAACAACCCTGAAAGCAGCTTTCAAATTCAAGAAAAAAGTCATTTGTATGAGCACAAAGACCTTCAGAGGACCCTATTCCATATTAGATACAGAATCAAACTATGTTTCCTTTCATGTGTCAAGTTAGAGTTCTCCTCTGAAGCCATTTACCTAGTTTTCTTCTTTCACCTTTCAAGCTTTATTCAATACCAGTCTCTATTTTACATTCCTTACCTTCTGTTTTTATTTCTATAAACTCTCTTTGATTAGTTCCTTTCCCTGACTCATCTGTTATTTTCCATATTCTTTCTCACATTTTCCTTTTCCTCTAGCTTTCTTTCCACTATTTCTCCTGCCAGCCTTGGCATTTCAGGTACAGAGAAGCTCTTGATGATTTTTTTTTAAAACCATTCAGAGAAATTCCACCTTCCAAAGGGAAAATTTCAATTCCAGTGTCACACTCCTGGTCTCTGCGGAAAAGTAGTGAGTGGTCCTCTTAATAAAATCAGGACAGCTTAAAGATGTTACTAACTTTACTCTCTACACGTACAATATCTTTAACTTGAGTGATTTTTTTTAAATGTCAAATGTTTACATTTCACTTTCCCCCCCTGAAGATTAATTCTCATGTAATCTTGTGCTTAGTTTCAAGTCTACTATGTTCTTCAGCTACTTTTGATGTTCTATAGGCAGGTATTTGTTTTTATTATGCTAAGTGTGCTACCTCCTCACCCACGCTATTCCCACCTCAGCAAGTACTTTTTTCAAAGCACAATTATTCTACTTCTCCCTGTATCTGACATATTCTTGACTGACTCTAACCTTGCATTCCACAATTCTCAAACCTTAGTGAACATTAGAATCAGCTGAAGACCTTGATAAGCTACAAATTTCCAGTCCTCATCCACTCAGGATATCATTATTTACAGCAGGTTGGAATGGAACTGTACAACATTCATCCTATTTTCTAATTCTAATGAGAATAACTCCTGGTTACATTTTTTGAAATGTCACTGTATGGGTGATGAGATACATCAACCAAGTACTATAAAAGGCCTTGTGCAGAATCTAAAGTTTATAATCAGAAGAGTACTTAGACAAGAGTACTTAGACAAGTGGTTTTCCATGATATTTTGCTACAAGAGCCTTGTAACGTAATGAAACAATTAGCATGTGCAGGTTCTTTGACATCACTCACTTAGGCCAATGGGGAGAATTGTATCTCTTACTGTCAGTCATGAAAATTTATCTAATGGAAATGGAAGAGACTTTAGACATGTTCTAGTTCAGTAAATCATTTTATTTATAGAGAAACTATGTCCATGAAGGGGAAAGTGACTTGCAAAATAGAGTAAAATTCTGGCCAAGGACTAGAAAGCAGGTCTACTAACTCAAATTTTAATATTTGTTCTTCTAAAAACTTAGATCTCCATAAGCAAATATTATTTTTCCCTTACACATATGTCCTTTCACTGACCTATATCAATTTAGAAAAGTTCATTGGTATTGGAGATGTCCAGAAAGATTGGGATGTATTTAAGGAAGCAGAGAACCAAGAGAGATATTAAGAGCTGGAAGCATTTCAAACCCATTGCAGAGTGCTTTGAAATACAGGACTTAGGCCCTATAAAATTGACTACAACTTGAAGATCAGGAGAATACATTTTTAAATTTAAAGGCTTTTAACATTTTCCCTTCAAATTTTAAATTCTTGGAATGATCAAAGAGCTCTAGCAAAGATAAAATAAGGTAAAAATCAGTAACCACTGATATGAAGCCTTTAGAGCAAAATAATTATCTACTTTCTTATAATAAAATTAAACACAAAAGTTGATTCAATAAACGAATCTTACTAGATCACTTTTTAAAAAGTTAAATAGCATAGAGAAGCACTCTAAACCTGTGCTTAATTAGAAACTGGTGATAGTCTAAAGAAAATTTGGACTTCAGCAGACTAGCCATAAATATTTGCAGTTGTTGTTCAGTCACTCAGTCATGTCCAAGTCTTTGTGACCCCAGGGACTGCAGCACACCAGAGGACTCCTCTGCCCTTCACTACCTCCCGGAGTTTGCTCAAACTCATGCTCATTGAATCAGTATTGCCATTCAACCATCTCGTCCTCTGTCACCCCCTTCTCCTCCTGCCCTCAATCTTTCCCAGCATCAGGGTTGTTTCCAAATGAGGTGCCCCTTCACATCAGGTGGCCAAAGTCTTGGAGCTTCAACTTGAGCATCAGTCCTTCCTATGAATGTTCAGGGTTGAATTCCTTGAGGATTGACTGGTTTGATCTCCAGTCTCCAAGGGACACTCAAGAGTCTTCTCCAGCACAATTCAAAAGCATCAATTCTTTGATCTTCAGCCTTTTTTATGGCCCAAGTCTCACATCCATACATGATGTCAACTACAAATTGCCACTTACCAAGAGCATTGCCAACAACTGAACAACAAAGGTGTTTGCTATCTGCCTCTATGGAGATTGAACCCCATGCTGCTATAGCTGTTGACCTTCAACAACCCCTGAAGGAGTTCAGGGTGGAGTGAGACACTCTGTGCTCCAGGGAATCTGGCAGGACAGGTCTTTAGATAGTTGGATGTTTTTAGGCATAGATTTTATGATCTCAATCCTTACATCTCCTCATATCTAGAGAAGCACTAAATCCCTTCATAGTGAAATCAGATTCTCATGACTAACAAAAAACCTTTTGTAAAATAAGTGCTTCATAGTATTGAACCCCCACTTCACCAAAACCTTATATATTGACTGCTTATATTGAGAAACTGCTGCTTTGGAGCAGTCTCTCAGAGCTATCTGAGATGCTGCCTCCCAGGCTGCAGTCCTCATTTTGCCCCAAATAAAACTTAACTCACAACTCACAGGTTGTACATATTTTTTAAGTCAACAATGACTACTGGAAAAACCATTGCTCTGACTATACAGATCTTTGTCAGCAAAATGATGTCTCTACTTTTTAATATGCTGTCTAGGTTTGTCATAGCTTTTCTTGCAAGGAGCAAGTGTCATTTAATTTAATGGCTGCTGTCACTGTCCACAGTGATTTTGGAGCTCAAGAAAATAAAGTCTGTCTCTGTTTCCACTGTTTCCTCATCTATTTGCCATGAAGTGATGGGACCAGATGCCATGATCTTAGATTTTTTAATATTGAGTGCTGAGCCAGATTTTTCACTCTCCTCTTCCACCTTTATCAAGAGGCTCTTTAGTTCCTCTTTGCTATCTGCTGGTAGGGTGGTGTTATCTGCATATCTGAGTTTATTTATATTTCTCCTGGCAATGTTGATTGCAGGTTGTGCTTCATCCAGCCCAGCATTTCAAGGATGATGTATCTTGTGTATAAGTTAAATAAGCAAGGAGACAATACACAACCTTGGCACACTCCTTTCCTAATTTGGATTTAGTCTGTTGTTCCAGATCTGGTTCTAACTGTTGCTTCTTTTTTTAAATTTATTTTTAATTGAAAGATGATTGCTTTACAAAATTTTGTTATTTTCTGTCAAACCTCAACATGAATCAGCCATAGGTATACATACATCCCCTCCCTCTTGAGCCTCCTTCTCGTGTCCTTCCCCATCCCACCCCTCTAGGCTGATACAGAGTTCCTGAGACATACAGCAAATTCCATTGGCTATCAATTTTACATATGGTAATGTAAGTTTCCATATTACTCTCTCCATACGGCTCACCCTCTCCTCCCTGTTACCTGCATCTATAAGTCTGTTCTCTATGTCTGTGTCTCCACTGCTGCCCTGCAAATAAAATTTTTGGTACCATTCTTCTAGGTTCCTTATATATGCATTAGTATATGATATTTATCTTACTTTCTGATTTACTTCACTCTGTATAATAGGCTCTAGGATCACCACCTCATTAGAACTGACTCACATGGATTCCTTTTTAAATGCCTGAGTAATATTCCATTGTGTATATGTACCACATTTTCTTTATACATTCATCTATCGATGGACATCTGGGTTGCTTCCATGTTCTAGCTATTGTAAATAGTGCTGCAATGAACAATGGGATACATGTGTCTCTTTCAATTTTGGTTTCCTTGGAGTATATGCCAAGGAGGTGGATTGCTGGGGCATATGGTGGTTTTATTCCTAGTTTTTTAAGGAATCTCCATACCGTCTTCCATAGGGAATATATCAATTTACATTCCACAAACAGTGCAAAAGAGTTCCCTATTCTCCACACCCCCTCCAGCATTTTTTTCTTTGTAGACTTTTTGATGATGGCCATTCTGACCAGCGTGAGGTGATATCTCTTTGTGGTTTTGATTTGCATTTCTCTAATAATGAGTGATATTGAGCATCTTTTCATGTGTTTGTTAGCCATATGTATGTCTTATTTGGAGAAATGTCTGTTTGGGTCTTTTCCCCACTTTTTAATTGGGTTTTCTGTTTTTATGGTATTGAGTTGTATGAGAGGCTTGTATATTTTAGAAATTATTAACAGTTGTTTCATTAGCTATTATTTTCTCCCATTCTAAGGGTTGTCTTTTCACCTTGCTTATAGTTTCCTTTCCTGTGCAAAATCTTTTAAGTTTAATCAGGTCCCACTTGTTTACTTTTGTTTTTATTTCCATTATTCTAGGAAGTGGGTCATAGAGGATCTTGCTTTGATTTATGTCATTTTGTGTTCTGCTTATGTTTTCCTCTAAGAGTTTTACAGTTTCTGGTTTTACATTTAGGTATTTAATCCATTTTGAGTTTATCTTTGTGTATGCCATTAGGAATTGTTCTAATTTCATTCTTTTACCTGTAGCTGTCCAGTTTTCCCAGCACCATTTATTGAAGAGGCTGTCTTTGCCCCATTGTATATTCTTGCTTGCTTTTTCAAAAATAAGGTACCCATAAGTACATGGGTTTGTCTCTGGGCTTTCTAACTTGTTCCATAAGCATATATTTCTGTTTTTGTTTTTGTTTTTTTTTTTTTCCCCAGTTCCATATTGTCTTGATGACTGTAGCTTTGTAGTATAATCTGAAGTAAGGAAGGTTGATTCCTTTAGTTCCATTCTTCTTTCTCAAGACTGCTTTGGCTATTTGGTGTCTTTTGTATTTCCATATGAATTGTGAAGTTTTTTTCTAGTTCTGTGAAAACTGTCATTGGTAATTTGATAGGAATCACATTGAATATGTAAATTGCATTTGGCAGTATAGTCATTTTCAAAGTATTGATTCTTCCTACCCAGGAATGCAGAATATCTCTCCATTTGTTTATGTCATTTTTTATTTCTTCTATCCATGTCTTATAATTTTCTGAGTAGAGTTCTTTTGTCTCTGTAGGTAGGTTTATTCCTAGGCAATTTATTCTTTTTTGTTGCAATGGTGAATGGGATTGAGTCCTTAATTTCCCTCTCTGATTTTTCATTGTTAGTATATAGAAATGCAAATGATTTCTGTGTATTGATTTTGTATCCTGCAACCTTGCTAAATTCACTGATTAGCTCTATAATTTTCTGGTAGTATCTTTAGGGTTTTCTGTAAAGTATCATGTCATCTGCAGACACTGAGAGCTTTACTTCTTCTTTTCTGACCTGGATTCCTTTTATTTCTTTTTCTTCTCTGATTGCTGTAGCTAGGACTTCCAAAACTGTTTGAGTAATAGTGGTGAAAGTGAACACCCTTGACTTGTTTCTGATCTTAGGAGGAATGCTTTTAGTTTTTCACCACTGAGAATAACATTTGCTGTGGGCTTATCATATATGGCCTTTACTGTGTTGAGGTAGGTTCCTTCTAAGCCCATTTTTTGAAGTGTTTTAAGCATAAGTGGGTGCTGAATTTTTTCAAAGGCTTTTCTGCATCTGTTGAGATTATCATTATGATTTTCCTCTTTCAATTTGTTAATATGGTATGTCAGATTGATTGATTTGTATATATTGAAGAATCCTTGCATCCCTGGGATAAACCCAACTTGATCATGGTTTATGAGCTTTTTAATATGTTATTGAATTCTGTTTGCTAGAATTCTGTTTAGGATTTTTGCATCTATGTTCATCAGTGATTTTGGCCTGTAGTTTTCTTTTTTGTGTGTTGTCTTTGTCGAGTTTTGGTATCAGTGTAATGGTGGCCTCATAGAATGAGTTTGGACGTGTTCCTTCCTCTGCAATTTTTTGAAAGAGTTTTAGAAGGATAGGCATTAGCTCTTGTCTAACTGTTTTATAGAATTCACCTGTGAAGCTGTCTGGTCCTGGGCTTTTGTTTTTGGGGAGATTTTTGGTCACTGTTTCAATTTCAGTGCTTGTAACTGGGTTGTTCATAATTTCTGTTTCTTCCTGGTTCAGTCTTGGAAGATTGAACTTTTCTAAGAACCTGACCATTTCTTCCAGGTTATCCTTTTCATTGCCATACAGTTGTTAATAATAGTCTCTTATAATCCTTTGTGTTTCTGCATTGTCTGTTGTAACCCCTCATTTTTCATTTCTAATATTGTTGGGTTGATTCTTCTCTCTTTTTTTCTTGATGAGTCTGGCTAAGTGTTTGTCAGTTTTATTTCTCTTCTCAAAGAACCAACTTTTAGTTTTATTAATCATTACTATTGTTTTCTTTTTCTTTTTCATTTACTTCTACTCAGATCTTTATGATTTCTTTCCTTGTGCTAATTTTTGGAGTTTTTAGTTCTTCTTTTTCAAGTTGTTTTAGGTATAAAGTTAGGCTGTCTATTCAATGTTTTTTTCTTGTTTCTTGAGGTAGGATTGTATTGCTATAAACTTCTCTCTTAGAAATGCTTTTGCTGCATCCCAGAGGTTTTCAGTTGTCGTGATTTCATTGTCATTTGTTTCTAAAATAAATAAATTTAAATTAAAAAATTAAAATAAAAATTTTTTTGATTTCTGTTTTGACTTCTTCTGTCACCTGTCACTTAGAAATGTATTACTTACTCTCCATGTGCTTGTGTGTTTTATGTTTTTTTTTTTTTCCTTGTAATTGCTATCTAGTATCATAGTGTTGTGGTCCAAAAAGATGCTTGATTATGATTTCAATATTCTTAAAGTTACTGAGGTTTGAATTATGACCCAAGGTGTGGTCTATCCTGGAGAATGTTCCATGTGCACTTTAGAAGAAGGTGTATTCTGCATTTGGATGGAATGTCCTGAAAATATCAATGAAGTCCATCTTGTCTAATGTATCACTTAAGACTTGTGTTCCCTTACTAATTTTCTGTTTTAATGGTCTTTCCATGGGTGTAAGTGGGTTGTTAAAGTCTCCTATTATTACTGTGTTACTGCCAATTTCTCCTTTTATGTCTGTTAGTGTTTGTCTTACGTATTGAGGTGGTCCCACATTGGGTGCATAGATATTTACAATTGTTCTGTCTTCCTCTTTGATTCATCCCTTGATCATTATGTAGTGTCCTTCCATATCTCCTTTAATATTCTTTATTTTAAGGTCTATTTTGTCGATATGAGGATTGCTACTCCAGCTTTCTTTGCTTTCTATTTGCATGGAATATATTTTTCCATCCTCTCACTTTCAGTCTGTATGTGTCTTCAGGTCTGAAGTGGGTTTTTTGTAGACAGCATATATATGGGTCTTGTTTTTGTATCCATTCAGCCAGTCTGTGTCTTTTAGTTGGAGCATTTAATCCATTTATATTTAAAGTAATTATTGATATATTGCCTTTTTTTTTTTTTGCCTATTAATATATTGCCTATTGGTTCCTATTGCCATTCTTAATTGTTCGGGGTTTGTTTTTGTAGATCTTTTTCTTCTCTTGTATTTCCTGACTGTATAAGTCCCTTTAACATTTGTTGTAAAGCTGATTTGGTGGTACGGAATTCTCTTAACCTTTGTTTGTCTGAAAATCTTTTTATTTCTCCATCAATTTTGAATGAAATCCTTGCTGGGTATATTAATCTTGGTTGTAGATTTTCCCCTTTCAGTACTTTAAATATATTCTGCCATTCCTTTCTGGCCTTCAGAGTTTCTGCTGAAAGATCAGCTGTTACACAGACATATGGGGTTCCTCTTGTATGTTACTTGTTTTTCCCTTGCTGCTTTTAGTATTCTTTCTTTGTGTTTAATCTTTGTTAGTTTGGCTAGTATGTGCCTTGTCATTTTTCTCCTTGTATAGGACTCTTTGCAACTCTTGGATTTGATTGACTATTTTCTTTTCTATGTTGGGGAAATTTTCAACTATAATCTCTTCAAAAATTTTCTCACACTCTTTCTTTTCTATTCTTCTTCTGGGACCCCTATAGTTCAACTGTTGGTGTGCTTAATATTGTCCCAGAGGTTTCTGAGACTATCCTCAGTTCTTTTCATTATTTTTCCTTTATTCTGCTCTTTAGCAGTTATTTCCACCATTTTATCTTTCAGCTTACTGATCCGTTCTTCTGCTTCAGATATTCTGCTACTGATTCCTTCTAGAATATTTTTAATTTCAGTAATTGTGTTGTTTGCCTCTGTATGCTTATTCTTTAAATAGTCTAAGTCTTTGTTAATTGATTCTTGTATTTTCTCCATTCTATTTTCAAGGTTTTTGGATCATCTTTACTATAATTATTCTGAATTCTTTTTCAGGTAGTTTGCCTATTTACTCTTCATTTATTTGGACTTCCGTGTTTATAGTTTGTTCCTTTGTTTCTGCAGTATTTCTCTGCCTTTTCATTATTTTTATTAGCTTATTGTGTTTGAGGTCTCCTTTTCCCAGTCTTCAAGGTTAACTTCTTTCTTCCTTTTGGTTTCTGCCCTCCTAACATTGGTCCAGTGGTTTGTGTAAGCTTCATATGGGGTGAGATTTGTGCTGAGTTTTTTTCCCCCTTCCCTCTGATGGTCAAGGTTGAGTGAGATGGTAATCCTGTCTGCTGATGATTGAGTTTGTATTTTTATCTTGTTTGTTGTTTGGATGAGGTGTCTTGCACAGGGTGCTACTGGTAGTGGGTGATGGTGGGTCTTGTATTCAAGTGGTTTCCTCTGTGGGAGTTCTCACTAGTTGATACTCCCTAGGGTTAGGAATTTTCTGGTTGTCTAAGGTCTTGGAATCAGTACTCCCACTCCAAAGAATCAGGGCTTGATCTCTGGCCATGAACAGAGATTCCATAGGTGGCTTGTTATTGCATTAAATGAAACTTTAAAAAATACCCAGAAACAAACAAACAAAAAATGAATCCCAGACAAATGGCAATTACAAAATCATGCAAATAGTAATTAAATAATGGAATATATACATATACACCCATAAGCAAAATCAAAGCAGTCCAACAAAAATAAGGTACAATAGATTGACCTGGCAAATAAAGGAAATGAAATATGATATCCACCAGTTAACAAAACTAACTAAAGCACAAACTGGAAAACAAAGCTAAAACAAGGTGCCAACTGGGGAATAAAACAATGCAAATAAAACTAACAAATATGTTGAGAAAAAAAAGAAAGAATAGAAGTGCAAAGTTAAATAGAGGTAGATAAAGAAGATTTATATATATTAAAGATTAATTGCAAGGAGAAAAGAAGAGTATGAAAAGCAAACAAAGGGATAAATGTAGAAAAACAATAGAAAACAATAATAGGTTGTAAATATTTAAAAATTATAATTCAGAAAGAAAAAAAAAAAAAAGGAAAACTCCACAGAAATCCAAAAGGCCAACGTAGAGGCAGAGGTTTATAACAGCAATAAAAAGCATGATTGAAAAAAAAAAAAACTCAAAAGCTTAGTTAGATGTCATAGTACTAATAAAATTGACAGCTACAACAGAGGGAAAAAGAGTGGGGGAGAAAAAAGAAAAAAAATCCAAAGGAAACTACATAAAAAGTCAAAATGAGATTAATAAATATTTTTCATGAGTCTCTGCTGTCAGCATCCTTTCCCTGTCTGGAAGTCACAGTCCACCTCACTTCCCTAGGATGCCCTCTAACACTGTGTTGGTCTCTAGACCTGCTGTGGGGGCAGCTCAGACTTTAATCTGGTCCTACTTCTATGTGTTCTTGCCTCCAGTGTCCACAGCTATCAGAGCTAGTGCGGTTTGTGTGTGTGTGTGTGTGAGCTCTCAATGTCCTTTCATATATTCCATAGACACAGAGTCTGCCTAGTTGATCATGTGGATTTGATCTGCCGCTTGTACAACTCGTGGGAAGGTTTTGAGTCTTCTTCCTTAGCCACACTGCCCCTGGGTTTCCATTTTGATTTTATTTCCCCCTCTGCATGTGGGTCATCCATTGGGGTTTGCTCCTGAGGCTGCCCTGGAGGACTTGGGTCTGCTTCATTGAGGGCCAGGTATAGAGGTGGTGTGGCTGCTTGGGTCGCAGGGCTTCTGGCAGCACCAGGTACTCAGGGGACTTGGTGGCTAGGGCTGCAGGAAATGCAGTGCTCTAGAAGGGTATGGCAACCAGTATTGGCCAACAAACTCCAGTATTCTTGCCTGGAGAATCCCACTGACAGAGAAACCTGGCAGGCCACAGTCCACATGATCACAAAGAAAGTCACAGCAGAAGCTACAGCACATGCATAGATACAAGACATTTTTTGCCCGTGGCAGCTCTGCCCCAGTGAGGATTGAGCCTGAAGGTGGCACAGCTGCTTGGGTCACAGGGACCCTGATGGCATCAAGTGTGTAGGGACATGGACTGCCTCAGCCACAGGAGTTATGGCCTTGTCAGAGTCTTTTTATGAGTCTCTGGTAGCTGGCAATCAGAAGGCACCTTTGGCTAGTCTTTCTGTGTTGCTCCACCCTCTCAGTCACTTAGAGGGCTCCCTTGCCTGGGGTCCTTCTCTGATGCATCAGGCACTTAAAGGGGCACCCTGGGTGGGGTTCTACTCTGTTGTTCTGCCTGTCAGGCACTTGAGGGGCCAGCCTCTCTGTTGTTCACCTGCTGGCATGTGGGGAGAGAGAGGCTATGGTGATGACTCTATCCCCTATGCATGACTCAGCAGTATTGCCTTGCTTCTGAGGCTTCCTGGATTTCCTCCACAGGCATTTCCCACCACAATCTTCTTGCTCACATCCCCTTGGTCCATATCTACACAGTCAACAGCAGCCCTCACCTTGGGATTACTCCACAATCTCTATGCTCCTGATCCCAGTCACTGCACCTACTAGGGGACCTGCATCCTTGTACAGGGCATGTATGGCTGCAGCAAGGACTGTCTGATTCTCATCCCATTTAGGCTTCCATGGATCAGCTGATTCACTCTCGGCCCTAAATGTTTCTCCTCTGACCCAGAAAATTACCCCTATGTGGGGATTGGACCCCTGTTTCAGTTCCCCCACTGTCCAGGGGCAGGTCCAGTCTTACTAACACTCTTGTTTTTCCTCTAGTTCCTTCATCCTACTAAGATTTGCATGGTTCTATATATTCTTTTACAGTGGCCAGGTACTCCTGTCCATTATCAGCTGGTGTTTTGCAGGCAATTCTGTGTCTGAAGGTGTATTCCTGATGCATCTGTGGACAGAGATGTACTCCACATCCACCTAATCTTCCGCCATCTTGTTCCTTACTAAGTGTTGCTTCTTAACCTGCATACAGGTTTTTCAGGAGGCAAGTAAGGTGGTCTGGTATTCCCATCTCTTTCAGAATTCCCCACAGTTTGCTGTGATCTACACAGTCAACGGCCTTAGTGTAGTCAATGAAGTAGATGTTTTTCCGGAATTCCCTTGCTTTTTCTATGACCTTATGGATGTTGACAATTTGATCTCTGATTCCTCTGCCTTTTCTAAATCTAGCTTGTACGTCTGGAAGTTCCCAGTTCACATACTGTTCAACCCTATCTTGAAGGATTTTGAGCATTACCTTGCTAGCATATGAAATTAGTACAATTGTGTGGTAGTTTGAACATTCTTTGGCATTGCCCTTCCTTGGTATTGGAATGAAAACTGATCTTTTCCAGTCCTGTGGTCAGTGCTGAGTTTTCCAAATTTGCTGGCATATTGAGTGTAGCACTTTCATAGCATTAAATAGCTCAGCTGATATTCCATCACCTCCACTAACTTTGTTTGTAGTAATGCTTCTTAAGACCAACTTGACTACAAACTCCAGGATGTCTGTCTCTAGGCGAGTGACCACACCACAGTGTTTATCCAGGTCATTAAGACCTTCTTTTGTACAGTTCTTCTGTGTATTCTTGCCACATCTTCTTAATATCTTCGGAGGCTACAGCAAAGGTAAAGGTGAATAATTGCTCTCTCTGAATTAGTATATCTTCTGGAATCTAAGATCAACTGTGAGCTAAAAAAGGACTCTTTTGTCTTTATTGTTACTAAAGTTTTTAGCTTCATATAATCCTTACAAAAATATATTAAATTGCAGCAATTCATTTCAATTCAGTATTAATAAGTACGTATGAGAAAATGTCCAGCTCTCTGCCTTGTACTGTGGAGAAAAAGGAAAGCTATAAATACTCACTCTTCCTTATAATGGTCTTGCAATTTACCATTTACAACATTCTATAACATCTACCATTTCAATTCACCCTCCCATTCTCTCACCTCAAATATGCGAGCAAGGCAAAACATGTACTATCCCCATTTTACAGATGTGAAAAGGGAAATTTTGAGAAATAATGAAACTAGAGCCCAATAATGTGCATTAAGTGCTGTTACTCAGTGGTATTTGAGTTTTCTTAGATGTCTCAAGTTATTTTCAAACAAATTTATTTCCAGATCATATAGAATGAATCTCTCGTGGTATCATTTCAAGTCAGCAGAAAAGACAGCTGTTTCTGGGCCAGAGCTGTTTTCAGATTACTTACTTGGACCTGTGGCTTAGTCTGGCACCCCAACTCTTGATGCCCTTATGTCTTCCGATCCTAGGTCTAGTGCTGTTTTCCTGCTGCCTTCCATCTACCTAGAGCCCCCTTGCAATGTACATTAAGAAACTACTTGTTCTCTGAACCTTGTTTACTTCTTTTTTCTTCCTAATCAATATAGTTCTGTTTTGTCCTTGTGACCCAGTACCTCAGAGCACTTTCCTCCTTGATAATTAAAACATCTATTTCTGCTTTATTGACTATGCCCAAAGCCTTTGACTGTATGGATCAAAATGAACTGTGGAAAATTCTGAAAAAATGGGAATACCAGATCACATGACCTGCCTCTTGAGAAACCTGTATGCAGGTCAGGAAGCAGCAGTTAGAACTGGACATGGAACAACAGACTGGTTCCAAATAGGAAAAAGAGTACATCAAGGCTGCATATTGTCACCATGCTTATTTAACTGATATGCAGAGTACATCATGATAAATGCTGGGCTGGAAGAAGCACAAGCTGGAATCAAGATTGCTGGGAGAAATATCAATAACCTCAGATATGCAGATGACACAACCCTTATGGAAGAAAGTGAAGAGGAACTAAAAAGCCTCTTGATGAAAGTGAAAGAGGAGAGTGAAAATGTTGGCTTAAAGCTCAACATTCAGAAAACTAAGGTCATGGCATCTGGTCCCATCACTTCATGGGAAATAGATGGGAAAACAGTGGAAACAGTGTCAGACTTGATTTTTCTGGGCTCCAAAATCACTGCAGATGGTGATTCCAGCCATGAAATTAAAAGACACTTACTCCTTGGAAGGAAGGTTATGATCAACCTAGATAGCATATTCAAAAGGAGATATATTACTTTGCCAACAAAGGTCCGCCTAGTCAAGGCTATGGTTTTTCCAATGGTCATGTAAGGATGTGAGAGTTGGACTGTGAAAAGCTGAGTTCCGAAGAATTGATGCTTTTGAACTGTGGTGCTGGAGAAGACTCTTGAGATTCCCTTGGATTGCAAGGAGACCAACCAGTCCATCCTAAAGGAAATCAGTCCTGTGTGTTCATTGGAGGGACTGATGCTGAAGCTGAAACTCCAATACGTTTGCCACCTCATGAGAAGAGCTGACTCATTGGAAAAGACTCTGATGCTGGGAGGGATTGGGAGCAGGAGGAGAAGGGGACGACAGAGGATGAGATGGCTGGATGGCATCACCGACTCAATGGACATGAGTTTGGGTAAACTCTGGGAGTTGGTGATGGACAGGGAGGCCTGGCGTGCTGTGATTCATGGGGTCACAAAAGTCGGACACGACTGAGTGACTGAACTGAACTGAACTGAACTGAAGATATTAATAAGTGCTAATGAACTAATGCATTATCCTCCCAGGGGGCATAATTTGCATTTTAACTGAGGCTTTTTAGAGAACTATGCTTCATCCTGTTCAAGTCACCCCCTGGACAAAATCTTTAAAGGCTCCCCACTGTCAGTCAAATTAATTTCAAATACTGCAACCCTGAGGTATAAAGCCCCCAGAATATGATCATAATCCAACTTTTCTCTCCCAGAAATCTACCCTGTATGTCCAGCAAAGTGGGTTACTCCCTTTGCTCCATATAGTCACACTTCAAATGTTAACCTCTCCTCTCCATAAATGTTTCCCTAATCCTTTCTGACTGCCACACCTTTAGCATTTAAACCATTATCAGCTAATCTTAACATACTAGCTGTTGGAAGAATTAGGGAAGGAATTGAAACAAGCAGCAAAATTAGAAGTGCCCACAGAATTATGAAGATGGAAGGATTCTAGAGATAAGCTTTGCCAACTTCATACTTTTGCCAAGTATTATGCCTGGAAGTGGATGTCCAGTAAGTTACCAATTAGGGAGCTTTGTCCTAGATTCAGCCTTGCTGAAAAAGTGGGCCTATGGGTATCAGAAATTTACAAACATAAATATCCTCAGAGAGAAGAAAATTAAGGAAGTGACATACACAAGGTCATATAGTTAGTGAAGTGGCAATCCAGAACTTGTCTCATACTTCACTACTCTAGAAAATCCTAATAGGAAAAAAATTTACACTGTAAAGACGTGCCTTTACACAGGGAAGGAAATCATCTACAAGACAGAAAAGCAATGGGCTGACTGGGAGAAGTTATTTGCAAATGATATATTAGATAAGGGGTTAATATCTAAAATATATAAATATATCATACAGCTCAGTATCAAAAACATCAAACAATCCAATTTAAAAAAGGACAGAGGACCTAATAAGCAGTTTTTCCAAAGAACATATGCAGATGGCCAACAGACACAGGAAGAGATGCTCAACATTGCTAACCAACAGTGAAATGAAATCAAAACCACATGGGATATCAACTCACACCACTCAGAATCAGTTCAGTTCAGTTCAGTTCAGTCACTCAGTCATGTCTGACTCTTTGTAACCCCATGAATCACAGCACACCAGGCCTCCCTGTCCATCACCAACTCACGGAGTTCACTCAAACTCAGGTCCATTGAGTCGGTGATGCCATCCAGCCATCTCATGCTCTGTCGTCCCCTTTTCCTCCTACCCCCAATTCCTCCCAACATCAGGGTATTTTCCAATGAGTCAGCTCCTCACATGAGGTAGCCAAAGTACTGGAGTTTCAGCTTTAGCATCCATCCTTCCAAAGAACACCCAGGACTGATCTCCATTAGAATGGACTGGTTGGATCTCCTCACAGTTCAAGGGAATCTCAGGAGTCTTCTCCAACACCACAGTTCAAAAGCATCAATTCTTCGGAACTCAGCTTTCTTCAGAGTCCAACTCTCACATCCATACATGACCACAGGAAAATCCATACCCTTGACTAGATGGACCTTTGTTGGCAAAGTAATGTCTCTGCTTTTGAATATGCTATCTAGCTTGGCCATAACTTTCCTTCCAAGGAGTAAGCGTCTTTTAATTTCATGGCTGAAGTCACCATCTGGAGTGATTTTGGATCCCCCAAAAATAAAGTCTGACACTGTTTCCACTGTTTCCCCATCTATTTCCCATGAAGTGGTGGAACCGGATGCCATGATCTTCGTTTTCTGAATGTTGAGCTTTAAGCCACCTTTTTCACTCTCCACTTTCACTTTCATCAAGAGGCTTTTTAGTTCCTCTTCACTTTCTGCCATAAGGGTGGTGTCATCTGCATATCTGAGGTTATTGAGATTTCTCCCGGCAATCTTGATTCCAGCTTGTGCTACTTCCAGTCCAGCATTTCTCATGATGTACTCTACATATAAGTTAAATAAACAGGGTGACAGTATACAGCCTTGACGAACTCCTTTTCCTATTTGGAACCAGTCTGTTGTTCCATGTCCAGTTCTAACTGTTGCTTCCTGACCTGCATACAAATTTCTCAAGAGGCAGATCAGGTGGTCTGGTATTCCCATCTCTTGAAGAATTTTCCACAGTTTATTGTGATCCACACAGCCAAAGGCTTTGGCATAGTCAATAAAGCAGAAATAGATGCTTTTCTGGAACTCTCTTGCTTTTTCTATGATCCAGCGGATGTTGGCAATTTGATCTCTGGTACATTTGCCTTTTATAAAACCAGCTTGAACATCAGGAGGTTCATGGTTCACATATTGCTGAAGTCTGGCTTGGAGAATTTTGAGCATTACTTTACTAGTGTGTGAGATAAGTGCAATTGTGTGGTAGTTTGAGCATTCTTTGACATTGCCTTTCTTTGGGATTGGAATGAAAACTGACCTTTTCCAGTCCTGTGGCCACTGCTGAGTTTTCCAAATTTGCTGGCATATTGAGTGCAGCACTTTCACAGCATCATCTTTCAGGATTTGGAATAGATCAACTGGAATTCCATCACCTCCCCTAGCTTTGTTCGTAGTGATGCTTTCTAAGGCCCACTTGACTTCACATTGCAGGATGTCTGGCTCTAGGTCAGTGATCACACCATCGTGATTATCTGGGTCACGAAGATCTTTTTTGTACAGTTCTTCTGTGTATTCTTGCCATCTCTTCTTAATATCTTCTGCTTCTGTTAGGTCCATACCATTTCTGTCCTTTATCGAGCTCATCTTTGCATGAAATGTTCCTTTGGTATCTCTGATTTTCTTGAACAGATCCTTAGTCTTTCCCATTCTGTTGTTTTCCTCTATTTCTTTGCATTGATCACTGAAGAAGTCTTTCTTATCTCTTCTTGCTATTCTTTGTAACTCTGCATTCAGATGTTTATATCTTTCCTTTTCTCCTTTGCTTTTTGCTTCTCTTCTTTTCACAGCTATTTGTAAAGCCTCCCTAGACAGCCATTTTGCTTTTTTGCATTTCTTTTCCATGTGGATGATCTTGATCCCTGTCTCCTGTACAGTGTCACCAACCTCTGTCCATAGTTCATCAGGCACTCTATCTATCAGATCTAGGCCCTTAAATCTATTTCTCACTTCCACTGTAGAATCATAAGGGATTTAATTTAGGTCATACCTGAACGGTCTAGTGGTTTTCCCTACTTTCTTCAATTTAAGTCTGAATTTGGCAATAAGGAGTTCATGGTCTGAGCCACAGTCAGCTCCTGGTCTTGTCTTTGCTGACTGTATAGAGCTTCTCCATCTTTGGCTGCAAAGAATATAATCAATCTGATTTTGGTGTTGACCATCTGATGATGTCCATGTATAGAGTCTTCTCTTGTGTTGTTGGAAGAGGGTGTTTGTTATGACCAGTGCATTTTCTTGGCAAAACTCTACTAGTCTTTGCCCTGCTTCATTCCATATTCCAAAGCCAAATTTGCCTGTTACTCCAGGTGTTTCTTGACTTCGTACTTCTGCATTCCAGTCCCCTATAATGAAAAGGACATCTTTTGGGGGTGTTAGTTCTAAAAGGTCTTGTAAGTCTTCATACTACCATTCAACTTCAGCTTCTTCAGCTTCTTCAGCATTACTGCTTGGGGCATAGACATGGATTACTGTGATATTGAATGGTTTGTCTTGGAAACGAACAGAGATCATTCTGTCGTTTATGAGATTGCATCCAAGTACTGCATTTCGGACTCTTTTGTTGACCATGATGGCCACTCCATTTCTTCTGAGGGATTCCTGCCTGCAGTAGTAGATATACTGGTCATCTGAGTTAAATTCACCCATTCCAGTCCATTTCAGTTCGCTGATTCTTAGAATGTCGACATTCACTCTTGCCATCTCTTGTTTGACCACTTCCAATTTGCCTTGATTCATGGACCTGACATTCCAGGTTCCTATGCAATATTGCTCTTTACAGCATCGGACCTTGCTTCTATCACCAGTCACATCCACAGCTGGGTATTGTTTTTGCTTTGGCTCCATCCCTTCATTCTTTCTGGAGTTATTTCTCCACTGATCTCCAGTAGCATATTGGGCATCTACCCACCTGGGGAGTTTCTCTTTCAGTATCCTATCATTTTGCATTTTCATACTGTTCATGAGATTCTCAAGGCAAGAATACTGAAGTCATTTGTCATTCCCTTCTCCAGTGGACCACATTCTGTCAAATCTCTCCACCATGACCCGCCCGTCTTGGGTTGCCCCACAGGCATGGCTTAGTTTCATTGAGTTAGACAAGGCTGTGGTCCTAGTGTGATTAGATTGACTAGTTTTCTGTGAGTATGGTTTCAGTGTGTTTGCCCTCTGATGCCCTTCTGCAACACCTACCGTCTTACTTGAGTTTCTCTTACCTTGGGCGTGGGGTATCTCTTCACGGCTGCTCCAGCAAAGCACAGCCATTGCTCTTTACCTTGAACGAGGGGTATCTCCTCACCACCGCCCTTCCTGACCTTCAGTGTGGGATAGCTCCTGTAGGCCCTCCTGCGCCTGTGCAGCCACGGCTCTGGGTAACTCTTCTCGTGGCCACATATCAGAATATCCATTATTAAAAAGCCTATAAATAAATGTTAGAAAGCAAGTATAGTCTTTAGATTTGCAAATTTAATTATTCCATTAGTTCAGAGAATTTTTCTTCTGTTATATCTTCTAATATGTTTTATCTTTTATTATACAATAAACAGAAGTTATTCTGTTTCAGCATTATTCTTAGTAGATTATCTTTGATCTTATCTGTGTTATCTTAAAACTAGTTAGTTTAATTTTTCTTTATCCTTTTCACTAACTGATTACTGCATATTTTTTCTTCATTGTTATCACTTTGATTTTTTAGCAATTCTACTGAGTTTCTTGCTCTTTATGTTAGTTTTTAAATTATGTTTTTGCATCTCAATTTGTTTTCTTAACTCTGTACAGATACTTGCTCAAGTGCCTGCTTTCAATTCTTTTGTGTTTAATCCTAGGAATGAAATTGCCTGGTCATATGTCAACCAAGAATGTTGTGCCCAGGAAAACTATCCTTCAAAAATGAAGTAGAAATTAAAGCATTATCAGATAAACAAAGGTGAAAAAAAATTGTTGTTAGTAGACCTCCGTTACAAGAAATCCTAAAAGGAGTCCTTCAAGCTAAAGGGAAAGGAAGCTATAATATATGGTAACTTAAAGTCACATGAAAAAATAAGGATCTCCAGTAAACGTAGCTGCATTAGCAAAAATAAAAGCTAACATCATTGTAATTTTGGTTTGTAACTTCTCTTTTGTTTCTTATGTGATTTATAAAGACAAATGCATAAAAAGATAATTATGAATCTATGATAATGAGCACAAAATATATAAAGATTTAATTTGTGACAACAACAACATAGAGGGATGAATTTGGATAGGAGCAGAGTTAAGGTATGGTTCTTGAAGCTAATTTGGTGTCAATTCAAATTAAATTATTATAAATCTAGGATGTTGACTATAATCTACATAGCATAACTAAAATGTGCAGAAAATAAAGCAAAGAGGAAATCAAAGTGCCACACTAAAAATTTAATCAAAGACAAAAAAAATATTGGAAGAATAAAGGAACAAAAAAGATACAAGATATATATTTTAATAGCAAAATGACAGAATTAAGTCCTTCGTTATCAGTAAATTGTTTTTTTTTATTTTAATTGGAGGCTAATTATAATATTGTATTGCTTTTGCCATACATCAACATGAATCCACCACAGTTGTACATTATCAGTAAATTCTTTAAGTGTAAATAGATTAAACTTAGCAATTAAAAGACACAGACCAATATTGTATTGGTTTTGCCATATATCAAAATGAATCCACCACTGGTATACATGTGTTCCCCATCCTGAACATTGTAAAGTTAAACAGTAAAATTAGAAAAAAAAAAAAAAAAAAAAAGACACAGACCACAGAATGGGTAAAACCATGTTGCCACTAAATACTGCTTACAAGTACTCACTTTAGACACAAATATACAAATAAGTTGAAATTGAAAGAATGGAAAAAGATATTCCATGCAAACACTAACCAAAAGAGAGCTGGAGTAACTATAATAATATAATAAAAAACTTACTTTATTTTTTTTTATTTTACATTGGTGCATAGTTGATTAACAATGTTGTGTTAATGTCAGATGTACGTCAAAGCGATTCAGTTATACTTAAATATGTATCTGTTCTTTTTCAAATTCTTTTCTCATTTAGATTATTACAGAGTATTGAAGAGCTCTCTGTGCTATACATTAGAACATTTTTGTTATCTATTTTAAATATAACTCCATGTACATGTCAATCCCAAACTCCTAATCTGTCCCTCCCCTAGCCTTTCTCCCTTGGTAGCCATAATTATTCTCCTAAATCTGTGAGTCTATTTCTGCTTTGTAAATAAGCTCCTTTGTTCAAATATATTTTTTAGATTTTGCATATAAACTGTATCAGGCTTACTTCACTTAGTATGATAATCTCCAGGTCCATCCATGTTACTGAAAATGGCATTATTTCATTCTTTTTAATGACTATTATTCCATTGTATGTATATATGTACCACATCCATCTTTATCCATTTATCTGTCTATGGACATTTGGTTTGCGTCCATGGCCTACTTATTGTAAACAGTGCTGCAATGAATATTGGGCTGCATGCATCCTTTCAAACCATGTAGAAAAACTGACTTTAAATCTGAAAAGTTACAAGAGACTAAGAGGGGATTATATATTAGTAAAAAGTTCGGTTCAACATAGCTAGAAGATATAACAATTATAAACATTTATGCAGTCAATAACATTCAAAATTAATGAAGTAAACATTGACCGACTAAAGGGAGAATTATACAGTTCTACAAGAAACTGGAGACTTCAATATCACACTTTCGATAACGGACAGAATATTTAGACAGAAAATCAGAAAAGGAATATAGAACTTGAACAACTCTGTAATTCAACTAAACACAGTAGACATACACAGAACAGTTCACCCAAAAAGAAACTATGCATTCTTCTCAAATGCAGATTGAACGTTTTCCCTAGGCCACAGGTTAGGCTCCAAAGGAAGTCTTAATAAATTTAAAAATATTGAAATCATACAAAGTATTTTCTCCCTCAACAGTGGGTTGAAGCTAGAAATCAATAACAAAAGAAAAACAGAAATTCACAAATATATTAGATCAACAATGCATTCTTAAACAACCACTGGGATAAAGAGGAAATCCTAGAGAAGCTAGAAAATACTCTGAGATTGATGAAAGGAAAAATATGAATACAAAAATTTATGGGATGCAGCAAAACAAGTGCTCAGATGCATGTTTGTAACTATAAATACCTACATTAAGATCTCAAATCAACTGACTACATTTTAAACAACTTGAAGAGGAAAATTGTGAGGGGAGAAAAGGAATATATATTTTGAGAGGTATCATCAAAGCTATGGTTTTTCTAGTAGTCATGTACAGATGTGAGTCTTGGGCAATAAAGAAGGCTAAGTGTTAAAGAACTGATGCCTTCGAATTGTGGTGCTGGAGAAGACTCTTGAGAGTCCCTTGGACTGCAAGGAGATCAAACCAGTAAATTCTAAAGGAAATCAATCCTGAACATTCATGTAAAGGACTGATGTTGACACTGAAGCTCCAAAACTTTGGCCACCTGATGCGAAGAGTTGACTCTTTGGAAAAGACCCTGATGGTGGGAAAGACTGAGGGCAGGAGGAGAAGGGGACGACAGAGGATGAGATGGTTGGATGGTATCACCAATTCAATGGACATGAGTTTGAGCAAACTCCAGGATATAGTGAAGGACAAGGAAGCCTGGTGTGCTGCAGTCCATGGGATTACAAAAGAGTAGGACACAACTGAACAACTAAAGAACAACTCTATTATCAGTACTATAAATACAATAATCTCATTTAATCCAGAAAAAAAAAAAAAACCTCCAAGGCATAGGTAATGTCATTACCATTTTACAGAGGCAGAAACTGAGATTCAAGAAAGCTAAATAATTTATTCAAGGTTTCACAGTAATTTGTTGAGCTAAATCCAGATTTGGGTATGTCTGACTCAAAAGATTTTTCTTTAGCCCAGTGCCCATAAAGCATAAGAATGGGGACATACTGAAATAAATACGAGAGACAATTGATAAGATGTTATGAGAAATTACCTGAAGACACCAAGAGAGGGAAAAAATTCAAAGAAAACTCATCCCTGGGTTTTTTTACTTGAGTGAGTAGATTATGCTGTCAACAACTGATATTGGGAGAAGCTGGTTTAGGGAAAGAAATTCATTCATTTAAAAACATATTGAGTTTGAGGTGCCAGAAAGGCATCGAAGTGGAGTATATTTAGTACTTAAAAGTGCATCTAACACTATTTGATCACCATAGTATGCCAAGTGCTTTCCATATTTGCATTCATTTATGTAAGATGTCCAGTACTCTTCCCTAGAAAATCCCATGGATGGAGGAGCCTGGTAGGCTGCAGTCCATGGGGTCCCTATGAGTCGGCCGTGACTGAGCGACTTCACTTTCACTTTTCTCTTTTCATGCACTGGAGAAGGAAATGGCACCCCACTCCAGTATTCTTGCCTGGAGAATCCCAGGGACGGGGGAGCCTGGTGGGCTGCCATCTCTGGGGTCGCACAGAGTCGGACACGACTGAAGCGACTTAGCAGCAGCAGCAGCATATAAGATGAGGGGACTTCCCTGGTTGCTGAGTGGTAAAAATCTGCCTGCAGTACAGGAGACATGGTTTCAGTACCTGGGTTGGGAAGATCCCCTAGAAAAGGAAATAGCAGCCCATTCCACTATTTTTTGCCTGGGAAATCCCATGAACAGAAGAGCCTGGTGGGCTATAGTCCATGGGGTCACAACAAGTCAGACATGGCTGAGAGACACAACAATACCAATGTAAGGTGAGAGATTAAGATTTAGACTTCATCAGTCTGTTGAGAATGGAAAAGAAGGAACAGATACAAGAGATCTCACAAGGGAAGAATCTCTTAGACTTAGTAAGTGCCTGGATTTGGAGAAGTACTCCAAAGTTCCAGGCCTAGATGCCTGAGTAAACAGTGTTGTCTTTGATACTGAATAAGAAATATAATAATTTGTATTTATATTTGTCTTTATAGATGTCAAAGTACCTTTCCCAATTTATTGGGAACTGACTTGGAACAGAAGATGTTAAATCTGACATTTGATGGGTTTGAAGCAGCATCTAAATGTCTCTGTGGAAATGTCCAACAGACAGCTGTGATACAGATTTGGAGTTAGTGTACTAGGGTAGGGCTGCAGATATAGATTTAGGAGTCATCCACATAGATATGAGTGTTGAAGCCACGTTACTGGGCAAGATCTTAAAGGAAGGGAATGTAGATGGAATATCAGTTCAGTTGAGTCACTCAGTCCTGTCTGACTTTTTGTGACCCCATGGACTGCAGCACGCCAGGCCTCCCTGTCCATCACCAACTCCCAGAGTTTACTCAAACTCATGTCCAATGAGTCAGTGATGCCATCCAACCATCTCATCCTCTGTCGCCCCCTTTTCCTCCCACCTTAAATTTTTCCCAGCATCAGGGTATTTTCCAATGAGTCAGTTCTTTGCATCAGGTGGCCAGAGTATTGGAGTTTCAGCTTCAACATCAGTCCTTCCAATGAATATTCAGGACTGGTTTCCTTTAGGATGCACTGGTTGGATCTCCTTGCAGTACAAGGGACTCCCAAGAGTCTTCTCCAACACCACAGTTCAAAAGCATCAATTCTTCTGCACTCAGCTTTTCTTATAGTCCAACTCTTACATGCATACATGACTACTGGAAAAATCATAACCTTCACTAGACAGATCTTTGTGGGCAAAGTAGTGTCTCCGCTTTTTAATATGCTGTGTAGGTTGGTCATAACTTTCCTTCCTAGTAAGCATCTTTCAATTTCATGGCTGCAGTCACCATCTGCAGTGATTTTGGAGCCCCAAAAAATAAAGTCTGACACTGTTTCCATTGTTTCCCCATCTATGAAGTGATGGGACCAGATGCCATGATCTTAGTTTTCTGAATGTTGAGCTTTAAGCCAACTTTTTCACTCTCTTCTTTAACTTTCACCAAGAGGCTCTTTAGTTCTTCCTCACTTTCTGCCATAAGGGTGGTGTCATCTGCATATCTGAAGTTATTGATATTTCTCCCAGCAATCTTGACTCCAGCTTGTGCTTCTTCCAGCCCAGCGTTTCTCATGATGTACTCTGCACATAATTTAAATAAGCAGGGTGACAATATACAGCCTTGACGTACTCCTTTTCCTACTTGGAACCAGTCTGTTGTTCCACATCCAGTTATAACTGCTGCTTCTAACTGTTACTGACCTGCATACAGATTTCTCAGGAGGCAGGTCAGGTGGTCTGGTATTCCCATCACTTGAAGAATTCCCCACAGTTTATTTTGATCCACGCAGTCAAAGGCTTTGGCATAGTCAACAAAGCAGAAATAGATGTTTTTCTGGAAACCCCTTGCTTTTTTGATGATCCAGCAGATGTTGGCAATTTTATCTCTGGTTCCTGTGCCTTTTCTAAAACCAGCTTGAATATCTGGAAGTTCACAGTTCATGTATTGTTGAAGCTGGGCTTGGAGAATTTTGGGCATTACTTTACTAGCATGTGAGATAAGTCCAATTGTGCGGTAGTTTGAACATTCCTTGGCATTGCCTTTCTTGGGACTGGAGTGAAAACTGACCTTTTGTTGTCCTGTGGTCACTGCTGCGCTTTCCAAATTTGCTGGCTTATTGAGTGCAGCACTTTCACAGCATCATCTTTTAGAGCATCTTTTCACAGCATCGCAACTGGAATTCCATCACCGCCACTAGCTTTGTTCGTAGTGATGCTTCCTAAGGCCCACTTGACTTCACATTCCAGGATGTCTGGCTCCAGGTGAGTGATCACTCCATCATGATTATCTGGGTCGTGAAGGAATTTTTTGTACAGTTCTTCTGTGTATTCTTGTCACCTCTTCTTAGTTATTGAGCCCATCTCTGCATGAAATGTTGCCTTGGTATCTCTTGTTTGTGCTGACTGTATAGAGCTTCTCCATCTTTGGCTGCAAAGAATATAATCAACCTGATTTCAGTGTTGACCATCTGGTGATGTCCATGTGTGGAGTCTTCTCTTGTGTTGTTGGAAGAGGGTGTTTGCTATTGCCAGTGCGTTTTCTTGGAAAAATTCTATTAGCCTTTACCCTGCTTCATTCTGTACTCCAATGCCAAATTTGTCTGTTACTCCAAGTGTTTCTTGACCTCCTACTTTTGCATTCCAGTTCCTTAAAATGAAAACAACATCTGTTTTGGGTATTAGTTCTAGAATGTCTTGTAGGTATTCATAGAATCATTGAACTTTAGCTTGTTCAGCATTACTGGCCAGGGCATAGACTTCGATTACCATGATATTGAATGGTTTGCCTTGGAAACAAACAGAGATCATTCTGTTGTTTTTGAGACTGCATCCAAATACTGCATTTTGGACTCTTTTGTTGACTATGATGGCTATTCCATTTCTTCTAAGTAATTTTTGCCCACAGTAGTCTATATAATGGTCATCTGAGTTAAATTCACCCATTCCAGTTAATTTTAGTTTGCTGATTCCTAAAATGTCAATATTCACTCTTGCCATATCCTGTTTGACCGCTTCCAATTTGCCTTGATTCATGGACCTAACATTCCAGGTTCCTATGCAATATTGCTCTTTATAACATCAGACCTTGCTGCATATTTGGGACCTATTGACCTGAGGAGTTCATCTTTCAGTGTCTTATCTTTTTGCCTTTTCATAATTTTCATGGTTCTTAAGGCAAGAATACTGAAGTGGTTTGTCATTCCCTTCTCCAGTGGACCACATTTTGTTGGAACTCTCGAACATGACCCATACATCTTGGGTGGCCCTACAAGGCATGGCTCATAGTTTCATTGAGTTATACAAGGCTGTGGTCCATGTGATTAGATTGGTTAGATTGATTATCCAGCAGATGTTGGCAACTTGATCTCTGGTTCCTCTGCCTTTTCTAAAATCAGCTTGAACATCTGGAAGTTCATTGTTCATGTATTGCTGAAGCCTGGCTTGGAGAAATTTGAGCATTACTTTACTAGCATGTGAGATGAGTGCAATTGTGTGGTAGTTTGAGAATTCTTTGGCATTGCATTTCTTTGGGATTGTAATGAAAACTGACCTTTTCCAGTCCTGTGGCCACTGTTGAGTTTTGCAAATTTGCTGGCATATTGAGTGTGGAATACTGAATGAAGCAAGGCAAAGACTAATAGAGTTTTGCCAAGAAAATGCACTGGTCATAGCAAACACCTCTTCCAACAACACAAGAGAACACTCTACACATGGACATCACCAGATGGTCAACACCGAAATCAGGTTGATTATATTCTTTGCAGCCAAAGATGGAGAAGCTTTATACAGTCAATAAAAACAAGACCAGGAGCTGACTGTGGCTCAGATCATGAACTCCTTATTGCCAAATTCAGACTTAAATTGAAGAAAGTAGGGAAAACCACTAGACCATTCAGGAATGACCTAAATCAAATACCTTATGATTCTACAGTGGAAGTGAGAAATAGATTTAAGGGACTAGATCTCATAGACAGAGTGCCTGATGAACTATGGTTGGAGGTTCGTGACATTGTACAGGAGACACGTATCAAGACCATCCCCAAGAAAAAGAAATGCACAAAAGCAAAATGGCTGTCTTAGGAGGCCTTACATATAGCTGTGAAAAGAAGAGAAGTGAAAAGCAAAGGAGAAAAGGAAAGTTATAAGCATATGAATGCAGAGTTCCAAAGAATAGCAAGGAGAGATAAGAAAGCCTTCTTTAGCAATCAATGCAAAGAAATAGAGGAAAACAACAGAATGGGAAAGACTAGAGATCTCTTCAAGAAAATTAGAGATACCAAGGGAACATTTCATGCAAAGATGGGCTCAATAAAGGACAGAAATGGTAAGGACCTAACAGAAGCAGAAGATATTAAGAAGAGGTGTCAGGAATACACAGAAGAACTGTACAAAAAAGATCTTCATGACCAAGATAATCACGATGGTGTGATCACTCACCTAGAGCCAGATATCCTGGAATGTGAAGTCAAATGGGCTTTAGAAAGCATAACTATGAATAAAGCTAGTGGAGGTGATGGAATTCCAGTGTAGCTACTTCAAATCCTGGAAGATGATGCTGTGAAAGTGCTGCACTCAATATGCCAGCAAATTTGGAAAACTCAGCAGCGGCCACAGGACTGGAAAAGGTCAGTTTTCATTCCAATCCCAAGGAAAGGCAATGTCAAGAATGTTCAAACTGCCCTGCTATTTACCTATAGCTAAATTATGGTGGAAGTAATGAAGATAATTGTGACCTCCTTCAAAAGATCCCACATATGTACTGCAACACTCAGTGCCCCCAAACCTGCAGCAGGCCACCACAGACATATGCCTCCACTGGAGATGCCTGAACACTCACAGTCAAGTCTGGTCAGTCTCTTGTGGGGTCACAAGATAAACTCCCAGAATAACTCTTGGCCTTACCAGTGCTCCATGCCTTTTGTGTATGTCAACCAAAGGCATGTATTTCTCTTCTGAAATATTACTCCCTGGAAAAAATTTGTTTTTTATGACACTGAAAATAATATATTGAGGCTTTCTCTCCTTGAAAGCCAGGCCTCTGACTGAATTCTTAGTAGATTCAGAGGTTGTTTACTACATTATTATTTGTTACCAATTTGTGCAAGGGTGATCTCCTCCACTCTTGGAAGAGAATGTTTACTTTTCCCCTGGCAAATGTATTAGATCCGAACTGAAAAGCCACATGTTTCTCCCAGTTTTTTTGGTTTCTTGGTGGGAAGGCTAGGCTCTTCTCTCCTTTGACCTATGACTCAAAACACTGCTGATGTGAAACATTCCTTCTTTCCAACATCACTATGAAAGCCTTGCATGCCATGGCCCTTTCATGCAATATGAGGGAAAGAACTGATGCAGGGTTTTGGCTTTTATCTTCATTTAATATAAGACTTAAACTGTTAGAGCTTAAAGGGACTTTAGAGGTCAATCTAATCTCCTGGTTTTATGAATGTGGAAACTAAGGCTCAGTAGAATGAATGTGGAAACTAAGGTTCAGTAAAATGTTGTAGAGCCAACAGCATTTCTTACTGGTTAAAAGTGTGACCTCAGGAGTTAGATGAACCTGAGTTTGAATCCTGGTTCTGATACTTACTAACTGCTTGAACTTTGGTTCTGAAAACTTCCATAGTCTGAGGCTATGTGAAACTTTGAGAGATTTTCTCAACTTCTCTGAGCTTCAGCTGCATAATCAACAAAGTATTAATTATAATAGTGTCTATCTTATAAGGATGCTGTAAAGATTAAATGGAATAGAGCATCTAAAGTACTTCTTTCATTGCTTGGCAGATAGTAAGTATGCAATGCATATTACTATTATAATTGTTGCTCTTTTTATACTGGAGAAGGAATGAACTTGCCCAAAGTTGCATGAGAATTAAATGATGCATCTGGGACTAGAATGGAGATTTCAACTCTTAACTCAGTGCTGTTTCCTCTACACTATGTTGCTTCTTTTAAAATTTTATTTTTTAATTGGAGGATAATTACTTTACAATGTTGTGATGGTTTTTGCCATACAACAATGCAGACTGCTTCTTTATCAAGATTTCTTTGAGGAATCTCCAAGTCCTCCCCAATATAGCTGAATTAGAGTATTCAATGCTGTTATTATTACTTAGAGCATTCTTAGTTCTAAGAACATTTTTAAATATATAGTAGATAAAATACAGAAGAAGAAATGTTTTTCAAAGTTCTGCAATTCACAATTAGAATAAAGAAAAACACTACTTTGAAACTAGAAAGATAAAGGAGAAGATGGAAATATTTTTCTCAACATTTGGATTTGATTTCAATTCTGTCCAGTCTTTTCTGTCAACTTGATATTTATGGATTTATAAATGAGCTGTTTGGGTCAAGGGCTTCCTGAAATATCTAGATTTAAAATGACTTTAGAGAAAGTCATTGGTGATAGCTCTGTGAGGCCAGCATATTCCAGGGGTCCAAGGAAAAGGCAAGAAATGAGGAATGGAGGGTTAGGGAGAAAGGGAATAAACAATAAAATGGTCAATGGAAGAGAAACTAAAGGACAGAAAAGGCAGCATGCTTGGGGAAATAAGAAGAGTGAGCTCAATGAAGAGATAGACCTCCAAGAGTTGGCACTAACATACAGGATAAGATGTTTAATGACTACTCTTATTCCTTTCAGAGAAGGGACTAGGTAAAAAGAGATAGGAGATGTACCATCTCTCTCATTGGTTTTCTAGTAAGGGCAAAATTCACACATAAACTTCTTAATTTCTTCTGGCTGTGATCTACACTTGTACAACCACACCCAGCAAATAGATTAAACTCAATTGGACCAAATATATGCTACTCTGAAATTAAGTTCCAAATAGGAAAAGGAGTACATCAAGGCTGTATATTGTCACCCTGTTTATTTAACTTATATGTAGAGTACATCATGAGAAACGCTGGACTGGAAGAAACACAAGCTGGAGTCAAGATTGCCAGGAGAAATATCAATAACCTCAGATATGCAGATGACACCACCCTTATGGCAGAAAGTGAAGAGGAACTAAAAAGCCTCTTGATGAAAGTGAAAGAGGAGAGTGAAAAAGTTGGCTTAAAGTTCAACATTCAGAAAACAAAGATCATAGCATCCGGTCCCATCACTTCATGGGAAATAGGTGGGGAAACAGTGGAAACAGTGTCAGACTTTATTTTTCTGGGCTCCAAAATCACTGCAGATGGTGACTGCAGCCATGAAATTAAAAGACGCTTACTCCTTGGAAGGAAAGTTATGACCAACCTCGATAGCATATTCAAAAGCAGAGACATTACTTTGCCAACAAAGGTCTGTCTAGTCAAGGCTATGGTTTTTCCTGTGGTCATGTATGGATGTGAGAGTTGGACTGTGAAGAAGGCCGAGCCCCGAAGAATTGATGCTTTTGAACTGTGGTGTTGAAGAAGACTCTTGAGAGTCCCTTGGACTGCAAGGAGATCCAACCAGTCCATTCTGAAGGAGATCAGCCCTGGGATTTTTTGGAAGGACTGATGCTAAAGCTGAAACTCCAGTACTTTGGCCACCTCATGCGAAGAGTTGACTCATTGGAAAAGACTCTGATGCTGGGAGGGATTGGGGGCAAGAGGAGAAGGGAACAACAGAGGATGAGATGGCTGGATGGCATCACTGACTCGATGGACGTGAGTCTGTGTGAACTCCGGGAGTTGGTGATGGACAGGGAGGCCTGGCGTGCTGCGATTCATGGGGTTGCAAAGAGTCGGACACGACTGAGCGACTGATTTGATCTGATCTGAACCTTGCACATCTTTCATCCTTTTGATAACTTTCAGACCTCTAAGCCTCTGGACTCTGATTTCCTCCATAACTGGCCTATGCCTTAATCTAGGCCTGTACATCTGTCCAATATCTCTTATTAACACTTTATGTGGCAGGACATATTGAAGAATTAGAATATTGTTACCCAAGACATGGAAACAACCTAAATGTCAACAGATGAATGAGTAAAGAAGATGTGAGATATATATATATATATATACACATATACATATATGTATATTAATTGCTGTTTCTTAGTCATTAAGTCGTGTTGGACTCTTTTGTGACCCAATGGACTGTAGCTCAACAGCCTCCTCTGTCCATGGGATTTCCCAGACAAGAACACTGGAATAAGTTGCCATTTCCTTCTCCAGGGGATCTTCCCAACCCAGAGGTTGAACACATGTCTCCTGCATTGGCAGAAAAATTCTTTGCCACCAAGCCACCAGGAAAGTGCATATGTATGTATGTGTACACACACACACACACACACACACACACACACACGTGCACGCACACACACACACACAGAGGAATATTACTCAGCCATAAAAAGAATGAAATAATGCCATTTTCAGCAACAAGGATGGACCTAGAGATTATCATACTACATGAAGTAAGTCAGAAAGAGAAAAATAAATACCATATGATATCACTTATATGTGGAATCAAAAATACGACACAAATGAACATATCTACAAAAGAGAAACTGACTCATAGAATATAAAGAAAAGATTTGTAGTTGCTAAGAGGGAGGGTGGATGGGGGAAAGAAAGATGGAAGTTTGGGATTAGGAGACACAAATTATTATATATGGGGTCTCCCTGGTGGCTCAATCTGTAAAGAATCTTTCTGCAATGCAGGAAACCCAGGTTCAATCCCTAGGTTGGAAAGATACCTTGGAGAAGGAAATGGCTACCCACTCCAGTATTCTTGTCTGAAAAATCCCATTGACAGAGGAGCCTGACAGGCTACTGTCTATATAGAATGGATAAACAAAAAAGTCCTACTGTATAGCACAGGGAATATTATTCAATATCCTGTGATAAGCCATAATGAAAAAGAATATATATAATTGAATCTCTTTGCTGTATAGTTGATTACTTCAATAATTTGTTCAAAAAAGTATTAGAATATTCTTGCTTGGGAAAGGAGCTTGTATTTAATAGAATCAAAGGAGTTTACAGACATAATTGTTGACTTTAAAATTCCATGAAGGGAATTCCTTGGAGGTCCAGGGTTTAAGACTTGGTGCTTTCACTGCAATGGCCTGAGTTCAATCCTTGGTCATGGAACAAAGGTTCCACAAGTTACATGATGTAGCCCCCCCCCAAAAAAAAAAAAAAAATCCATGAATATATCCCTCCATTTTTTCTCCCTTAGCCATTGTTTTTTGTTTTTTATTTATTTTTTGTTTTTTGGAATAAGATTTTATAGTCACATTAACAAGGTGAGGGGACTTTCCAGGTATCTCGATGGTAAAGAATCCACCTGCCAATTCAGAAGATCCAGGAGATGTGAGTTAGATCCTTGGGTTGGGAAGATCCCCCAGAGTAGGAAATGGCAACCCATTCCAGTATTCTTGCCTGGAAAATCCCATGGACAGAGGAGCCTGGCGGGCTACAGTCCATAATGTCTCAAAGAGTCAGACACTACTGAGCAACTGAGCACACATGTAACAAGGTGAGGAATAGTTCTCTTCCATGCTAAGAAGCTTGGATTCCTTCCTACCTTTGATTGATTGTCTTCTTTCTTCAGTTGCCCACTAATTTCAGTGGGTCTTAGTTTCCCCAATACACCTATATATGTATATAACTGAGGACTTTAAATCCTGAGGAAAAAGAGAAAAAAAGAAAACTTCAGCAATGTAAAAAAAATTCTCAAAGTAGTTGATTCGCTATAGGAGGAATTTTACAACTTTATATCCTTTTAACCACTGTGAAAAATTTGGTAAGTTTTGTCTGGCTGTTTTAGTGAGCAATTTATGGTTCTATTGAATCAAAACCATGTATTGGGTGCCTACTATGTGCCAAAGTAGAAAAGATCCTGATGCTGGGAAAGATTGAAGGCAGGAGGAGAAGGGGACAGCAGAGGATGAGATAGTTGGATGGCATCACCGACTCAATGGACATGAGTTTGAGTAAACTCTGGGAGTTGGTTATGGACAGGGAGGCCTGGCTTGCCGTGGTCCATGCAGTCACGAAGAGTCAGACAGGACTGAGTGACTGAACTGAACTGAACTATGTGCCAGGCTCTGAGGTAAGTAGGCATTATGCCAATTCTACAAGGAAAAATTCATCAGGGTGTTGTTTTAAGTGTAGCTACTAGAGAGCAGATTTAGCCCCAAGACACCCCTGGCAAGGACCAGTTTTACCATGACAAGTCCTGCCAAAAGTTAATACTAAAATATTTCCCCTCCCATTCTTGTCCCCTATAGCCATTGACATGCGGTTAGGAGTAGACTTACCATTGCAAACTTCTTTCCTGGCATACTATCCCAAACCCTGAGTTACATACTCTGTGGCAAACTAGCCTGAAATTGGAATGAATATAAAGGTAAATAAGCAAAAAGATCATCCCTGGGATTTCTTTGGAAGGAATGATGCTGAAGCTGAAAGTCCAGTACTTTGGCCACCTCATGCAAAGAGCTGACTCATTGGAAAAGACTCTGATGCTGGGAGGGATTGGGGGCAGGAGAAGGGGACGAGAGAGGATGAGATGGCTGGATGGCATCACTGGCTCGATGGACATGACTCTGAGTGAACTCTGGGAATTGGTGATGGACAGGGAGGCCTGGCGTGCTGTGATTCATGGGGTCAGAAAGAGTCGGACACGACAGAGTGACTGAACTGAACTTAACTGAAGCAAAAAGAATAGACAGCATTAAGGGAGAGAAAAAGAAGTATTTTGCCTATAAGCCATCCAGGACTGAATATGAGTTGGGATACCCTAATCTTCAAACTGGAAAGGCAATCTTTTTTTTTTTTTTTTTTAAGTATGTGTTTTTTTTTTAATTTTTTTTTTTGCACTGTACAATGTGCTATTTTATTTTTTTAAATTTTATTTTATTTTTAAACTTTACATAACTGTATTAGTTTTGCCAAATATCAAAATGAATCCGCCACAGGTTCCCCATCCTGAACCCTCCTCCCTCCTCCCTCCCCATTCCATCCCTCTGGGTCGTCCCAGTGCACCAGCCCCAAGCATCCAGTATCCTGCATCGAACCTGGACTGGCAACTCATTTCATACATGATATTTTACATGTTTCAATGCCATTCTCCCAAATCTTCCCACCCTCTCCCTCTCCCACAGAGTCCATAAGACTGTTCTATACATCAGTGTCTCTTTTGCTGTCTCGTACACAGGGTTATTGTTACCATCTTTCTAAATTCCATATATATGCGTTAGTATACTGTACTGGTGTTTTTCTTTCTGGCTTACTTCACTCTGTATAATAGGCTCCAGTTTCATCCACCTCATTAGAACTGATTCAAATGTATTCTTTTTAATGGCTGAATAATACTCCATTGTGTATATGTACCACAGCTTTCTTATCCATTCATCTGCTGATGGACATCTAGGTTGCTTCCATGTCCTGGCTATTATAAACAGTGCTGCGATGAACATTGGGGTACTCGTGTCTCTTTCCCTTCTGGTTTCCTCAGTGTGTATGCCCAGTAGTGGGATTGCTGGATCATAAGGCAGGTCTATTTCCAGTTTTTTAAGGAATCTCCACACTGTTCTCCATAGTGGCTGTAGTAGTTTGCATTCCCACCAACAGTGTAAGAGGGTTCCCTTTTCTCCACACCCTCTCCAACATTTATTACTTGTAGACTTTTGGATCGCAGCCATTCTGACTGTTGTGAAATGGTACCTCATAGTGGTTTTGATTTGCACTTCTCTGATAATGAGCGATGTTGAGCATCTTTTCATGTGTTTGTTAGCCATCTGTATGTCTTCTTTGGAGAAATGTCTATTTAGTTCTTTGGCCCATTTTTTGATTGGGTCATTTATTTTTCTGGAGTTGAGCTGTAGGAGTTGCTTGTATATTCTCGAGATTAGTTGTTTGTCAGTTGCTTCATTTGCTATTATCTTCTCCCATTCTGAAGGCTGTCTTTTCACCTTGCTAATAGTTTCCTTTGATGTGCAGAAGCTTTTAAGGTTAATTAGGTCCCATTTGTTTATTTTTGCTTTTATTTCCAATATTCTGGGAGGTGGGTCATAGAGGATCCTGCTGTGATGTATGTCAGAGAGTGTTTTGCCTATGTTCTCCTCTAGGAGTTTTATAGTTTCTGGTCTTAGGTTTAGATCTTTAATCCATTTTGAGTTTATTTTTGTGTATGGTGTTAAAAAGTGTTCTAGTTTCATTCTTTTACAAGTGGTTGACCAGAGTTCCCAGCACCACTTGTTAAAGAGATTGTCTTTAATCCATTTTATATTCTTGCCTCCTTTGTCAAAGATAAGGTGTCCATATGTGCATGGATTTATCTCTGGGCTTTCTATTTTGTTCCATTGATCTATATTTCTGTCTTTGTGCCAGTACCTTACTGTCTTGATAACTGTGGCTTTGTAGTAGAGCCTGAAGTCAGGTAGGTTGATTCCTCCAGTTCCATTCTTCTTTCTCAAGATCGCTTTGGCTATTCGAGGTTTTTTGTTTTTCCATACAAATTGTAAAATTATTTGTTCTAGCTCTGTGAAGAATGCTGTTGGTAGCTTGATAGGGATTGCATTGAATCTATAGATTGCTTTGGGTAGTATACTCATTTTCACTATATTGATTCTTCCAATCCATGAACATGGTATATTTCTCCATCTGTTAGTGTCCTCTTTGATTTCTTTCACCAGTGTTTTATAGTTTTCTATATATAGGTCTTTAGTTTCTTTAGGTAGATATATTCCTAAGTATTTTATTCTTTCCGTTGCAATGGTGAATGGAATTGTTTCCTTAATTCCTCTTTCTGTTTTCTCATTATTAGTGTATAGGAATGCAAGGGATTTCTGTGTGTTGATTTTATATCCTGCAACTTTACTATAGTCATTGATTAGTTCTAGTAATTTTCTGGTGGAGTCTTTAGGGTTTTCTATGTAGAGGATCATGTCATCTGCAAACAGTGAGAGCTTTACTTCTTCTTTTCCAATTTGGATTCCTTTTATTTCTTTTTCTGTTCTGATTGCTGTGGCCAAAACTTCCAAAACTATGTTGAATAGTAATGGTGAAAGTGGGCACCCTTGTCTTGTTCCTGACTTTAGAGTATGTGTTTATTTTAATTGGAGGATAATTACAATGTTGTGATGGGTTTTGCTATATATCAACATGAATTGGCTATGGGCATACATGTGTCCCCCCATCGTGAACTTCCCTCCCACCTCCCTCCCCACCTGGATTGTCACAGAGTACCAGCTTTGGGTGCCCTGCTTCATGCATCGAACTTACATATGGTAATATACATGTTTCAAAGCTATTCTCTCAACTTATCCCACCCTTGCCGTCTCCCACTGAATCCCAAAGTCTGTTCTCCTTTGCTGTCCTGCATGTAGGGTCATCATTCCCAAAACCAGAAACACAATTTTTATAGTCTGTCTAGGTAGAAAATTTGCCCCAAGGACACAGTATCATACCTCAGAGCCCTATATTACGCCTGAGCTTCAATCCTGAATCCTTATATAGCCCTACTTCCTTCTCTATGGTTCTTGCTTTTCTATACCAGATGAGGTACTAAAAATAGATACTCCCAGCCTAAGAATTTCAGACATATTATGGCTTCTGTACTGTACTATTTGAGTATATCAGAGCTTAGAGCACTATTATTAGACTCAGTTTATACACTTCTCCCCCACTGTGCCTTATCTTTAGACTCCAGTTCTGTTCATGCCAGTTACGATGTCAAGTTACCAAATTCTGCTCAAATGTTAGGACCCTGCTTTGGTATGTGTTCTCATGCCAAGCACGGATTTGTAAGCATTAAACACATTGCTATTTTAACATTGTCCATATCCTATTCCCTCTGTTTTAATATCACACCCAGATTTTTTTTTTTTTTAATTTTATTTTATTTTTAAACTTTACATAACTGTATTAGATTTGCCAAATATCAAAATGAATCCGCCACAGGTATACATGTGTTCCCCATCCTGAACCCTCCTCCCTCCTCCCTCCCCATTCCATCCCTCTGGGTCGTCCCAGTGCACCAGCCCCAAGCATCCAGTATCGTGCATCGAACCTGGACTGGCAACTCATTTCATACATGATATTTACATGTTTCAATGCCATTCTCCCAAATCTTCCCACCTCCCACACCCAGATTTTTGATACAGTTTTTCCTTTTGGATCCATTATACACTTGAGCCACTTGTTCTGTCAGACTTGACTTCTATCTTATTCTCCTCATGTTGCCTGTAAGTGAGACTTATTCTCCAGAGAACTGTCTGTGGGGAACCCAGCTTCAGGGTCTGGAAAGCAAGCATGAGACAGCAGCTTCTTGGTTTTGAGGCTAAGTCCTACCCCTGGTTAGGAAGCTGACAACACTGATGTAATATCTACATAAACAGGGTTAAATCAGACACGGCCAAAACATTTCAAATTCTGACCTATTATTGATGAGGACAGAGATTCCTGGAGTCCTGTCACCCCCGGGAGTGTATAAATGGGCAGACCTGAATTAGAATCTTCACAGGTGGTAGACAGAAGGGAGAAAGAGTGGCCAGAATGGGCTGAGAGCAGCAATCAGGTAAGATTTCTGATTGCTATGGTATATGAACTAGCCTGAGCCTTTCATTTAGATTGTATGTGTGTGTTGTGTGTGTGTGTGTGTGTGTGTGTGTGTACGCGTGCGTGCGTGTATGTGTGTGTATTCTGGGTACTGAGAGTTCTCAAGCAAGTTTCACTCAATCACAGATTTCTCCTTTGGAGCAGTAGAGTGCTCTAGCTTTCTTTCTCCAGTGCTTCACACCTACCACATAGTTAGTTTGTGCCTGAAGAGTTTTTGGTGTTTATAGAAGATGGAGTCTTTTCCTGAGGAGGACTGGACTTCTCTAGGGGAGACTAAAGCTGATGAACAACAACTATCAGCTGGCCTCATTAAGGATATTGCTGGCAAGAGAAGAAGTGGAGGGGAGAATGAAAGCTCCTGTTCCTAAGCCAGGTAGGACTTGAAGGGAGCAACCAGGGAGTTAGGGATCTTGTGCAAAAGCTAAGGAGGTCTTGAGAATGATACCAGAGGTGTTGGCATGAGATCTATTTGGATAATAATTTCTCACACTTGTACAGTGCTCTTTGCTTTGCAAAGTGCTTCCATCTCTGTGATTTCATTGGGCTCTTCTAGTACCTCTGTGAGGTTGTTAGATTCAGTATTAGATGTGAAGGAATTTGCTCAAGGTCACAAAATGAGTCAATGACAGAGGTGGAACTAAAAACCTAGGCTCCTGCTTCCCTCTCCTGTGTCCTTCTACAGGAGCAGGCTGTCTGCCTCTGGAGGCCAATGAAGGCCCAACTTCTCTGTGGTGAGTAGCTTTTCAAGTGTGTTCTTAGAACAGAAATGGAAGCCTCAGAGTGAAGGATTAATTTGTTACTGGTTATTCCTGTGGCCTGGAGCTCCTTTTCCTTAGTACATGCAAAGAGCTTTCCAGAATTCAACTTTACTTTCTTTAGCAGCCAATTTTCTAATATCTTTTCTAACAGATAGTTGTTAGTTATTGTTGTTGTTTAGTCATGTCCAACTCTTGGCTCCTCCACCCATGGGATTTCCCAGGAAAGAACACTGAAGTGGGTTGCCATTTCCTTCTTCAGGGGAACTTTTCAACCCAGGGATTGAAACTGTATCTCTTGCATCTTCGGCATTACAGGCAGATTTTTTGCCACTGAGACACTAGGGAAGCCCTGTTGGTTATTGCTTTATTTTATTATTCTATTTTAAAAAAAAGTTTATTTCTGCTATTCAAGCTGATTATCTTGCCAAACACTGATTTTTCTTCCTGAAGAGCACTGGAATTAAATGGGCAGGTCTTATACATTCCTTATGAGCATCACTTGGTGGTTTACTGTTTACAGCCAGCCATTTGAAGTACCTCTTGAGGAACCTATATGCAGGTCAGGAAGCAACAGTTAGAACTGGACATGGAACAACAGACTGGTGCCAAATAGGAAAAGGAGTATGTCAAGGCTGTATATTGTCACTCTGCTTATTTAACTTATATGCAGAGTACATCATGAGAAATTCTGGGCTGGAGGAAGCACAAGCTGAAATCAAGATTGCCAGGAGAAATATCAATAACATCAGATATGCAGATGACACCACCCTTATGGCAGAAAGTGAAGAGGAACTAAAAAGCCTCTTGATGAAAGTGAAAGAGGAGAGTGCAAATTTGGCTTAAAGCTCAGCATTCAGAAAATGAAGATCATGGCATCTGGTCCCATCACTTCATGGGAAATATATGGAGAAACAGTGGAAACAGTGTCAGACTTTATTTTGGGGGGCTCCAAAATCACTGTAGATGGTGATTGCAGCCATGAAATTAAAAGATGCTTACTCCTTGAATGGGAAGTTATGACCAACCTAGATAGCATATTGAAAAGCAGAGACATTACTTAGTCAACAAAGGTCCATCTAGTCAAGGCTATGGTTTTTCCAGTGGTCATGTATGGATGTGAATGTTGGACTGTGAAGAAAGCTGAACACCGAAGAATTGATGCTTTTGAACTGTGGTGTTAGAGAAGACTCTTGGGAGTCCCTTGGACTGCAAGGAGATCCAACCAGTCCATTCTAAAGGAGATCAGTCCTGGGTGTTCTTTGGAAATACTGATGCTGAAGCTGAAACTCCAGTACTTTGGCCACCTCATGTGAAGAGTTGACTCATTGGAAAAGACTCTGATGCTGGGAGGGGTTGGGGGCAAGAGGAGAAGGGGACGACAGAGGATGAGATGGCTGGATGGCATCACCGACTGGATGGACATTAGTTTGAGTGAACTCCGGGAGTTGGTGATGGACAGGGAGGCCTGGCATGCTGCAATTTGTGGGGTCGCAAAGAGTCGGACACGACTGAGTGACTGAACTGACTGATTTGAAGTGTGGTTGTTCTTCTAGAGAAGGACACCAGTATCAGCATTGAGAAACAGAGGGACTCAGAGATTGAGCAGGTAATCTCTCTTTGAATGATTATCTTCAAGCATTATTCTGGTTGTGCAGGTGAGCTGGAAAAATGGGCATTTTCTCTCTCCTAGTCAGTAGGCAGAACTGTTCCGGGAATATGACTAGTGGAGCTGATCTCCACGGGGCTGTAAATTTAAGGTACTCCTGTGGGCAGACAGTAAGTAAGGGAAGCATTTCATAAACTGGTACTAAAAGACCTAAAGCATGTATATGCAAATACATAAATATCCCATTCCCCCTCTGCAGCTACCTCCACCTGCTTCTCCAAGGTACAGCAGCCAGAGGTGGCTTTCTTCCTTCTCTTTCATACATGCACCCTCAAGCTGACCTCTAAGTGACTGCACTTTTGCGCTCAGACTTCCCTGTTATTTCTTGTAACACAAATGTTAAGAGAGGGAGAACAGCATGTGATTACTTTAGGGCCCTCAATGTCCTAGCTATGACCCTACCTTTAAACAAGTTACTGAGCACAGACATACCTGGGAAGAGTACCTACCCACTCTTCTTCCCACTTCATAATTGTGATATGGCCCTTCTATCTCTCCACAACTACAGGAATAACTCAACTTCTCTCCAGAATCAAGCAATTCTCTGACTATAGAAGTCAATTTGGTAGCTGCCCTAACTGAATTCCCTTAGTTCCTGAGCTATGTCACTACTGTTTAAACTGTCACTACTATGTCACTACTGTTTAAAACTATGATAATAATATATGAAAGTTTAAGAGAAAATCTCAAAAGTACATCATGTATATAAACAGATTTTGACTTACATTCTGGAGGAATCTGATTTACATTACCCCACTTGAGATTCATGTCTTAGCACTGAGAATGCTATTGATAATTTAGCCTTATCAAAATGATAAAAAATCAGTTTATTTCCCAGACCTTAAAACTTTTGAAAGTTGCTACTGGGTGCACAATCCCCTTCTTCACCTCTAAACCCTCCAGTTTCTTCCTTAAAGATGGTTTCCTGTCTTTGTTTAAATAAAATTTATTTATGACCTTCTTCAGATGTACCCTCCCTCAAATTTTTACACAGTGAGTATGATATGATCCATTTATAAAGCTCTGTAAGAGCTTAATCTGGACACTGTACTGTCTTAAATTACATTAGTCTTGTTTAAATTGCATTAGTTTTGTCTATTGGTGGTGATTTTTTTTTTTTCTGGATTTTTTTTCAGCAGCTACTGGTTTACTGTGCTTATGATCAACAGCAACAACAAAAAACCCTTCCAGTGTTTTTAAGGCAGTCCTCCCTGTACAGATAGTTTATAAACTAATTAAGATACTTTGCATTAATTACTTCCATTTCATATGGCTAGATTTTATCCATTCTTTTAGATTGACATCACACTCATGTGCTCTCCCTTCCAGTTTTGTCATCTGCACATTAAAAAACACATTCCTTTTCTATTTTCATCATGAGAGCCTGATAGCAATGTGAATAAAGTAGGAGAGCCTATAACTTTCCATTATTGTCAGCAACGAATTAACACATTTGTTAGAATGCTTGGTTGTTGTGATTGTTTAGTTGCTAGGTCATGTACAATTCTTTTGTGACCCCATGAACTGTAGCCCACAGGCTCCTCTGTCCATGGAATTTTCTGGGCAAGAATACTGAAGTGGGTTGCCATTTCTTATTCCAGGGGATCTTCCTGACTGAGGAATTGAACCTTCATCTATTGCATCTCCTGCATTGGCAGGCGGATTCTTCATCACTGAGGCACCTGGGAAGCCCCAGAATGGTTGGTTACTTAAATATAGATCCTCCTACTTTTTCAGGCCACATATTGTATGCCTAACAACAGGAAGATTATGCTTTGTTCAATTCAGATATGATACCTGTAAGGCATCTATCTGATCTATCAGACTATTCACACTACCAAAAAAAGAAATGAGGTTAGTTTGGCCTAACTTGTTCTCTGTAAACCCTTGCTAACTTATTGAAGACAAAATGGTTTCTATCTTGCCAGTTCAGGTTATTTGGATTTAACAAAGATGAATTATATGCTGTCAGAGCACCTATACTGTCCTGACCAACCCCAGAAGTGGAACTCAAATTCCAATTAACAGAGCTCATGTTTCAGAAGTCATTTTTAACACGAAACTGACCCAGAAGTCAGTATGATAGACAGAAATAAAAGCTGGAAAACTGAGAGAACATGACCTTACCTTTGTCTAATAGGAAAGAAAAGGAGGGAAATATTGGTCTGTCACCTTTTCTGTTCATTTTAAGCAATCTTATTTCTTTCTTTACAGTTTGGGATAGAGACCAAGTGGAAATAGAAAGTATGTATGTTAGTAGGTGGATTGAAGCAGACTTAAAAGTCAAAAGGAAGCAAAAAGACTTAAGGCAGCTGTAGTCAGTAAAAAGAGAGTAACTTGAGGTCAAAAGTTGGACTGAAATATGAGACTCTGGTACATATTAGGTAAGTGCCCTTGAGTAAGTCATTTAATACTTTTAAGCCCTGGTTTCTGGGTTTTTGCTTTTTTTTTTTTTTTTTCAGATGAATGGTACTGCATAAAGTTGTTGTGAAGATTAAAATCTTTCCTTCACAAGATACAAAAGCAAAGGGAAACTGTGTTCAACAGGGACTTACTTTCCTGCCGCTCTAACTTTGGGGACTGTCTTTTTGGGGGAATCTTATTTTGCCATTTTGTAAAGTTATATTAGTACAAGATACACATATGAATCTGATAAAGTGTGTAGGAATCTCTATGCCTTTTGAGTTGATGATAAAGCTTGAAATTTAGACAGCATCATTAATGTTGAGTATTTTACTATTTTTTACCTTAGAAATTCAAAGTATGTTTTTTTCTATAACCTGAATTCCTTATCATTAACCTGGATTAGACAAATCAGGATTTTTTTTTTCAGTTGTTTAGATAAGTGGTCTCCAACATAGGCTGTGCAAAACAAGCTATTGGGATATGGTAAGAAAAATAAAGTAACTATAGTTACTTTTGACTCAATCTTTTACATTTTCTGCCTTTTGCATAAGTTTTGTATATAATTAGATTGATACATTAATATAATTTTCCTACAAATTTGGGGAACACATATCCAAAATCCTATCAACTGATAGGTTGAACAATTTTTTTTAATTTTATTTTATTTTTAAATTTTACATAATTGTATTAGTTTTGCCAAATATCAAAATGAATCCACCACAGGTGTACATGTGTTCCCCATCCTGAACCCTCCTCCCTCCTCCCTCCCCATTCCATCCCTCTGGATCGTCCCAGTGCACCAGCCCCAAGCATGAACAAATTTTAAAGATCACTGGTTTGGCAGATGATAGAAATAAGATCAGAGAACTTTTGCCAGAAATTCACTGTGCCTGAAATCAAATACTTCTGTTTCTCCTATGAATCTACTTTTCCTTTTGACGTACCTACTTCTATCAATGATATGATCATTCTCTTAGTTATTAAAACTAGGAACTTAGGAATCCTTCCTCGCCTTGTCTCATCTACAACATAAAATTAGTTGCCGTGTTCATTATTTCTGAAACGTCTTTCATATCTGCTTCTCTCCTTTTAATTCTACTGCCAACATGCTAATTCATGCTTTAGGTTTTTTTTTTTTTTTTAATTGTAGCTGTTTGCTTGTTTGTTTATTTGTTTTTAGCATGAATTACTGCAGTATTGTAACAGCTTCCTAACTGGCTCTTTTCTTCTTGGCCCAATTTAACCTATCCACTTTTTTTGTCTGTGTATCTGTCTTATCCCTCTTAGTTAAAATATGTGAATCTATGGGCAATGTCTTTTAACTTCCTATTTAGTGTTTTGCATGTGGTAGGCACTCAAACATTTCTAAATGGATAAAATTAGACAGGGATTTATTTTTCTGTCTGGAACTGAGAATTAAGGTTCAGGCCTCGGCATTTGAACTCACATAGTTCTCTACGATTTGTACTATCAAGTAATGTTAATCTAGCAGTCTAAGAAAGCAGCGCTTCCTAGGATTATATTCAGAGATCAAATTGCCAACATCTGCTGGATCATGGAAAAAACAAGAGAGTTCCAGAAAAACATCTATTTCTGCTTTATTGACTATGCCAAAGCCTTTGACTGTGTGGATCACAATAAACTGTGGAAAACTCTGAAAGAGTTGGGAATACCAGACCACCTGACCTGCCTCTTGAGAAACCTGTATGCAGGTCAAGAAGCAACAATTAGACTGGACATGGAACAACAGATTGGTTCCAAATAGAAAAAGAAGTACGTCAAGGCTGTATATTGTCACTCTGCTTATTTAACTTATAGGAAGAGTACATCATGAGAAACCCTGGGCTGGAGGAAGCACAAGCTGGAATCAAGATTGCTGGGAGAAATATCAATAACCTCAAATATGCAGATGACACCACTCTTATGGCAGAAAGTGAAGAAGAACTAAAGAGCCTCTTGATGAAACTGAAAGAGGAGAGTGAAAAAGTTGGCTTAAAGCTCAACATTCAGAAAACTAAGATCATGGCATGCAGTCCCATCACTTCATGGGAAATAGATGGGGAAACAGTGGAAACAGTGGATGACTTCATTTTTCTGGGCTCCAAAATCACTGCAGATGGTGATTGCAGCCATGAAATTGAAAGATGCTTACTCCTTGGAAGGAAAGTTATGACCAACCTAAACAGTATATTAAAAAGCAGAGACATTACTTTGCCAGCAAAGGACCATCTAGTGAAAGCTATGGTTTTTCCAGTGGTCATGTATGGATGTGAGAGTTGGACTGTGAAGAAAGCTGAGCACCAAAGAATTGATGCTTTTGAACTGTGGTGTTGGAGAAGACTCTTGAGAGTCCCTTGGACTGCAAGGAGATCCAACCAGTCCATTCTAAAGGAGATCAGTCCTGGGTGTTCATTGGAAGGACTGATGTTGAATCTGAAACTCCAGTACTTTGGCCACCTGATGCGAAGAGCTTACTCATTGGGAAAGACCCTGATGCTGGGAAAGATTGAGGGCAGGAGGAGAAGGGGATGACAGAGGATAAGATGGTTGGATGGCATCACCGACTCAATGGGCATGGGTTTTGGTGAACTCCTGGAGTTGGTGATGGACAGGGAGGCCTGGCATGCTGCTGGGGTTCATGGGCTCACAAAGAGTTGGACATGACTGAGCAACTGAACTGAAATGATTCATTTATTCTTATTAGCTACTCTGAAGAATCTGTTTCTCTGAGAAAAGCATTTCATGAATAAAATAATCATTATCATAGATGAAATGCCACTTCTCTTTTTCAAAACATGCTTGCAGGGAGCATTTTTTCATTCTTTCTCTTTGTCTTGGGAATCAGATTTGAATTCTAGGCTGCACTTTTTAATCAACTTTCTGTGATTACCTCGGTGAATTGTTACAAATCATATGTTTTCTATGTTTATAGAAATAATCACATCTTCCCTCCCTCCCTCTTTACCTACCTTCCTCCAGCTATCTTATAGAGATAGAAGAAATGTGATCTTACATTTTACATGACTAAATATTCTTAAAAGAAAAACTCTTTATAAATCCAGAACAATGTAATAAAGTTTCCTCTTGGGAAGAAAAGGAATTGAAAATAAGATCAAACTGGTTCATTCCTGTATAATTATGAATCTGTTACCTTATTCAAAAATCTTCATAAATAGTGTATATGAAGTAGCTCCATGACTGTTTATTGAATGGATAGATAGTAATGCTTATAGTCTTTCATGTTCATGCTACAAATATACTTGGTGAGTTCTGCCCTCCTTCTTTCCACCTACCCACCCACCAGTTCTAACATTTCCCTTTGAGTTCCCCATGACAATTCCAATGCGCTTCTGTATGGTATTTAGAATATAAACCATCATGTTCTTTCTATTAATACAAATCTCTCCCATTTTCATTTTAAGCACCAATTCACTAACATATTTAATATATGTATTATTCATTTCTAGTTGTATGTTTCAAGCTCAAGCCTTCTTCCTTTGGTTTTTTACCAGATTGATTTAGCATCAAAGAATCTGAGCACTCAATGCTGATATTGGCAGCAGTGGCCTCTCCTCGTTTAAGATTGATTATAGCCATCTGTCCCATCACTTCATGGGAAATAGATGGGGAAACAGTGGAAACAGTGGCTGACTTCATTTTTCTGGGCTCCAAAATCACTGCAGATGGTGACTGCAGCCATGAAATTAAAAGACACTTACTCCTTGGAAGGAAAGTTATGACCAACCTAGATAGCATATTGAAAAGCAGAGACATTACTTTGCCAACAAAGGTTCATCTAGTCAAGGCTATGGTTTTTCCTGTGGTCATGTATGGATGTGAGAGTTGGACTGTGAAGAAGGCTGAGCGCCGAAGAATTGATGCTTTTGAACTGTGGTGTTGGAGAAGACTCTTGAGAGTCCCTTGGACTGAAAGTAGATCCAACCAGTCCATTCTAAAGGAGATCAGCCCTGGGATTTCTTTGGAAGGAATGATACTAAAGCTGAAACTCCAGTACTTTGGCCACCTCATGCGAAGAGTTGACTCATTGGAAAAGACTCTGATGCTGGGAGAGATTGGGGGCAGGAGGAGAAGGGGACGACAGAGGATGAGTTGGCTGGATGTCATCACTGACTAGATGGACGTGAGTCTGAGTGAACTCCGGGAGTTGGTGATGGACAGGGAGGTCTGGCGTGCTGCGATTCATGGGGTTGCAAAGAGTCGGACACGACTGAGCGACTGATCTGATAGCCATCTGTATGTCTTCTTTGGAGAAATGTCTGTTTAGTTCTTTGGCCCATTCTTTGATTGGGTCATTTATTTTTCTGGAATTGAGCTGTAGGAGTTGCTTGTATATTTTTGAGATTAGTTGTTTGTCAGTTGCTTCATTTGCTATTATCTTCTCCCATTCTGAAGGCTGTCTTTTCACCTTGCTTGTAGTTTCCTTTGTTGTGCCGAAGCTTTTAAGTTTAAATACGTCCCATTTGTTTATTTTTGCTTTTATTTCCAATATTCTGGGAGGTGGGTCATAGAGGATCCTGCTGTGATGTATGTCGGAGAGTGTTTTTCTTATGTTCTCCTCTAGGAGTTTTTTAGTTTCTGATCTTACGTTTAGATCTTTAATCCATTTTGTGTTTATTTTTGTGTATGGTGTTAGAAAGTGTTCTAGTTTCATTCTTTTACAAGTGGTTGACCAGTTTTCCCAGTACCACTTATTAAAGAGATTGTCTTTAATCCATTTTATATTCTTGCCTCCTTTGTCAAAGATAAGGTGTCCAGAGAAATGCAAATCAAAACCACTATGAGGTACCATTTCACACCAGTCAGAATGGCTGTGATCCAAAAGTCTACAAGCAATAAATGCTGGAGAGGGTGTGGAGAAAAGGGAACCCTCTTACACTGTTGGTGGGAATGCAAACTAGTACAGCCACTATGGAGAACAGTGTGGAGATTCCTTAAAAAGCTGGAAATAGAACTGCCTTATGACCCAGTTATCCCACTACTGGGCATACACACTGAGGAAACCAGAAGGGAAAGAGACACATGTACCCCAATGTTCATCGTAGCACTGTTTATAATAGCCAGGACATGGAAGCAACCTAGATGTCCATCAGCAGACGAATGGATAAAAAAGCTGTGGTACATATACACAATGGAATATTCCTCAGCCATTAAAAAGAATACATTTGAATCAGTTCCAATGAGGTGGATGAAACTGGAGACTGTTATACAGAGTGAAGTAAGCCAGAAAGGAAAACACCAATACAGTATACTAACGCATATATATGGAATTTAGAAAGATGGCAACAATAACCCTGTGTACGAGACAGCAAAAGAGACACTGATGTATAGAACAGTCTTTTGGACTCTGTGGGAGAGGGAGAGGGTGGGATGATTTGGGAGAATGGCATTGAAACATGTATAATATCATATATGAAACGAGTCGCCAGTCCAGGTTCAATGCATGATACTGGATGCTTGGGGCTGGTCCACTGGGACAACCCAGAGGATGGTATGGGGAGGGAGGAGGGAGGAGGGTTCAGGATGTGGAACACATGTATACCTGTGGTGGATTCATTTTGATATATGGCAAAACCAATACAATATTGTTAAGTTAAAAAATAAAATAAATTAAAAATTAAAAAAAAGACTGATTATAGCCAATTTCTTTAGGTCTGCATGACAAATCATTGATTGCTATTTATCCCATGGCAAACAATCCATTAATTCAGTGAAAAATTGATTTGCAACTGGAAACTACAAGGAAACAACTGGTTTCTAAGCTATCAAATCAATCAGATATTTAAAAAATTGTTACTGAGCTGGGGTGTGATTCAAGAATATGCCCACCCATGTGATTAGATGATGTATTCTATCTACATACATTTTTTTCCTGAGGATCATGTAATATATGCAGAATTTGAAAATTCAGGGAAGTAAATGATACTGTGTAGGCTACTTCAAGTAAGTTACTTGTTATGAATCATCTCAGAACAGCTACTGTAGCAAATTTCTAAGCAATAATTGACTGTTGAGAATATGTTCTTTTGGTCATTTTAAGCAGATAAAATCCCAGAGGCATTCTCTTGACCTGCTTCTAATTTGGTGTATTAAATTTTGCCATAAAGCCACTGTTTTTAGTAGTTTCAGTTGAGTAAGGTAGGGCCTCTACAGTTAGATCCATTTCATACTTCTTATCAAAGCTTAATATAACAGTTTGTCCGAGCTTCAACACTGTCAAATGTACTCCAACACAGAATTGGTTTTGCTATAAAGACGTATGGACAAATTTCTACAACTGTTATGTTTGTGAACACTTTTTAAACTATGAAGAGTATAAATAACTTCATGGTATTGAGGAGGATGCAATTTTGGTTTCTTTCAGTACTGAGATTTTATAAAACTGTCAGAAATGTTGGAAACAGGAATTTATTGTTCTGTATGCATACTCTGTGTATACAGAAGGAACTGGAAAGATGTACATGATGGTACACAAACAAACTAAAACTAGGGAGTGAAGTTAATTTATTCTAAAATTCGGATCCCAAACTCTTATAAGAGCAAATCTAGCTTTTGTGACTGGTTTCAGAAAACAACTAATAAAAGGCAAATATATAAATTGGTCCTGACTGACATGCTTCCTACTGGCTTCCTAGAATTTGTGCATGGGTTTTAATAGCCAAAACCAATGTATCATAAGGGTCTAAGACTTCATTTTATTTTAACATCATATATACTTATTGCCACTACATTCACAAAGAGAGGAAGTGCCTTAGTTATACCCCTCTTAATTCCTGTTAATGCACAAGGGGATGTCTTTTCTTTGATCCAAAGGCTAAGAATTAATTTTATAAAGTTAATGAGTTAATTAGCTAGCAAATTAAGAATTAATTTTATAAAAATGACGTATTGCATGCAAAGTATTTTCATATAAGCTATAACCATTTGTCCCCATTACAATCCTTATTTCACAGTTGACAGAAGTAAAGTTTACATATGTTGTCATTCATCCAAGGTCACAAATTAATAAAAGGCAGAATTGTTATCAGAGCTCCTCATCCTGCTGAATTACTAATAATGAGACTGGAAGAATTTACCTCAACCTGAACCCAAATATAAGCACTTGGAAAGAAACCATCTCCTGAGAGATGCTTTGTTTGCTGTAACCTGTTATAAATTCTTCATAACATGAAATCAGTCACCAATATTCTTATAGCAATTTTCTTTTGGACTATAAACATCCTAATAACTTGAAATAGTCTCTATTAATGTCGCCTTGTAGATTGTCACTAGGACATGGTCTATAACTAGGGTTTATCAACCCTCTCTAGTTACTAAACTAATGCCTGGAAATTCTCTCTCCATTTACCAAAGCTACATTCGTAATTGTTTCATGCAAGTTTTTTTGTTTTTCTTTATTTTTATTTATTATTATTATTTTTTACTTTACAATATTGTATTGGTTTTTCCATACATCAACATGCATCCGCCACGGGTGTACACGTGTTCCCCATCCTGAACCCCCCTTCCCTTCCCCTCCCCATACCATCCTCCTAGGTCATCCCAGTGCACCAGCCCCAAGCTTCCTGTATCTTGCACCGAACCTGGACTGGCAAGTTTCTAAAATATATGCTTATTAACAGGTAACTGTGGAAAAACAGAATGAGGGAGTTGGAATCTGAAGGTCAGGTTTTATGTTCTGGCTCTGTTGCTGTGACCTTGCACAATCTACTTAGTCTATGGGAAACCAACATTAAATGATTGGTTGTAATGACTAACACCATTACATAATTGGTGTTTGTGAAGAGCTTTGTAAACTGTGAAATTAACAACAACAAGTGAATTTGCTCAGTTGTGCCCGACTCTTTGTGACCACATGGATTGTCGGCCACTAGGCTCCTCCATCCATGGAATTTTCTAGGCAAGAGTACTGGAGTGGGTTGCCATTTCCTTCTCCAGGGGATCTTCTCGACCCAGGGATCGAACCTGGGTCTCCCACATTGCAGGCAGATGCTTTACCCTCTGAGCCACCAGGGAATCCCAGTAGACTGTGAAGTACCATATAAAGTTTAGATAGTAAATGTAATGGCTACATCTGAATATTGCACAAGTGAACAATTTAGAGGATTATGCACAAGTGAACTATGTTTGAGGATTTGCTTAATGGCTAAATTCTTTGTCTTTTGACCAAAATGCATTGCTTTGTTACTATAGTTCCTCCCCAATGCATTTCTTGATAATGATCAGTTAACAATAGAAATATTTTATCAGCTTTATTTGAGAGATAATTATTAGTGAACCAAATGTGGTGAGGTACCATCTCATTTTCAACTCTTCACATGTCAGTCTCTCTTAATTTGCTGGTGAATCTTGGGACCATAACTTTTTTTAAAATTAATTTATTTATTTTAATTGGAGGCTAATTACTTCACAATATTGTAGTGGTTTTTGCTATACATTGACATGAATCAGCCATGGGTGTACATGTGCCCCCCATCCTGAACCCCTCTTCCACCTCCCTCCCCATCCCATCACTCAGGGTCATCCCAGTGCACTGGGCCTGAGTGCCCTGTCTCATGCATCGAACCTGGACTGGCGATCTAGTTCACATATGGTAATATACACGTTTCAATGCTATTCTTTCAAATCATTGCACCCTTGCTTTCTCCCACGAAATCCAAAAATCTCTTCTTTACATTTGTGTCTCTTTTGCTGTCTCACATACAGGGTCATCATTACCATCTTTCTAAATTCTATATATGTGCATTAATATATGCATATTGGTGTATGCACACCAGTTGGTGTAAGGTGTTTTTCTTTCTGACTTACTTCACTCTGTATAATAGGCTCCAGTTTCATCCACCTCATTAGAACTGATTCAAATGCATTCTTTTTAATAGCCAAATAATATTCCCTTGCGTATATGTACCACTGCTTTCTTATCCATTCGTCTGCTGATGAACATCAAGGTTGATTCCATGTCCTGGCTATTATAAACAGTGTTGCGATGAACATTGGGGTACATGTGTCTCTTTCAATTCTGGTTTCCTCAGTGTGTATGCCCAGCAGTGGGATTGCTGGGTCATATGGCAGTTCTATTTCCAGTTTTTTAAGAAATGTCCACACTGTTTGCCATAGTGGTTGCACTAATTTGCATTCCTACCAACAGTGTAAGAGGGTTCCCTTTTCTCCACACCCTCTCCATCATTTATTGTTTATAGACATTTGGATCACAGCCATTCTGACTGGTGTGAAATGGTACCTCATTGTGGTTTTGATTTGCATTTCTCTGATAATGAGTGATGTTGAGCATCTTTTCATGTATTTGTTAGCCATCTGTATGTCTTCTTTGGACATATATCTCTTTAGTTCTTTTGCCCATTTTTTGATTGGGTCATTTTTTTTCTGGAATTGAGCTGCAGGAGTTGCTTGTATATTTTTGAGATTAATTCTTTCAGTTGCTTTGTTTGCTATTACTTTCTCCAATTCTGAAGGCTGTCTTTTCACCTTGCTTATAGTTTCCTTCATTGTGCAGAAGCTTTTAAGTTTAATTAGGTCCCATTTGTTTATTTTTGCTTTTATTTCCATTACTCTGGGAGGTGGGTCATAGAGGAGAGTGCTGTGGTTTATGTCAGAGAGTGTTTTGAGTATGTTTTCCTCTAGGAGTTTTATAGTTTCTGGTCTTACGTTTACATCTTTAATCAATTTTGAATTTATTTTTGTGTATGGTGTTAGAAAGTGTTCCACTACTGCTACTGCTAAGTTGCTTCAGTCGTGTCGGACTCTGTGCAACCCCATAGATGGCAGCCCACCAGGCTCGCCCGTCCCTGGGATTCTCCAGGCAAGAACACTGGAGTGGGTTGTCATTTCTTTCTCCAATGCATGAAAGTGAAAAGTGAAAGTGAAGTCGCTCAGTCGTGTCCGACTCTTAGCAACCCCATGGTCTGCAGCCTACCAGGCTCCTCCGTCCATGGGATTGTCCAGGCAAGAGTACTGGAGTGGGGTGCCATCGCCTTCTCTGAGAAAGTGTTCTAGTTTCATTCTTTTACAAGTTGCTGGCAAGTTTTCCCAGCACCAATTGTTAAAGAGATTGTCTTTAATCCATTGTATAATCTTGCCTCCTTTATCGAATATAAGGTGTCCATAGGTGCATGGATTTACCTCTGGGCTTTCTATTTTGTTCCATTGATCTATATTTCTGTCTTTGTGCCAGTACCATACTGTCTTGATGACTGGCTTTGTAGTAGAGCCTGAAGTCAGGCAGGTTGATTCCTCCAGTTCCATTCTTCTTTCCCAAGTTTGCTTTGGCTATTTGAGGTTTTTTGTATTTCCATAAAAATTGTGAAATTATTTGTTCTTGCCCCATGAAAAATACCATTGGTAGCTTGATAGGGATTGCATTGAATCTATAGATTGCTTTGGGTAGTATACTCATTTTCACTATATTGATTCTTCCAATCCATGAACATGGTATATTTCTCCATCTGTTAGTGTCCTCTTTGATTTCTTTCACCAGTGTTTTATAGTTTTCTATATATAGGTATTTTGTTTCTTCAGGTAGATATATTCCTAATTATTTTATTCTTTTCATTGCAATGGTGAATGGAATTGTTTCCTTAATTTCTTCTTCTGTTTTCCCATTGTTAGTATATAGGAATGCAAGGGATTTCTGTGTATTGGTTTTATATCCTGCAGGTTTACTATATTCATTGATTAGCTCTAGTAATTTTCTGGTGGAGTCTTTAGGGTTTTCTATGTAGAGGATCATGTCTTCTGCAAACAGTGAGAGTTTTACTTCTTCTTTTCCAAACTGGATTTCTTTTATTTCTTTTTCTCCTCTGATTGCTGTGGCCAAAACTTCCAAAACTATGTTGAATAGTAGTGGGCAGAGTGGGCATCCTTGTCTTATTCCTGACTTTAGGGGAAATGCTTTCAATTTTTCATCACTGAGGATAATGTTTGCTGTGGGTTTATGATATATAGCTTTTATTATGTTGAAGTTTGTTCCTTCTATTCCTGCTTTCTGGAGAGTTTTTATCATAAATGGATGTTGAATTTTGTCAAAGGCTTTCTCTGCATCTGTTGAGATAATCATATGGTTTTTATCTTTCAATTTGTTAATGTGGTGTATTATGTTGATTGACTTGTGGATATTGAAGAATCCTTGCATCCCTGGGATAAAGCCCACTTGGTCATGATGTACGATCGTTTTAATATGTTGTTGGATTCTGTTTGCTAGAATTTTGTTAAGGATTTTTGCATCTTTGTTCATCAGTAATATTGGCCTGTAGTTATTTTTTTTAAATAGTATCTTTGTCTGGTTTCAGTATTAGTGTGATGGTCATCTCATAGAATATGTTTGGAAGTTTACCTTCCTCTGCCATTTTCTGGAAGAGTTTGAGTATGATAGGTGTTGGCTCTTCTCTAAATTTTTGGTAGAATTCAGCTGTGAAGCCATCTGGTCCTGGCCTTTTGTTAGTTGGAAGATTTTTTATTAGTTTCAATTTCCATGCTTGTGATGGGTCTGTTAAGATTTTCTATTTCTTCTTGGTTCAGTTTTGGAAAGTTGTACTTTTCTAAGAATTTGTCCATTTTTTACAAGTTTTCCATTTTATTGGCATATAATAGCTGATAGTAGTCTCTTATGATCCTTTGTATTTCTGTGTTGTCTGTTGTAATCTCTCCATTTTCATTTATAATTTTGTCAATTTGATTACTCTCCTTTTTTTTCTTGATGAGTCTGGTTAATGGTTTGTCAATTATATTTGTCTTCTCAAAGAACCAGCTTTTAGCTTTGTTGATTTTTGCTATGGTCTCTTTTGTTTCTTTTGCATTTATGTCTGCCCTAATTTTTAAGATTTCTTTCCTTCTACTAACCCTGGGGTTCTTCATTTCTTCCTTTTCTAGTTGCTTTAGGTTTAGAGTTAGGTTATTTATTTGACTTTTTTCTTGCTTCTTGAGGTAAGCCTGTATTGCTATGAACCTTCCCCTTAGCACTGCTTTTACAGTGTCCCATAGGTTTTTTTTTTAATTTTCATTCATTTCTATGCATATTTTGATTTCTTTTTTGATTTCTTCTGTGATTTGTTGGCTATTCAGCAGCGTGTTGTTCAGCCTACATATGTTAGAATTTTTAATAGTTTTTCTCCTGTAATTGACATCTAATCTTACTGCATTGTGGTCAGAAAAGATGCCTGGAATGATTTCAATTTTTTTTTTCTGAATTTACCAAGACTAGATTTATGTCCCAGTATGTGATCTATCCTGGAGAAGGTTTCATGTGCACCTGATAAAAAGTTGAAACTTATTGTTTGGGGGTGAAATGTCCTATAGATATCAATTATATCTAACTGGTCTATTTTATCATTTAAAGTTTGTGTTTCCTTGTTAATTTTCTGTTTCATTGATCTATCCATAGGTGTGAGTGGGGTATTAAAGTCTCCCACTATTATTGTGTTATTGTTAATTTCCCCTTTCATACTTGTTAGCATTTGTCTTACATATTGCAGTGTTCCTATGTTGGATGCATATATATTTATAATTGTTATATCTTCTTCTTGGATTGATCCTTTGATCATTTTGCAGTGTCTTTCTTTGTCTCTTTTCACAGTCTTTATGTTAAAGTTCATTTTATTGGATATGAGTATTGCTACTCCTGCTTTCTTTTGGTCTCTATTTGCATGGAATATCTTTTTCCAGCCCTTCACTTTCAGCCTGTATGTATCCCTTGTTTTGAGGTGGGTCTCTTGTAGACAACATATATATTGGTCTTGTTTTTGTATCCATTCAGCCAGTCTTTGTCTTTTGGTTGGGGCATTCAAGCCATTTACATTTAAGGTAATTATTGATAAGTATGATCCCGTTCCCATTTACTTTGTTGTTTTGGGTTCGAGTTTATATACCCTTTCTGTGTTTACTGTCTAGAGAAGATCCTTTAGCATTTGTTTCAGAGCTGGTTTGGGGTGCTGAATTCTCTCAGCTTTTACTTGTCTGTAAAGCTTTTGATTTCTCCTTCATATTTGAATGAGATCCTTTCTGGGTACAGTAATCTGGGTTATAGGTTTTTCTCTTTCATCACTTTAATTATGTTCTGCCATTCCCTTCTGGCCTGAAGAGTTTCTCTTGGAAGATCAGCTGTTATCCTTATGGGAATCCCCTTGTGTGTTAATTACTGTTTTTCCCTTGCTGCTTTTAATATTTGTTCTTTGTGTTTGATCTTCATTCATTTGATTAATATGTGTCTTGGGGCGTTTCACCTTGGGTTTATTCTGTTTGGAACTCTCTGTGTTTCTTGGACTTGGGTGACTGTTTTCTTCCCCATTTTAGGGAAGTTTTCAACTATCATCTCCTAAAATATATTCTCATGGTCTTTCTTTTTGTCTTCTTTTCTAGGACTCCGATGGTTTGAATGTTGGGGCGTTTAACATTGTCCCAGAGGTCTCTGAGATTGTCCTCATTTCTTTTAATTCTTTTTTTCTTTTTCCACTTTGCTTCATTTATTTCTACCATTCTATCTTCTACCTCATGTATTCTCTCCTGCCTCCATTATTCTACTGTTGGTTCCCTCCAGAGTGTTTTTTTTTTTTTTTTTGTATCTCATTTATTGCATTATTAATTATTGATTGACTCTTTTTTATTTCTTCTAGTTCCTTGTTAAACATTTCTTGCATCTTCTCAATCCTTGTCGCCAGGCTATTTAGCTGTAACTCCATTTTGTTTTCAAAATTTTGGATCATTTTAACTATCATTATTCTGAATTCTTTTTCAGGTAGATTCCCTATCTCTTCCTCTTTTCTTTGGTTTGGTGGGCATTTATCCTGTTCCTTTACCTGCTGAGTATTTCTCTGCCTTTTCATCTTGTTTAGGTTGCTGTGTTTGGGGTGGCCTTTCCACATTCTGGCAGTTTGTGGTTCCTCTTTGTTTGGAGGTTCCTCACTGTGGCTGGGGTTGTATGGGTGGCTTGTCAAGATTTCCTGGTTAGGGAGGCTTGTGTCATTTTTCTGGTGGGTGGAGCTGAATTTCTACTCTCTGGTGCAATGAAGTGTCCAGTAGTGAGTTTGAAATGTCAGTGGGTTTGGTGTGACTTTGGGCAGCCTGTATATTGAAGTTCATGGCTATGTTCCTGTGTTGCCAGAGAATTTGTGTGGTATGTCTTGCTGTGGAACTTGTTGGCTCTTGGGTGGTGCTTGGTTTCATTATAGGCATGGAGGCTTTTGGATGATCTCTTGTTGATTAATGTTCCCTAGAGTCAAGAGTGCTCTGATATTCTCAGGTTTTGAACTTAAGCCTCCTGTCTCTGGATTTCAGTCTTATTCTTACAGTAGCCTCAAGACTTCTCCATATATACAGCACCAATGATAAAACATGTAGGTTAATGATGAAAAGTTTCTCCACAGTGAGGGACACCTAGAGAGGTTCACAGAGTTACATGGAGAAGAGAAGAGGGAGGAGGCAGATAGAGGTGACCAGGAGGATAAGAGGGGGAATCAAAAGGGGATAGAGTGAGCTAGCCAGTGATCACTTCCCTATGTGCTATCCACAGTCTGGACTCCTCAAAGATGTTCACGGAGTTACACAGAGAAGAGAAGAGGGAAGGAGGAGACAGAGGTTACCAGGAGGAGAAAAGGGGGAATCAAAAAGAGAGAGACAGATCTAGCCAGTAATCAGTTCCCTAAGTGTTATCCATAGCCAGGAACACACAAAGAGATTCACAAAGTTTGGTAGAGAAGAGAAGGGGGAGGGAAGAGTTAGAGGCGACCTGGTGAAGAATAAGGACAGTCAAAAGGGGGAGAGAGCAATCAAGCCAGTAATCACACTCCCAAGTAAAAATCGGTACTGATGATTGCATTCTTAAAGGTACAAAATTGATAACAAATACCAAAAAGCAAAGATTAAAAATCTAGAGTATAGATTAGACTCTCAAAAGTACAATATTAAGAAAACAAAACAAAGTCACAAAAATTGTAAAATATGTATATAAAGTTTTTTTTTTCTTTTAATAGGGTCTTTTTTTGCAAGGTAATAGATTTTAAAAATGAAAATTAAAGGGGTAATAGTACTCTTTCTTGGAAAATCCCATGGATGGAGGGGCCTGGTAGGCTGCAGTCCATGGGGTCGCTAGGAGTCGGATACGACTGAGCGACTTCACTTTCACTTTTCACTTTCATGCATTGGAAAAGGAAATGGCAACCCACTCCAGTGCTCTTGCCTGGAGAATCCCAGGGACGGGGGAGCCTGGTGGGCTGCTGTCTATGGGGTCGCACAGAGTTGGATATGACTGAAGCGACTTAGCAGCAGCAGCAGAGGACTTAAAAATAAAAAAAATTAAAAATTATAATAGTAAAAATATATCTAGGAATTTCTCTGGTGCTGTTGCAGACAGTGTGGGGTCAGTTTAGTTTCAGATTGTTCCTTGATCCAGCTTATACTTCTCAAGATCTATAGGCCCCTTCCAATGTAGTCAGTGCTAACTACAGGTTTTTAATCTGTTGCACCTGTCACTTCCAAAGTGATTCCCTCTGTTTATTTTAGCTTCTTCTATTTGCTGGTCTCTTCAGTGTTTAATTTCCACCCTGACACAAGGGGGCGAAGGTGGTCACGTATTAGGCTCACTTGTTCAGTCGTGGTGTGAGGAGGGAGGAACACTGCAAACAAATATCACTGGCAAGAATGGAGAGTGCTCGCATTGTTTCAGACGCACTGGGTTTGCTCCCGTTTATGGTGTGTGTGCTTTCATGGTCTACACTTCTCAGGCTCTAGGCTGCTCTGCCGGGAAATGTCTGAGGCGGGCCCTGGGTTGCATGCACTTTCCAGGTCTAAGCCTCTCAGGTTCAGGTTCAGGTTCTCTAGTACTCCACAAAGGTGCAGATTCGGTTGGGCCTGCATTTTGTGCCCTTCCCAGGTCCGAGCAGCTCAGGTGACCAGGTGCTTGGCAAGGGCAGTCACCCCCAGGTGGGCGGGGTATCTTATCACCTCCCCGTCCCAACTGCTCACTTTTCTGGGTGTACAACAGGCATGCCTTCTCAGGTGTTCCGTGTGTCTCTTCTGGGGAGCTGATCTCTGGCTGCGACCCTCCCAGTGGGTGTCAACCATCCAGAATCCCAAGAACTCTTGGTTAGCAATGGAGCCTGCTTGCAGTTTGGTAGAGGATGCCTCTCTGGACAGAGCCTGCTTGCAGTTTGGTAGAAGATGCCTCTCTGGGGTCACGATTGCCACTTTCTGGCTCTGGCTGCCCCCTGCCTGCTTGTCTACAGTGGGGGATGGGCCAGTCCGCAGCCTGCTAGCTCTTCTCTGGTGTTTGCTCAGTCCTTTGTTCTGTGAGCAGGCCTGACATTGCCTCAGGTTAGGATTTTTTGAGGTATAGTTCCCTCTCTCTCTCTCTTTTTTTCCTTTTCTCTCTCTCTCTCTGGCTATCTCCAGTCCCATCACTTCATGGCAAATAGATGAGGAAACAAAGGCTGACTTTATTTTTCTGGGCTCCAAAATCACTGCAGATGGTGATTGCAGCCATTTAAATTAAAAGACGCTTACTCCTTGGAAGGAAATTTATGACCAACCTAGACAGCATATCAAAAAGCAGAGACATTACTTTGCCAACAAAGGTCCATCTAGTCAAGGCTATGGTTTTTCCTTTTGTCATGTATGGATGTGAGAGTTGGACTATGAAGAAAGCTGAGTGCCAAAGAATTGATGCTTTTGAACTGTGGTGTTGGAGAAGTCTCTTGAGAATCCCTTGGATTGCAAGGAGATCCAACCAGTCTGTCCTAAAGGAGATCAGTCCTGGGTGTTCATTGGAGGGACTGATGTTGAAGCTGAGGCTCCAATACTTTGGCCACCTGATGTGAAGAGCTGACTCATTTGAAAAGACCCTGATGCTTGGAAAGATTGAGGGCAGGAGGAGAAGGAGACGACAGAGGAAGAGATGGCTGGATGGCATCACCGACTCGATGGACATGGGTTTGGGTGGATTCTGGGAGTTGGTGATGGACAGGGAGTCCTGGTTTGCTGCAGTTCATGGGTCGCAAAGACTCAGACACGACTGAGCGACTGAACTGAACTGAAGAATTTGATCTGAATGGTATTTTTAATGATCACAACTATCCTACCAAATCCTTTAGTGTTACTAACCAAGCTATCTGTTTTTAACCTTAAGATAATTAGATGTAGCTTTACATTTAACATACTGGCTAAGCCAATATAACTCAGAATAGTGAAACTCAGTTTTCAAGGCTAATTTAGGTATTAGGTTGCTGTAGTATAATTAAGACGGAGAAGGCAATGGCATCCCACTCCAGTACTCTTGCCTGGAAAATCCCACGAATGGAGGAGCCTGGTAGGCTGCAGTCCATGGGGTCACTAAGACTCGGACATGACTGAGCGACTTCACTTTCACTTTTCACTTTCATGCATTGGAGAAGGAAATGGCAACCCACTCCAGTGTTCTTGCCTGGAGAATCCCAAGGATGGGGGAGCCTGGTGAGCTGCCATCTATGGGGTCGCACAGAGTCGGACATGACTGAAGCGACTTAGCAGCAGCAGCAGCAGCAGCAGCAGCAGCAATATAATTAAGAAATAAATAAACCATCATTCACTATTTTAGTGGTATAGAGCTAGTCATTTCCCCAATACTCTTATATAGATTATAAACATGTGTGTGCATGCTAAGTTGCTTCAGTCATGTAAGACTCTGTGACCCTATGAACTGTAGCCTGGCAGACTCCTCTGTCCATGGGATTCTCCAGGCAAGAATACTAGAGTGAGGTGCTATGCCCTCCTACAGGGGATTTTCCTGACCCAAGGATTGAACCTGTGTCTCCTGCATCTCCTGCACTGGCAGGTGGATACTTTACCACTGGCACCTTGGAAACCCAGATTATAAACACATTTGCGGTAAAAGGTTTACTTCATGTGTGACAGTTTGGGGGCAATTTTAATTTTCAATGTTATTCTTCTCCTTTGTTCCATGTGAAAAGCCTATGATTCAATTGCAGCTTTCAGGTGTGGCTTTTTTTTTTTTTTTTCATTAGTGGTCTGACCCTTCTGTTTTGTTCACTCCTTTAAGCCAGCAGTCAAGTGTTACCAAAAGAGGTTGAGATTTTTTTTAAGCCTCTGTCTCATTTTCAAATTATTATTAATGATAGCTAACAGTGAAAGGTGTTGGATTCGTGATCTCCAAAGAAGATTTAACTTTGGAACCAGGGACCAGGCTTGATCACTCAAGAGATTTTGTGTATCAGAGTTTTATTAAAGTATAAAAGGGACAGAGAAAGCTTCTGACATAGACATCAGAAGGAGGTCTAAAAGTGTTCCCCTTGATAATCTTAGCAAGGGAGCTATATACTTTTCAATTGGTTATTAACAATAAATCAAAAGAATCTCTCAAGATTGTAAAGATCTTACCAGACCCACCCCCATAATATACATTTTAAGATAACAGTATTAGTCATAAGGTTCTCAAGAAGAAGAAACAGGTCCTCAAGCAGGATACATTGTTGTTATATAATCATTGGTACAGATTTTAAGGAAAAACATATCCTTGAGCAAGATAATTTATTTTGTTGTGCTCTGGGCTGAAAGAAAAAAAAAAAACAAAAAAACATTTGTCCTTTTCACCTCCTTGAGAATTTCAGGCCCCTATCTCTTCCTGAAGAGCCCCAGACCACTCTCTCCTTCTTGGGAACCCCAAACTTCTCATCAACCTGCCTAGGAATTGACTCTCTCATTGGTCATCCTTCAGTCCTAAACTCCAAATTCACTTTCCCTATCAGTACTCGTTATATCAACATTGACAGATAGATGTTCACATAAATGAGTCCTTTTTCTTCTCTCCAACTCAAATCTCTATCATTTCAGTTCAGTTTAGTCGTTCAGTCATGTCCGACTCTTTGTGACCTCATGAATCACAGCACGCCAGGCTTCCCTGTCCATCACCAACTCCCAGAGTTTACCCAAACTCATGTCCATCAAGTCGGTGATGCCATCCAGCCATCTCATCCTCTGTTGTCTCCTTCTCCTCCTGCCCCCAATCCCTCACAGCGCCAGGGTCTTTTCCAATGAGTCAACTTTTGTATGAGGTGACCAAAGTATTGGAGTTTCAGCTTCAGCATCGGTCCTTCCAATGAACACCTAGGACGGATCTCCTTTAGGATGGACTGGTTGGATCTCCTTGCAGTCCAAGGGACTCCCAAGAGTCTTCTCCAACACCAAAATTCAAAAGCATCAATACTTCGAGGCTCAGCTTTCCTTATAATCCAACTCTCACATCTATATATGACCACTGGAAAAACCATAGCCTTGACTAGACAGACCTTTGTTGGCAAAGTAATGTCTCTGCTTTTGAATATGCTATCGAGGTTGGTCATAACTTTTCTTCCAAGGAGTAAGCGTCTTTTAATTTCATGGCTGCAATCACCATCTGCAGTGATTTTGGAGCCCAAAAAAATAAAGTCTGACACTGTTTCCACTGTTTCCCCATCTATTTCCCATGAAGTGATGGGACCACATGCCATGATCTTCGTTTTCTGAATGTTGAGCTTTAAGCCAACTTTTTCACTCTCCTCTTTCACTTTCATCATGAGGCTTTTTAGTTCCTCTTCACTTTCTGCCATAAGGGTGGTGTTATCTTCATATCTGAGGTTATTGATATTTCTCCCAGCAATCTTGATTCCAGCTTGTGCTTCTTCCAGCCCAGCGTTTCTTATGATGTACTCTGCATATAAGTTAAATAAGCAAGGTGACAATATGCAACCTTGACATACTCTTTTCCTATTTTTTATCAGTCTCTAGCATTTCCACATTCCCTTCTGTCTATGGAATAAGTGTTGTTCCTTTATTTTCATTGGTAATTCTATACCCATGTCCCTAGTTCTATCCTTATTCTGCTTTTATAGGAATTTTGCTTCACTTTTTATCAAGGTCTGTGTTGCTATTGTTTTTTAATCATTAAGTCGTGTCTGATTCTTAGATCCCATGGACTGTAGTCTCCCAGGCTTCTCTGTCCATGGGATTTCCCAGGCAACATTACTGGACTGGGTTGCCATTTTCTTCTCTAGGGGATCTTCCCAACTCAGGGAACAAGCTTGCATCTCCTGCAGTGGCAGGTGGATTATTTACCACCGTGCCACCAGGAAAGCCCATCAACGTCTGTAGACAGGACCAACTTTGACCCAATGGCAAACAAAGTAATGAGGTTTTCTTACTCTTTCCTTTAATATATGTCTGCTGCAATCTTGCTCTAAGGGCCCTTTCTACCATAGAGTGTAATTCTCTCAATTAGCGATCACATTTGTGAATTTAGCTGATAAATACTTTGGTGTTAACAACTGGTAATTATAAAAGGACAGAGCTTTTACCCTTCTGGAATAATTACATTTTTAACTTGAGGATAAGGGACATGCTGAAATCCACTCGCTTTGAAACACTTTTATTGGTAAATCCCTAAAGGATGTAATTTCAGCCATTAGTTATAGAGGTATTTGTGGGCATATGCCTTTCCCACTGTCTCTTAAATCACACCAGATAGGCAAGTGCTTGTTTTGTCTAGTTTAAAATCAGCCTTTTCACCTTCATAATATTATTCTTGACACAGTTTGAGTGGGTATTTCCTAGAATTATTTGGTAGATTAAATGTCCACATGGTGAAATTTAAAGCAGTGCTGATTTTTACAGTATTGTGTTTAGTCACTAAATCATGTCTGACTCTTTGTGAACCCATGAACTGCAGCCTGCCAGGCTCCTCTGTCCATGGGGATTCTCCAGGCAAGAATACTGGAGTGGGTTGCCATGCCCTCCTACAGAGGATCTTCCTGACCCAGGGATCAAACCCAGGTCTCACTTATTGCAGGAAGATTCTTTACCATCTGAGCCACCAGAGTTACCCAGAAATATTTTGCTGATTAGCTGCAGAGCTAATTTGCAATAGCTTTGTGTATTGAAATGAACATCTTTTTAAAATAATTCTGCAAAATTTCAGAACTAAGTACTTTCAGATGGATAACAGATTTGGATAGCAAATTTTTTCCAGATAGTCTAGTGGGTAACATTTGACTAATAGTTTATTAAATAATTCCCCTTTTGTTTAAAGCATGATGCTTCATTGTTATGACATTTTCTTGTTTTCTAAATGCATATCTAAAATTCCAAAATCTTATAACTGAGTGCCCAACCTCCTAATATTCAACTGGGAGCAGTTGTAATCCATATAGATTTTATTTTGGTTATTCTAGAAATTTTTACTGGACTTAGCATGTGAATGCTTTTCTAAACAGGTGAATTGTCTTCCCCATCTGTCCAGCTCAACTCCTGCTTTTTGAGGCTGGAGATTATGTAAAATTCCAATTTTCATCAAAATAGTTAGTCAGTGTTATTCATGAACACTTCTTGTAGACAGTGCTGTGATGTCCATAACTGCTACTATTATGAGACACAGCTTCCTATCTGTGGACTTTAAGCTAAGCTAATCTTTCCTCTTTATTGGGATAACCTTTAAGTAAATACTTAACAGGGACTAATTAGAGTTTAAAATAAATTCACTGTGTTTGCCTTGGAATGTATTTAATATTCAACAAATTTGATGATAAGTACCTTTTGGAGGAGAATATCTCTGGAATTCCGTCCAATGGAGTTTTAGTATTTTTACCTAAGCTCATGATAACATTAAGATAGTTTTCTATTAAGTCAAACAGTTATAGATTCTTCATTGGCAGGCACAATTTTCTCTTTCTTTACCTTCATTCATCATTCCAAGCAATAGCTTCAGCTGCTGGGGTCCCTTCTTTACTATTCGGTTAAAATTTCCACTGGGCTTCCCTGGTGGGTCAGTGGTAAAGAATTCACCTGCAATGCAGGAGACACAGGTTTGATTCCTAGGTTGGGAAGATTCCCTGGGAAGAAAATGGCAACTAACTCCAATATTGTTGCCTGGGAAATCCCATGGACAGAGGAGCCTGGCGGGTTACAGTCCATGGGGTTGCAAAGAGTCAGACACGACTTAGTGATTGAACAACAATAAGTTTCCATTCTTCTGCAACATCCTGTTTAAAGGCGTTCATTTTGGTTATAGATAGCATGTTTCTTTGTTGGTAAAGTAATGTCTCTGCTTTTTAATATGCTGTCTATGTTGGTCATAGCTTTTCTTCCAAGGAGCAAGAGTCTTTTAACTTCATGGCTGCAGTCACCGTCTGCAGTGATTTTGGAGCACCCAAAATATAAAGTCTGTCACTGTTTCCACTGTTTCCCCATCTATTTCCCATGAAGTGATGGGACCAGATATCTTGATCTTAGTTTTCTGAATGTAGTGATTTAGGCCAACTTTTTTACTCTCTTCTTTCACTTTCATCAAGAAGCTCTTTAGTTCTTTGCTTTCTGCCATAAGGGTGGTGTCATCTGCGTATCTGAGGTTATTGATATTTCTCCAGCTATCCTGATTCCAGCTTGTGCTTCATCAAGCCTGGCATTTTGCATGATGTGCTCTGCATATAAGTTAAGTAAGCAGGGTGACAGTATACAGCCTTGATGTACTCTTTTCCAGATTTGGAACCAGTCTGTTGTTCCATGTTCAGTTTTAACTGTTGCTTGTTGACCTGCATACAGATTTCTCAGGAGACAGGTCAAGTGGTCTGGTATTCCCATCTCTTGAAGAATTTTCCACAGTTTGTTGTAATCCACACAGCATAGTCAATAAATCAGAAGTAGATGTTTTTCTAGAACTCTCTTGCTTTTTCGATGATCCAGCAGATGTTGGCAATTTGATCTCTGGTTCCTCTGTCTTTTCTAAATCCAACTTGAATATCTGGAAGTTCATGGTTCCCATACTGTTGAAGCCTGGCTTGGAGAATTTTGAGCTTTACTTTGCTAGAGTGTGAGATGAGTGTAATTGTGGGATAGTTTGAACATTCTTTGACCTTGCCTTTCTCTGGGATTGGAATGAAAAGACATTTAAGAGTCCTGTGACCACTACTGAGGTTTCCAAATTTGCTGGCATATTTAATGCAGCACTTTCACAGCATCATTTTTAGGATTTGAAATAGCTCAACTGGAATTCCATCAACTGCACTAGCTTTGTTCATTGTGATGCTTCATAAGGCCCACTTGACTTTGCATTCTGGGCTGTCTGGCTCTAGGTGAGTGATCACACCATTGTGACTATCTAGGTCATGTAGATCTTTTTTGTACAGTTCTTCTGTGTATTCTTGCCACCTGTTCTTAATATCTTCTGCTTCTGTTAGGTCCACACCATTTCTGTCCTTTATTGTGTTCATCTTTGCATGAAATGTTGCCTTTGTATCTCTCATTTTCTTTAAGAGATCTCTCGTCTTTCCCATTCCATTGTTTTCCTCTATTTCTTTGCATTGATCACTGAGGAAGTCTTTCTTGTCTCTCCTTGCTATTCTTTGGAACTCTGCATTCAAATGGGTATATCTTTCTTTCCTTTTCTTTTTTGCCTTTCACTTCTCTTGTTTTCTCAGCTATTTGTAAGCCTCCTTAGACAACCATTTTGCCTTTCTTTTTCTTTGGGATGATCTTGACCACTGCCTTCTGTACAATGTCATGAATCTCCATCCATAGTTCTTCAGGCATTCTGTCTATCAGATCTAATCCCTTGAATCTATTTCTAACTTCCTCTGATAATTGTAAGGAATTTGATTTAGGTCATACCTGAATGGTCTATTGGTTTCCTGTACTTTCTTCAATTTCAGTCGGAATTTGGCAATAAGGAGTTCATGATCTGAGCCACAGTCTTGTTTTTGCTGACTGTATAGAGTTTCTCCATCTTTGGCTGCAAAGAATATAATCAATCTGATTTTGGTATTGACCATCTAGTGATGTCCATTTGTAGTCTTCTCTTGTGTTGTTGGAAGAGGGTGTTTGCTATGACCAGTGAGTTCTCTTGGCAAAACTCTGTTAGCCTTACTTTACTAACAAAGGTCCCTCTAGTCAAAACTATGGTTTTTCCAGGAGTCATGTATGGATGTGAGAGTTGGACTATACAGAAAGCTAAGCGCTGAAGAACTGATGCTTTTGAACTGTGGTGTTGGAGAAGACTCTTGGGAGTCCCTTGGGCAACAAGGAGAACCAACCAGCCCATCCTAAAGGAAATCAGTCCTGAATATTCATTGGAAGGACTGATGCTGAAGCTGAAACTTCAATACTTTGACCAGCTGATGCAAAGAACTGACTCATTGGAAAAGACCCTGATGCTGGGAAAGATTGAAGGCATTAGGAGATGAGGATGACAGAGGATGAGGTGGTTGGATGGCTTCACCAATGGAATGGACATGAGTTTGTGTAGGCTCCGGGGGTTGGTGATGGACAGGGAAGCCTGACCTAGTGCAGTCAATGGGGTTGCAAAGAGTTGGACACAACTGAGCGACTGAACTGTCTGAGCATGTTTCTTCCACTATGGCTTGTTGCCAATCTGCAATATTTTATTCATTTTACCTGCTTTCGTGTTCTGAATGAAGATGCAAAGGAAAGGGTGGAAGGTTGATGTAGGGATCCATTGCTGGCCTATCCTTTGTTTTGCCAGTTTCCAATTTAGTGGCTTAATAAGAATAGCATAATTCCATCCTACTTGTCTATTTAATGAGTCCTGGGAAACATGACTGAGTAATTGATTGACATATTTCAAACAATCACCCAGTATTTCTCAACCCTCTCTGAAACCATTGCATGGGGGCTCTTGAAATCCTTTGTAGTGCTTAATCACTGGGTATTATAAGTCTTTCCAGTGTCCAAAGCAATCTGTCGCTTTTGCTTTGCCTTGTCTTATTTTGGTCATAACAATCAAGACCTTCAGGAATGAGCTTTCTTCATACTAATTATATTTTCTATTCTTTGGGATTGTAAAAGGAATAAAATGGCAACCATTTCTTGATGAGGATCCACTTGTATTTAACTGAAGTTTTGTGATTGTTACAGGCATGCAGGGACACATGAGTTGCTAATTTAAAGGATTTGTTCCCCTGGAACCAGATTCTTGCATGCAAACCCCCTCTGTTGTGCTTCTCTGTAAGTCTTAGAGAGGAACGTGTGGATGGAGAAGCTGACCTACACATCAACCTTTCAACCCTTTATCTACATGGCTGGGAAACCACCAAGGTAAGGCTTTGATATCTATCAGTAGCTGCTGCTGCTACTAAGTCATATCAGTCGTGTCCGACTCTGTGCGACCCCATAGACGGCAGCCCAACAGGCTCTTCTGTCCCTGGGATTCTCCAGGCAAGAATACTGGAGTGGGTTGCCATTTCCTTCTCCAAAGCATGAAAGTGAAAACTGAAAGTGAAGTCACTCAGTCGTGTCCAACTCTTAGCGACCCCATGGACTAGCCTACCAGGCTCCTCCATCCATGGGATTCTCCAGGCAAGAATACTGGAGTGGGTTGCCATTGCCTTCTCATTACCTAATTTGGGGACAGTTGACGTAGGCTGATTGGACTATAAAATGTTATATCTTGAGAGGATTGCTATTATTAATACTATCAATGACTAGAAATCCCACTAATAAATAAAAAGCAGAAGGCAAGAGAGGAATAAGAAAGGCCATACTGACTCATTCTATTCTACCCAAGCTGCTGTTCTTCTTCATAAGGGATTGTTTGTTGATTCATACCAGATGGTATAAAATCTCCCTGTAAATGATGACTAAGGTAATACCTGTAGAAACCTTTATCATTCTCTTTCTAACCATGGATTCAGTCAAAATTTATCCTGAAAAAAAAAAAAAAGAAAACAATGAAAAGTATTTTAAATGATCGTCTTTATTTTTTTTTATTTTTTATTTTTTAAATTTTATTTTATTTTTAAACTTCACATAACTGTATTAGTAGTTCTCATTTCAAGCAAATGATTTTCCCTAGATTGAGTATTTCAGCAAAGGAGTCATAAAACTCCTGAGTAGCATACCATCAAAGCTTGAAATTACAGATAATAAAATGGATTAAAATGATAGAAGGGTTTCAAAAGTTGGGAAAAAAAACTTTAGAGTTAGAGGGGATTATTGCAGAAATATGAAGACAAATATGTGAATTCTAAGAACAAAGAAGGGAATGATGGTCATAGAGATAGACACTGCCAGGAGAGTTAGCAATTTCTAATATATACATTATAGAGATTATTTATATATAATATATATTATATTTATGTATGTGTGACTCAGTAGTAAAGAGTCTGCCTGCAATGCAAGAGATGTGGGCTTGATCCTTGATTTAGGAAGATTCCCTGGAGAAGGAAATGGCAACCCACTCCAGTATTCTTGCCTGAGAAATTCTATGAACAGAGGAGCCTGGCAAGCCACAGTCCATGTGGTCACAAAAGAGTCAGACATGACCGAGCGACTAAACAACAACAACAACCACTATATATATATGGTTTACCAGGAATAGAGGGAAGGAAATAAAATATTGGAGCTTCCTATCTACCTTTCCTTTCCCCAATAATTTTTTTTCTAAAGAAAGAAGGAGGAAAAGGATTATTCAAGAAGAGGAAAAGAGAAGGAAATGAAGCATCTCAAAGCTGTCAGAATTCAAAGGTTACAGATCAGATTGCAAAGTGTCTTTGAATGAGGAGATATTAAATTTGAACATTGAACAGGGGGAGGGAGATATGAAAACTCAAAGAAAGAGAATGTGGTGGGTTGAAAGCAATGGTGGTATATCATGGACATAACATCATTAGGGAAGAGAGTGCGCATGGGGAAGAAGAATTAACAGCTTCAAAATTATTGTTAGAAAGTTATTGGACTTTTAAAACATGTGAAATCTTTGAGCTCACTCAAAACATTTTACTGCTAAAAAGTTGATCAAAATTAAGTACCTCTGAAGTTTTGAGCTCATGGTTTGGGTTCACAAGAAAAATAAACTTGCAATTGGAATTTTATTTCACAGCAATCTACTCATCCCCATATTATTCACTTCACAGAGCAGAGCAAGCACTGAATATGAACTGAGTAGCTTTAGGTTTTCTAATGATTCAACCCACTGTTAATGAAAATGTATCCTTTTTTATGACTGCCTTAAGTGGTGAATAATGAACTACTTTATTTACCTCTCTCTATACCTTTGTATCTGGTTACAGTAAACTGTGAACTGTGCTCTTAGGTACATTCAGAAATAAGGGATTCTGGTTTGTGAACTGCTTTATCCTTAGGTCCATTTGTTATTTCTGTCTCGCAAATATAAGCCATGAGTGGACTTTGAAGTGAGAAGCAGAGAGCTACCAGAGGAAATACTAGATTGAAAATAGGGCTGCCTAGTTCATTCACAACCCCTAACTCCTATCTCTTTTCCTCTACTTGCTGAGTAATAGAAGAAAATCGCTAAACTGCACAGTGCCTGCTACTTTACACTCTATAAACTGGCAAAAAAAAAAAAAAAAAAAAAGAAAGAAAGTGTTCCACATCTTAATTACACACTTTTTGAAAAGCCCAATGTGCATCATGTATTCAATAAATACTTGTTGACAAAAGTGTCAATTTTCAAAGGGAATCACAAGCTTCAAACTGAATCCTTATACTGCCACTTTTGTTCCTCTATCTTTGTTTTCTCAAATTACAAATGAAGCCTACCCTCCAGAGCTGCAAGAAATAAAAGTCAAATCAGCCCAGGGACTATAGCCATGGAAACAATAAGTAAAATCTAGAGACCAATTAAGCATTATATCTACTCCCCAAACAATTATTCCATCTAAGACCACAGCATTCTGCTATGCTGAATATCCAAAGTCTCAGTCAGTCATGCCTGACTCTTTGCAACCCCATGGACTTTAGCCCGTCAGGCTCCTCTGTCCCTGGAGTTCTCCAGACAAGAATACTGCAGTGGGTTGCTATTCTATTCTCCAGGGGATCTTCCTGACTCAGGGATCAAACCCGTGTCTCCTGCATTGCAGGCAGATTCTTTACCATCTGAGCCACCAGGGAAGCCCAGGCTGGATATGCAAAGAAGCCAACTAAAAGGAAAGCTTGAACCTCATCTATTACCCAAATAGAGAAATTCTTTGAATACATATTTGTATGCACTCAACTTATTGAGATAAAAGGTTGAGCCAGGCAATTTATATGTTTTGTAAAGTGTTTGTCAAATGAAAGCTTACACCAGACTTCTAATTTCGATTGCAGCTTTAAGAGAATTTATTGATTGTGAGAATATTTCTTCAAGGGAGACAGTAACATTTGCCTTAATGGCTATAATCTTCCCCAGGATTGTTGAACAGGTTATTAATTTTAAATAATATTTGAATTTCAATCAGTGCATGCATCAGTAAATGATTCTGCATGGCCTGAGTTAGTATATCCCATTCAGAGAAGAAAAACTTTACTTACGTGGGCATTAGCATTTTCATTTTTACTGCAGTGATATATCATTCATTTTTCCAGATTCTGAGAAATGCTGCTGCAAAATGCACTCCAGATATCAGGTGAAAGCCCATGACTTGCCTATAAAAAGCTGCTCATTTAAATACAAATATCAGCTAAAAGGCAAGGGAAATATGTTTCATCATCTTTGCCTATTCATTCACCCTCTCCCAACAGACTTGATACCTTCTCGTTTTCTGTGTGATTATTAACTGCAATTTCTGATGCAGTGCTTGGTCAGTAATTAAGACAGATAGGTGAGAAGGATTCTAGCACTACTAGTTGACTCCAATGACTCAGAAAAAAAAAATAAGTGGCATTGATTACAGCAGCTGCAATGAATTATCATTTAGTCTCTGATACTGTAGACTGTAAATGATTGTGTAGGTATGAGTTATGAGGGAGAAAAGAGACCTAGAGATAGAAGGAGAGATGGAAAACCAACAGTGATTCATGTCAAGTATAAAAACATAAGAAATTTTTAAAACAATGGATGATAGTCCATAAAATAAGCCTAACTCAATACTAAAAGAAATTATTGTGCTTAATGCTACCAAATATTTTTCCTTAAAAAATCCAGTTTGGATGATTTGTATGACTTTTCATTTTAGAATTTCTAATATAGGTGTTAGACAAACCAGAACTTAAGCTAGAAAATTTTGAGGTGAGGTAATAAAACATCTCCTTGGAAGGAAAGCTATGACAAACTTGTGTGTGCTAAGTCGCTTCAGTCGTGTCCAACTCTTTGCAACCCCCTGGACTGTAGCCTTCCAGGCTCCTCTGTCCATGAGATTTCCCAGACAAGAATACTGGAGTAGGTTGCCATTTCTTTCTCCAGGGGATCTTCCCGACCCAGGGATTGAACCTGTGTCTCTTATGTCTCCTGCATTGGCAGGTGGGTTCTCTACCACTAGTGCCACCTGGGATGCCCTAGACAAACCTAGACAGTGTATTAAAAAGCAGAGACATCACTTTGCCAAGAAAGATTTGTACAATCAAAGTTATGGTTTTCCCAATAGACATGTACAGATGTGAGAGTTGGACCATAAAGAAGGCTGAGCACTGAAGAATGGATGCTTTCAAACTGTGGTGCTGGAGAAGACTCTTGAAAGTCTCTTGGACTGCAAGGAAATCAAGCCAGTCAACCCTCAAAGAAATCCACCCTCAATATTCACTGGAAGGACTGTTGCTGAAGCTCCAGTACTCTGGCTACCTGATGCCAAAATCCAACTCATTGGAAAAGATCCTGATGCTGGGAAAGATTGAAAGAAGGAGGAGAAAGGGACAACAGAGGATGAGATGGTTGGATGGCATCACCAGTTCAATGGACATGAGTTTGAGCAAACTCCAGGAGAGAGTGAAGGCTAGGGAAGCCTGGCATGTTATAGTCCTTGGGGTCACTAAGAGCCAAACACGACTTAGAAAGACTGAACAACAATAAAAAATTTAAAATACCTTTCCCATCTATCACTTGAGTTAATAAACATCAGGGACAAAATGGATTTGTTGATTTAAACAAAAAGAGCTTACAGAATTGTGTTTATGGAAAATAATTAAGTATACTTTGTACTTCAGTGCTTTAAATTGATAATATGAGCATTCACAAATGGGTTTGGATTTATCCATAGTATTAACATTTCAAAATGCCATTTTTAGCACATGTGTAAGTCACAGAATATAGCCTAATGATTTGATTAGTGTAGAAGTGAATGTGTCTCTACCAGGGCTGTGCAGAGGCCTGGCTAGGCACATCCTCATTTGGCCTTTCCTTGTAATGCACAAGCACTAATTGGATATTGCCATGAATGTAGGATTGAAAGAGACACTGAACCTAGAACATCCATTTGCCCCTAAGTGCTAACCAATGTGATCCTTTTACTGGTTTACTTATCCTTTCAGTTTATATTTTTTTAAAAGCCAATTTCAGAGGCCTCTTGAGTATATACATAATGAATAACATAGGCCTATTTGTCTGGCACTTAATTACTTGCTAAACAGGGAGAATCACAATATTAAGGAGGGAAAGAAAGGAGGAGATATCTCCAGGCAGCATTTGATAAATTATAGAGGTTCTTTACGTTCACTGATTGTATGTGATAGGGAATAGCCTTTGATAGGTAACAATAAAATGAGAGAAAAAGGAAACTGTGTTGCTGCTATCAATCTTCAAAGAAGCTCAAGAGAATCTGGGCTTCTGCAGGATGATTTAAAAAGTACTGGCATGCATACTCAGTTATGTCTGACTCTTTGTGACCACATGGACTGTAGCCCACCAGTTTCCTTCTGCCCATAGGATTTCCCAGGCAAGAATACTGTGGTGGGTTGCCATTTCCTCCTTCAGTTCATCTTCCTGATCCATGGATTGAATCCACATCTCCAGCATTGCAGGGGTATTCTTTACTGCTGAGCCATGGGGGAAGGCCAAAGAGTACTGGAGAAGGCCACAAATCTCTCTCTCAAAAGTCTTCCATAGAATCTGAAAGTATCACACTTTGAGGTTAAGATGTGGGAGGCTCTTATCACAGTCCTAACTTACTACCTCAAAGCAGAAATTCATTAGGCTTTTTTCATCTATTAATGGCTTAATATGGGTTATTTTGTCAGATCAATTTCAATCACCTAGCAAATCCTTGAGAGAAAAGAATACAATAATAGGTGAGGGTTGCTAGTGAGAAACAGGAGGATAAATATACAGAATATAAATGATTACTCCTGCCAAATATGTTTTAGTGGGGAATCTACTCAGTTGAGGGAATGATATAAAGAAAGTGGAGGCCTAGGCACTGTATGGGCAGAGGCTAGAAGAGCAAAGGTAGAGAAAGAACACATGAGTTCAAGGCCAAAATAATCTTTTCTCTCTTTTGTAGCTTAACTGAACATACTAGCCTAGTCTAATATACTGTCTTCTGTCTATGGCAGCAGACCCCAGGCTTTTTGTCATCAGGAACAGATTTAGTGGAGGACAATTTTTCCATGGCCGGTGGGTGTGAGAAGTAGGGGGAGATGGTTCAGGTGGTAATGCGAGCAACAGGGAGCAGCAGTTGAAGCTTCACTTGCTCGCCTGCCACTCACCTCCTCCTGTGCCACCTGGTTCCTAATAAGCCTCCATGGTACCAGTCTCTGGCCCTGGGGTTAGGGACCCCTGGTCTATAGCATCTATTTTTTTCAGCCTTTGTTGAGCAGATGGTGGCCATGGTAGTGAAAGGAGACATTTAGTAATTCCAGGCTACCTCCTCACTTTTTTGGTCCTTTTCTTTTCAGGTTCACTTTTCAGGTTTACACTCTGTGATCAAAAAAATGCTAGGACATTGTTCTTCATTGTGATCACAGAGTATAAACCTGAGGAGAAAAGTCTTGAGAAAAAGTAGAGTATAATATCAATTAATTGGAAACAATTTTGTCAAAATCTTTGGGTTGGTTAACAGACTTCTTTGTGAAAAGCCATGTGTAAGGAGATAATCAGCTTGTAGAAATTACTTAATATTAATCTTGTCTTCACATGACATCTGGCTATGAAGAGCAGTGGCATTGATAAAGAGCTAGATGTTGTATATTGTGGTTAATTCGTTACTGTTTTTTTTTTAACCCCTGAACACTCTCATTTTCAGACTGGAATTAATAAGGAAAAAATAAAAGACATTGCATTTGTGTAGTCCTGAATAGAGGATTGGAAAAAACAAAGGCATTCCTGGTGTTTCATTGAAATGCAGGTTCTCATCCTCTTAGTTAGATATCTCTTATCACTATAAAGTGGGTTTTTAGTTATATGCTTTTTGGAATTAGCATTCTATTTGATTTAAAACTTGGAAAAACTGGAGGGACTGTCCTGAAAATGTACCCAAATTATCAACAAGATGGAGACTCAGCCTTAACACAATTATGGCTACTCTGCCTGGAGAAGAGAACAGTAAAGGATAATATAGTTGTAGTGTACAAGAAAATATAGGAGGGTTATGTAGAGAAAAGGTAGACGCTACCCACTTGTCTTCTATTACTATGAAATAGTTTACAGAGAAAAAAACAACTTAATTTTAAAGAAGAACAGATCTTAGTTGGCCCAAAAATATTTTTGAGGATTAAGTTAAAACATATTCATGGGAATGCAAACTATGTGAGAAAGGTTGGGAAGTCTCTAAGAGTTCTTGAGAGATAATAATCATGAATACACAGGAATTTGCAATAATACTCTTTATAACTTTTTATTATAAAACTTTTTTTGCCTCACTGGGCAGCATGCCAAACCTTAGTTCCCTGACCAGGGATGGAGCCCATTGCCCCCAGCAATGGAAGCATGAAGTCTTAACCACTTGGCCACCAGAGAAGTCCCTGTTATAAAATAGTTTAAAATAATGAAAAAGAATAATGATACCATTATTTTCTTTTTAAAATTTTTCTGGTAATCTTAAAATGAACGCTGTATTTTTTTATAATTAGATGAAAAGTGATTAAAAAGTGTTAAAGTTGAGAAAAATTACCTCTATTTTCTATGGATTGGGCATTTTTATATTTTCTCTCCAAAACCTCTTTGACATTCCTGTCTAGTTTTTATTTCTGTCTGCCCTCCTCATTTAATTAAGATTTTTAAAGAAGTATTCAATAACTTTTAAAGTAACAATGTACTGTATGAAATGCATGGATACTAACATAACCAAAGCAGAGCCTCTACCTTCATATTGTTTAAAGTCTTATGAGGGATACAGAGAAATGAATGAAATAATGGAGTAATTATCACAGCAGAGTTGTGAATAGGCTGTTATGGAAGCAGAATAGTGAAGTCTTGGAAGAAGTGAAGTGAAGTGAAGTCGCTCAGTCGTGTCTGACTCTTTGCGACCCCATGGACTGTAGCCCACCAGGCTCCTCTGTCCATGGGATTGTCCAGGCAAGAATACTGGAATGGGTTGCCATTTCCTTCTCCAAGGGATCTTCCCGACCCAGGGATCAAACCCAGATCTCCCGTATTGCAGGCAGACACTTTAACCTCTGAGCCACCAGGGAAGATTGGAAGGGCACTTAATATCAAATCTGCAAGAGTTAATCTCAGTGAGATAAGTAGGAAATGTCTTAAGTAACAACAAAAGAAGGGAGAGCATTTCAGGCACAGAAGTCTATTTACAAAAGCAGAGTTGTGAAAGGCCTGACCATTCTAGAGAATGATAAGAAGTTCAAAGAAAGGAGGAGTCAAGTCTGACATCTAGGTTTCTGGGTTAGGGCATTTGGTTGCTTGAGGCCATTTACTGAGAATAGAAGCAAAGGGGGAGGAACTGATCCAACACTTTGAGGTTGGAGTTGGAGGTTGATAAATTCAGTTTTGGTTATGCTGAATTTGAGTAGCTTGAGAGAAGTTCAAGTCGAGATATCTAATAGTTTAGAAAGGAAGTCTGGATTGAGGATGAAGTTTATGATATATTGTTGTTCAGTCACTGTCATGTCCAACTTTTTGTGACCCCACAGACTGCAGCACACCAGGCTTTCCTGTCCTTCACTATCTCTCAGGGTTTGCTCAAATTCATGTCCATTGAGTCAGTGATGCTATCCAACCATCTCATCCTCTGTCGCCCCCTTCTCTTCTTGCCCTCAAACTTTCCTAACATCAGGGTCTTTTCCAATGAGTCTGCTATTTGCATCAGGTGGCCAAAGTATTAGAGCTGCAGCTTCAGACCTTCCAATGAATATTTAGGATTGATTTCCTTAAGGATTGACTGGTTTGATCTCCTTGTTGTCCAAGGGATTCAAGAGTCTTCTCCAGCACCACAATTTGAAAGCATCAATTCTTCAGCACTCAGCATTCTTTATGTTCCAACTCTCACATCCATACATGACTACTGGGAAAACCATAGTTTGACCATATGGACCTTTGTGACATATTAGCATATAGGAATAGATCACATGGAGAAGAGAGTGTAAAATGAGAAAAGTCAAGGGCTGAGGGTAGCAAACTAAAAAAGACCAATATTTTAAGGACCTTAAAGGAAATAGAGTTACCACCAAAAATAAAAGTCTATTAAGAGGTACCTAAATAGATAGGAAGAAAAGCAGAATGGTGTCTTAGAAACCAAAAGGCAAAGGGGCATTTCAGTAAGAGAGAGATCAATATCACCATTGGATTTAACAATAAATTGGTCATTGTAGACTCTGGAACTTCTGGTGGATCAGAGGAGTGGAAACAAGATTTATAGTAAGTTGCAAAGTCAACAAGAGGTGTGGACATTGAACCAGGGAACGTAAACAATTCTTTAAAGAAATTTGGCAGGATGTGAGACTGTCTAAACAGACTACAAGGCAGAGGTGTGGTGATCAATCACCAGAGACAATCAGATTTGGAATAGGCTAAAAAAGAGATAGGAGGATCACTTGATGGCATTGAAAGCAAGTTGGGTTTAGAGACCAAGTATTTGCATTAGGCCAATTTATACTTTTCTCTAACAACATCTATGAGTTCCATATAGTAGAGCTAAAGATGTGGACTTTGGGGTTGACATAGCTCTTGGAATTTACTGTGTGGATGCTGCATAAGGACAATGAATATGAAAGGTGAGGAAACTGGCAAATTGAAGTTATAGATAATAGAATCTAGGCTGGAAGGCTGAGCACTGAAGAACTGATGCTTTTGAATTGTGGTGCTGGAGAAGACTCTTGATAAAAATTGAGTCTTTGAAGGACACAAGTGCTAAATCTAAAATTCTAAATGCTTGTAACTAAATGTTTAGTGAAGAGGCTTGGCAAAGGGAAGTGGTCAATATGCAGTGATCTGGGAAAACAGTGGTAGTACAGTGAAAGTATAGGATTTGGATTTAGTAAGACTCTGGCACAATGAAAAATGCTGAGGTAGTTTTGTGTGTCACTCTAGCTTTGACCTAAAGGCATAAGAACAGTGGAAAAGATGACTGTCCTGATAAAATGGGTAAAGTGATGAATTATAGATGGAAAAATATTACAAGAGAGAGACAGGAAAGGGACATTTATGAGGAAAAATATGATGAGTTCTGTTTTGGAATTGAAGAATCTATAGTAATGATTATTAGCCATGTAAACATTTTAGTAAGACATATGAGACTGTATATTACCTGAAGATCTAGCTTTACTGTCATCAACACAGATATGATAGAATCCATGAAATCGAATGAAATTTCTAAAGTAAAGAGTGAAAAAAGGACAGGGGCATTAAAAACTAAGTCCACAGAGACATGTAGAAGTAAGAATAACCAGTGAAGTAAATAAAGAATAATTATGTGGGGAGAAAGGAAAATAATCAGGATGCTGTTACAGATGCCAAGGAAGAAAACGTTTCATGATAAAGGTGATGGGTAACAATGTGCTGTGAAGAGAGAATGTGGATTTTTAAGAAGTTAGTGGTGAATACTGAGAAAGTAGTTGTCCTAGTGAGGTGGAGAAAAGTAAAAACTGAAGAGTTATGTATAGGGACATTACACAGAAAAAGAAGTAAGTTTATGTACACCATTTGAGAAGATTGATCATGAAAGGTAAAAAAAAATGTGGTACTAGAGAGAGCAATAGGATATTATAATAGTTGTTTTCAAAGCTGGGTATATCTACTTTCAAAAAATGTTAAATATTAAAATGTTTATTACATGTTTTACATTACAATGAAAACAAACCATGTTTTGGTTGTAAAATCTACTAATTATTCACCAGATCCATCAAGCTGTCAACCAATGTACAGGGCCAATAAAAACCTTTAGTTGATTGTCCATTGAGGCTAGAATATTAATGCTACAGTCAAGTCAGCTCAAATGTTTAATCATGTATAATATAACCTGACAATGTTTTCCTTTAGTTTAATTTCTGGAATAAAATCTTAAGAGTTTATGTGGTAATATAAATGATGAGATATAAACACAGGCTAAATTTGGGTGCTTGGAATACTAATGGTATTTAATGATTAGAAATAATACTTCTAAGGCTTTATCCTTAGAATTTATTTTTCTGTTCCTTATTTCTAAAACCAGGAAAGCAAAAACCTGTATCCACTTTTACAAATATAATTTATTTTGAAATAGTTCAACTCTGTAAATATATTTTGGAACAGAATAAAGAAGCTGTATTATTTTGTTATATTGTTAAGTCAAAATAGAAGAATTGTGAATAGAGGAATGAGTAGCCACTCTATTGGAAATTAGCTTCTGTTTTTGTGCCTCAATTTTCATTTTGTGCTCCTGGAGGAGCCTGGTAGGCTACAGTCCAGGGGTCGCTAAGAGTGGGACATGACTAAGCGACTTCACTTTCTCCTTCATGCACTGGAGAAGGAAATGGAAACCCACTCCAGTATTCTTGCCTCGAGAATCCCAGGGACAGAGGAGCCTGTTGGGCTGCTGTCTATGGGGTCACACAGAGTTGGACACGACTGACGCAACTTAGCAGCAGCAGCAGCTCCCTTTACCAGAGTGGTGAGAGATGGAAAAGGCAGTTTGGGGGCTCAGATTCAATTTCAATGTGAATTATGCCACTAATAAACTGTGGACACTTAACCTCTCTGACCTTTAGTTTTCTTACCTGCAAAGTGGAGATGATATTATTTACATTAGAACTTTGAGGATTTAATAAGTTAACTTGTGAAAAAGCATCTAGCTCATTGTCTAGCCTAGATTTTTTTCATTTTTCTTGTGTTTTTTTTCTTCTTCTAGCATAACCACAATTGTCAATAAAACTGCACGAATTTTCATTGATTTTATTCGTATCAGCGATAATGCTTATAACTATTAATTCAATCCAGGCTCATTCAGTTCAGCTCAGTTCAGTCAGTCAGTCGTGTCCGACTCTTTGCAACCCCATGAATCGCAGCACGCCAGGCCTCCCTGTCCATCACCAACTCCCGGAGTTCACACAGACTCACGTCCATCGAGTCAGTGATGCCATCCAGCCATCTCATCCTCTGTCGTCCCCTTCTCCTCCTGCCCCCAATCCCTCCCAGCATCAGAGCCTTTTCCAATGAGTCAACTCTTCACATGAGGTGGCCAAAGTACTGGAGTTTCAGTTTTAGCATCATTCCTTCCAAAGAAATCCCAGGGCTGATCTCCTTCAGAATGGACTGGTTGGATCGCCTTGCAGTCCAAAGGACTCTCAAGAGTCTTCTCCAACACCACAGTTCAAAAGCATCAATTCTATGGCACTCAGCCTTCTTCAGAGTCGAACTCTCACATCCATAAATGACGACTGGAAAAACCATAGCCTTGACTAGATGGACCTTTGTTGGCTAGGTAATGTCTCTGCTTTTCAATATGCTATCTAGGTTGGTCATAACTTTCCTTCCAAGGAGTAAGCATCTTTTAATTTCATGGCTGCAATCACCATCTGCAGTGATTTTGGAGCCCAGAAAAATAAAGTCTGACACTGTTTCCACTGTTTCCCCATCTATTTCCCATGAAGTGATGGGACCAGAAGCCATGATCTTCGTTTTCTGAATGTTGAGCTTTAAGCCAACTTTTTCACTCTCCTCTTTCACTTTCATCAAGAGGCTTTTTAGTTCCTCTTCACTTTCTGCCATAAGGGTGGTGTCATCTGCATATCTGAGGTTATTGATATTTCTCCCAGCAATCTTGATTCCAGCTTGTGCTTCTTGCAGCCCAGTGTTTCTCATGATGTACTCTGCATATAAGTTAAATAAGCAGGGTGACAATATACAGCCTTGACGTACTGTTTTTCCTATTTGGCACCAGTCTGTTGTTCCATGTACAGTTCTAACTATCGCTTCCTGATTTGCATACAGGTTTCTCAAGGGGCAGGTCATGTGGTCTGGTATTCCCTTCTCTTTCAGAATTTTCCAGTTTATTGTGATCCACACAGTCAAAGGCTTTGACATAGTCAATAAAGCAGAAATAGATGTTTTTCTGGAACTCTCTTGCTTTTTCCGTGATCCAGCAGATGTTGGCAATTTGATCTCTGGTTCCTATGTCATTTCTAAAACCAGCTTGAACATCTGGAAGTTCATGGTTCACATATTGTTGAAGCCTGGCTTGGAGAATTTTGAGCATTACTTTACTAGTGTGTGAGATGAGTGCAATTGCGTGCTAGTTTGAGCATTCTTTGGCATTGCCTTTCTTTGGGATTGGAATGAAAACTGACCTTTTCCTGTCCTGTGGCCACTGCTGAGTTTTCCAAATGTGCTGGCATATTGAGTGCAGCACTTTCACAGCATCATCTTTCAGGGTTTGAAATTGCTCAACTGGAATTCCATCATCTCCACTAGCTTTGTTCGTAGTGATGCTTTCTAAGGCCCACTTGACTTCACATTCCAGGATGTCTGGCTCTAGGTCACTGATCACACCATCATGATTATTTTGGTGGTGAAGTTATTTTTTGTACAGTTCTTCTGTATATTCCTGCCACCTCTTCTGAATATCTTCTGCTTCTGTTAGGTCCATACCATTTATGTCCTTCATCGAGCCCATCTTTGCATGAAATGTTCCCTTGGTATCTCTAATTTTCTTGAAGAGATCTCTAGTCTTTCCCATTCTGTTTATTTCCTCTTTTTCTTTGCATTGATCGCTGAGGAAGGCTTTCTTATCTCTTCTTGCTATTCCTTGGAACTCTGCATTCAGATGCTTATATCTTTCCTTTTTTCCTTTGCTTTTCACTTCTCTTCTTTTCACAGCTATTTGTACGGCCTCCTCCGACAGCCATTTTGCTTTTTTGCATTTATTTTCCATGGGGATGGTCTTGATCCCTGTCTCCTGTACAATGTCACGAACCTCTGTCCATAGTTCATCAGGCACTCTATCTATCAGATCTAGTCCCTGAAATCTATTTCTCACTTCCACTGTATAATCATAAGGGACTTAATTTGGGTCGTACCTGAATGGTCTAGTGGTTTTCCCTACTTTCTTCAATTTAAGTCTGAATTTAGCAATAAGGAGTTCATGGTCTGAGCCACAGTCAGCTCCTGGTCTTGTTTTTCTTGACTGTATAGAGCTTCTCCATCTTTGGCTGCAAAGAATATAATCAATCTGATTTCAGTTTTGACCATCTGGTGATGTCCATGTGTAGAGTCTTCTCTTGTTTTGTTGGAAAAGGGTGTTTCCTATGACCAGTGCTTTTTCTTGGCAAAACTCTATTAGCCTTTGCCCTGTTTCATTCCATATTCCAAGGCCAAATTTGCCTATTAGTCTAGGTGTTTCTTGACTTCCTCCTTTTGCATTCCAGTCCCCTATAATGAAAAGGACATCTTTTTTGGGTGTTAGTTCTAAAAGGTCTTGTAGGTCTTCATAGAACCATTCAACTTCAGCTTCTTCAGTGTTACTGGTTGGGGCATATACTTGGATTACTCTGATATTGAATGGTTTGCCTTGTAAACGAACAGAGATCATTCTGTCGTTTTTGAGATTGCATCCAAGTACTGCATTTCAGACTCTTTTGTTTACCATGATGGCTACTCCATTTCTTCTAAGGGATTCCTGCCTGCAGTAGTAGATATAATGGTCATGTGAGTTAAATTCACCCATTCCCGTCCATTTTAGTTCACTGATTCCTAGAATGTCAATGTTCCCTCTTGCCATCACTTGTTTGACCACGTCCAATTTGCCTTGATTCATGGACCTGACATTCCAGGTTCCTATGGAATATTGCTCTTTACAGCATCAGACCTTGGTTCTATCACCAGTCACATCCACAACTAGGTGTTGTTTTTGCTTTGGCTCAATCCTTTCATTCTTTCTGGAGTTATTTCTCCATTGATCAGCAGCATATTGGGCACCTACTGACCTGGGGATTTCCTCTTTCAGTATCCTATTATTTTGCCTTTTCATACTGTTCATGGGGTTCTCAAGACAAGAATACTGAAGTGGTTTGCCATTCTCTTCTCCAGTGGGCCACATTCTGTCAGACCTCTCCACCATGACCTGCCCATCTTGGGTGGCCCCACAGGCATGGCTTAGTTTCATTGAGTTAGACAACGCTGTGGTCCCAGTGTGATTAGATTGACTAGTTTTCTGTGAGTATGGTTTCAGTGTGTCTGCCCTCTGATGCCCTCTTGCAACACCTACCTTCTTACTTGGGTTTCTCTTACCTTGGACAAGGAGTATCTCCTCACTGCTGCCCCTCCTGACCTTGAATATGGAATAGCTCCTCTAGGCCCTCCTGCACCCGCGCAGCCACCGCTCCTTGGAGGTGGAATTGCTCCTCCTGGCCGTCGCCCCTGACCTCGGACATGGGGTAGCTCCTCTAGGCCGCACTATGTGCACCATCGCAGCTGCCTGTGCTCATTAATGATCATGAATTTGGTGGCCTTGGTAATTTATTCTAACAGCTAATGTGAAGAAATATTTTCAAAGAGTACCTTTAATGAATGAGAATAAAAGACAATGTCATATAGCAGTTTTATCTACCTCTAATGGAGCAAACTCTGTTTTTCTTTTTTAAATCACATTATACTGCTGGAGAGAGTTGAAAAGGAAGATGATAGGGACATATTAGTTTGATGGTAAAAGATTTCTGTCACCTATCCATTCCTTAGAATAAAGATCTTTTGAATATTGCTCTTTTCAGCAATATTCATTGTCACTAAATACTCCTATAAAAAAGATAAAACCATTTTTAAGCCTAGTTATTTGGGGATATTTAAGAAAAAGTAGATATGGTGCAAATATACAGAATCTTTTAAAAAATATTTGAATGAAACATTTCAGTAATAATAGATAATAGCACATCTCCAATTCAGTGTCAGCTACTTCTAATCCTTTTTAGAAATACATATAATATAAATTATAAATAAATAAAATAAAATTTCAATGTCAGACTCCAGCTGTCCTCTGTCCCACATAAATTCAAGTGCTTAAAACTGAAAATTAACTTGACCTACATTTATACTAGGGAAACTGAAATGCCAAGAATGTTTTCAATTAGTAAATTCTTTACTGTCCCTAAACCCTTAATGTTTGGTATATACCAAATCTAAGTTTTAGCACAAAGTTACATTGACATAGGACACTGGTTTATCATAACTTAATATATATTAATGTTAATATTATAGTAGGTACCATCAATTGGGTCCACAGTCCAAATTAATTACTCATGTTAATATTTTTAGCTTCTAAGTGTTGTATGATTAAAGACATTCAACATTCTAATTATTGATAGAAGGGACATTGCCAGTTGGCTGGAGTCCCAGAATATCTGAACTGAGGTGGAAGTATATATTTATGCCCAGGTACAGAGACAGTTCTGAAGTAGGAATGCCAGGAATTTAAGGAAGAAAGAGTAAGTGAAAATCCTAGGAGAAAATAGATAAAAAAGGAATAATTTAGCCTATTTTTTTTTTATTCCATGTCTGAGGAATATGTAAAACCTAGGATTTATAGAGGGTAAAGTCTCATTAAGTTTTTCTTCTGCATTCTCTTCCCCTTGTCCAAGAGAAAGAGTTGACCTAAAGAGTTGCATTATTGTTGTTGTTGTTACAGCAAGCATAAAACTTTCTGCACCCCAAGAGTGTAAGGGTTAAGATAAGGTCACCTATCATGGATACTTCTTCCCTTACTCCATTCCTTCTCCCTTCCCATGTATTGAATTGCTGTATATTCCAGCTCCACTACTGTTCCTTCCCAGTCACATGTGTTTTTCCAGGCTGCACTCCAGGCGGAACACACTTATAGACAGTATCCACTTTGAGGCACAAGGAGTTCTAGAAGGACACATCATAGAGTGTCTGGCAATAGGTCCAACTTCAGTTTAATTCTGTACTGTTGCCTTCCATTCTTTGAACATCATTGGAGACTCCTCAAGAATCAGGTAAGAACATCTAGAAACAAGGCTCTAGGTTTTATAGGCTGTGACTAAGGGGCAGAGATTTGGAAAATGTTAAAGGTCTTAGTGTCATGACTATGCAGATCTACTGAATAAGTTTATCATGTTTGAGAGTTTCCCTAAGGAACTCATACAAGTCAAAGAAGTCTGCTTTTGTGGGTGGGTGTGGGGGATTGAGGAGGTGGGATAAGATTGGGATTCCAAACAATTTTGACAAACTAAAGTGAGTAAAAAATAAACAAGAAAAAGTCTATTAAAGGCAAACTCACTTAGGAGGAATACCGGCTTACAGAAATGAGTGCAAGATAGTTCTTGATTGGTTATGTGTAAGTATAGGAAATAATTGCCTTGGGACTGTGGGAGTTATAGGTCAGAAACACTAATAATAAAATGTCATAGGATTGAAAATGATGAACATTATCTCTTATATAGATATGTTGTTGTTGCTTAGTCTCTAAGTCATGTCTCACTCTTTTGCAATCCCATGAACTATAGACCATCAGGCTTCTCTGTCCATGAGATTTCTCAGGCAAGCATAATGGAGTGGGTTGTCATTTCTTTCTCCAGGGGATCTTCCTGACCCAGGGATTGAACCCACATCTCCCACACTGGCAGGTGGATTCTTTACCACTGAGCCACCAGGGAAGCCCTATATAGGTATAGAGATATATTAACAGCATGAAAGGGCTGAGATGTAATCTTCTTTGTGTATTAGTTAGATTTTTATTATGTCTTCTATATGGAATAATTATTGTCTAAGTGTGCATGGCTTATATGGAGTATTCAGAGAAGGACCAGGATAAGCTATTCAAAATGATTCCTTTGATAGATTTAGATAATTGCCCCGTGAAAGAAGCCTAAGAGAATGGAAGGGTTATTTTAACCACGTCTTCAAGTATTAGGAAAGTATCATATGAGGAGTGAAAAGGCAGCTGTTCAATGTATCCACTCAAGTCAGACCAGAGAAGATAAGTTTTAATTATAGTGGAGAAATTCAGAAGTTTGTTTTTATTTAATAACACTTCTCACTCTATAGCATGGGAAAAGTAGACTTATTTAGAAGTAAAGATAAATTAGAAGAATGTCCCTTTTGAGATTTCTCTGCACAGAGGAAACAGCTAACTTTATGAAATTACTATATTGTCGATTGGCCATATGGCAAAGTGGATCTATTTAGTAGATGTTTGGAAAGCCTTTTAAGAAATAGAAGTCTGTGAAATAAGGTTCATTTACCTTGGTGTCAACAGTTCAAAGGAGAAAATTAGATTTCTAAATATCCATTTTGTTTCTCATTAAAATTTTGATAGCATTTGTCCTCGGGGTGTTTTTAAACAGTTTCATAGACTTTAAGATTTTCCAGACTCTTTTACATTTCTAAATATTTAACACTAACATTTTTTCCAGTTCTTAATGTGCCTACATAGTTGTCATCTGTTTATCCTAGACTGAGTGTTCTAACAACATAAACATGATATGTGTGAAAATATTTCTATTTAATCATTACATTTCTGGGTTATCAGATTATTCTAATTCTTACTTAGTTTTATAACTCTATAATTTGTCTCTATGCCCAAAGTAGGTATTTGTGGCAGTTGCTAAAATCAAGTGGGCTACTAAACTGCCCTTCAACTCATTATATATTCTGTATTGGCATAAATTTTCTTAAGGTAAACAACATACTGTTTCCAAATCGGGAAAGGAGTATGTCAAGGCTATATATTGTCACCCTGCTTATTTAACTTATATGCAGAGTACATCATGCAAAATGCTGGGTTGGATGAAGCACAAGCTGGAATCAGGATTGATGGAGAAATATCAATAACCTTAGATATGCAGATGACACCACCCTTATGGCAGAAAGTGAAGAAAAACTAAAGAGCCTCTTGATGAAAGTGAAAGAGGAGAGTGAAAAAGTTGGCTTAAAACTCAACATTCAGAAAACTAAGATTATGGCATCTGGTCCCATCACTTCATGGCAAATAGATGGGGAAGCAATGGAAACAGTGACAGACTTTATTTTTGGGAGCTCTAAAATCACTGCAGATGGTGACTGCAGCCATGAAATTAAAAGACGCTTGCTCCTTGTAAGAAAAGCTATAACCAACCTAGACAGCTTATGAAAAACAGAGACATTACTTTGCCAACAAAGGCCCATATAGTCAAAGCTATGATTTTCCAGTAGTCATGTATGGATGTGAGAGTTGAACTTTAAAGAAAGCTGAGTGCTGAAGAATTGATGCTTTTGAACTGTGGTGTTGGAGAGGATTTTTGAGAGTCCCTTGGACTGCAAAGAGATCCAACCAGTCCATCCTAAAGGAAATCAGTCCTGAATATTTATTGGAAGGACTGATGCTGAAGCTGAAACTCCAGTACTTTGGTCACCTGATGCAAAGAACCAACTCACTGGAAAAGACCCTGATGCTGGGAAAGATTGAAGATGAGAGGAGAAGGGGACAACAGAGGATGAGATGTTTGGATTGGCATCACCGACAGGATGGATGTGAGTTAGAGAAGGCTCCAGGAATTGATGATGGACAGAGAAGCCTGGCATGCTGCAGTCCATGGGGTTGCAAAGAGTCAGACATGACTGAAAGACTGAACTGAACTGAAACTCATTTCAAGAGACAAAATGAGAAATTGAAGAAAAGTGTGAATTTTTAGTGATCTGACTCACTGAGTATATATGACTGTGCACTGGTAGGCATACAAAAGGTATACTTATTTCTCTTTAGTCCAATTTCACCATGGCTATATCTAAATGCACCAAGGCTTGACAACCAAACTACTGGTAATTTCAGGCAATTAGCTACTCGTTTGGACTTAGATACTCAACATCAGCTTATGACTATTTTTTTTCACTGACATTTTCAGTGGAAATTTCACTCAATTAGTTGTTTCACGCAAAGTGAAGTGAAGAATTGGCACAGTTATCCATGTGATTTAAACAAAAAGGTGACTTGTTTGACCTCAATTATAGTACCAGAATATTTTAAGAAAAATGTGAGTTTTGTTTGAAAACTGGTTAGGATGTTGCTGTTAAACATTTAGAAATGTAAAATTTGTGGAGAAACTGCCTAAATCCTCAACTTCTGTGTGGTGTATGTGTTTCTGAACGTAAACTGCAATCATGCTAATTAATACAATGCAAAGTATACTGATTCCCAATAAGAAAGGCTTTGTTTAAAGACAAATAAAAATTCTAAATTATCCTTGTGAAAATAAGCTTATTAAAAAAGGAGAAAAGGTGACAGAGATTCTAAGCTGTCTATAGTTACTGATGTGGTATTGTACCAAAAATATGTAATAATGACAAGTCATATAACACACAGCATACTAACAAGTGGGTAAAAAGAGTGGTAGCTGGATAATTGAAGGGTCTTTTCTCCAATTTTCTCCAACTACAAACATGCATCATTACTTCAGTGAGCTGTAGTAAAGCAACAATAGTCACTTATTGCTGAACAGTGGTTTAAAAAACTAGAAAATGCAACACAATTAATTTAAAATCATTACTTAGAAAATAATAATAATAAAAAAAAACAGACATAGAGAATAAACTTACCGTTGGCAAGGGGGACGATGAGGAGAAGAGATAGTTAAGGAGTTTGGGGTTGACATGCATACTCTACTGTATTTTAAGTGGATTACCAACAAGGTCCTACTGAATAGCACAAAGAACTCTGCTCAATGCTATGTGGCAGTCCGGATGGGAGGGAAGTTTTGGGAAGAATGGATACATGCATATGGATGGCTGACTCCCTTTGCTAACTACAAACATTGTTAATTGGCTATACTCCAAAATAAAATAAGAAATTAAAAAAAAAAAGGAATAGGAAAGCAAATCAGCTCTGATAATATGACTATGGAATAATAAGTGGTTATTATTCCATAACAAAAAAGAGGAGTCATCATAGAAGACAAAGTTTTCTTAGCTCTAAAAGGTAAGACAGGTCTAAAAGGTACATCGAGGAAGAAGATAAAATAATATACAGTAAAGCCTAAACTTATTTTATAGCCTTTCAGTCACAATCTGAAATGGATTATCCTGTTGAGTGTTTGATCTGAGCACTCTGGCATAAAATTTTTTTAATTGGAGTATAATTGCTTTCCAATGTTGTGTTAGTTCCTGCTGTGCAACTAAGTGAATCAGCAATATGTATGGCATAAACATTTATTGTATGTTGCTCCCTGAAGAAATCTGTAATCTCCAGTTGTCTGGAATTTTTCAGAAATCAATCAAACACACCTTTCATTAGTTTTATTCTTGGAGATGACCATTCATCCTTTAGTAAATAATTTATGTCAGTTGAGTGCTAAATATTGCTAATTTCCACCATTTAACTACTTGGATAATTATATGTAGATGAAAGAAGAGGAAAAGGGTAAAACAAGTGGTCTACTGAAAGAAAATTGCCAACTTGATAGAGTGAATACAATGGACATGTGCAGAAGTGACTGCATTGTAAATCCATACTTTTCAGAAACATTATGTATCATGCATACCAAAGCATGCAAATAGAGAAATATAAATTCTCCTTTTCCTTCACACAAATAAATTATATTCAGTTCCCCCAAAGAAACAGGGTTTCTCATGCTTCAGGACTTTTGCATGTGCTGTTTCCTTTGCTTAGAATATGCTTATCTTCACTAATCTTCCCCTTTCCCTGCTCTCCCTCCCTTCCATCCTCAGGACACACACTCAAGTCCCCATTTTCCCTTAAAGACTAGTATTTTTTTTTTTTTTGAAATTATCCAAACATTTCTATCACTCAGCCTGTCCCCTAGTTGCCACAACACTGAGTATTGTCACTTTTCCTGTGCTCCTAAATTACATTTTACCTACAATTGTAAGATTTATAATGCAGATATACTTTTATTTATCCATTCTCCAGTATTCTTCTCCTACTAGACCATTTCATTTTAAGAAACTTTTTACTATAGAAGTGGGCCAGGCAGTAATTAATAAAAGTGTTGTTTATATGGAAATTGAGATGTTTTGTATAAACTAGCTGTTCAAATTTCATTAATTTCTTGTGATTTCTTATTATAAATAATTATTGACTTTGGCACCTAAATAAAATATTTTTAGGTTTACAGGAAAGTTATGAAGTGAATACAGAGAATTCCTATATACCCTGCACCCTGCACCAATCTCCCCTATTGTTAACATTTTACATTAATAGGTACATTTGTCACAACTGATATTGATACGCAATTACTAACTAGGAGAGATTAGCTCTGATAGAAATTAGGTCTGGAGGGAATAAATAGTAAAAGAATCTTCTGTAGCAATAAGGTTTTATCTGGAGAAATGGGCAGGAAGTGAAAGTAAAGGAATTTAGGGTAGAGTTTGGCAGAGATATCTTTGATTGACTTAAGTTTTTGTAGAAAGAGTAGCTTATCCTGGACCAAATGCTACAATGGAGGGACTTTCCAAATGGATTCATTGTACTGACAGAAGTTTGTAACCAAATATTTCTGGCAACAAGGTGCTTAGGGCCTTTTCTTGATACACTATGGACAGAGTGAGCTTTAAAGACTGCCACCCCTTGGGAACAAGAGTCTATGACTTCTTTAGAACAGGAGTTCCTACCTACCCTCTACCCTCAGAAAAAAAATAATCTGTTTTAGGGGAAAAAAAAAATCTAGGCTAGAAAGGAGTTGAAGGACCTGGGTATTGTCACTCTCTAATTTGTCCTTTGGGGTCAAGCCAGCCTCCTTGCAGCACTGTATTTGACCATGATACTGACAACTCAGGCTTAATGGGGAGAAGAGTTGGCAATGTGAAGGATAGTGAATAGTATTGGCAATAGTGAAGGACAGAGGAGCCTGGTGAGCTGCAGTCCATGGGGTTACAAAGAGTGTGTCCAGTTTGGACACACCTTAGTGATTGAGCAACAACAATTGTCGATGTTTTATATTGTGATATTTTGCTTATGTTTTTCTCTCTACAAATTATCTATATTTTATTCATTTAGTTCTAAGACAGACTAAAGCAGGGAACAATCATAAATATTTTAGCTATAAACAAATTCTTACAATGATTGAAAAAGAAAACTTGCCAGAACATGTGTCAGTGATGATACACAGTTCATTTCTATAATTGTTATAAGATCAGGTTGATTAAATATTTTCTGGAAGCTTGACTTTTATCTCTGAAAACAAGATTGGATCGTTTGTCATAATGAAAGAATATTTATTAATCAAGATCTTTGTTCAAGTAAATGGGATCTACCATATATAATTGATTTAACTCTAATTTATCCATTAGGCATGTTAATAAAAGTGCAAATTATTTTTAGAAGTACAAGTAGAAAAGTAAAAGTAATTTGCTTTTACAATTGCAAGCATGTTAGCTTGTCATCTAGATGGGTGTGCTTCTGATAAAAGTTTTAGTGCTAATTCTAATCAAGTTGAGATCAATAGTGCATTGTTCTCTTTCTATAATTCAGATGAAACAAATTAGTTACATTAATTCAGGCCTGAGTACATGGATAGCTATATCAGAGTAAGACAGTTAGGACTGAAAAGTATTATTTGAAGAGGTAACATGAATTCAAGGACCAAGTGAATTCTAAAGACTCCACTCACCTGTCTAGTCATTTATGTAGAATTTACCAAAGTAGTAACTGCCTGAAATCTCTGTAGTAGAACAGAGATTCAGTATGCTAGGAAGAAAACATACTATAGGTGGGTAAATAGACTCACAATGCCCTTTGCCATCAGCAGATGGTAGCCATGGGTGGGCCAATATGAAGATCTAATAATCTGTGAAGAAAGCTGAGCGCCGAAAAATGAACTGTGGTGTTGGAGAAGACTCTTGAGAGTCTCTTGGACTGCAAGGAGATCCAACCAGTTCATTCTGAAGGAGATCAGCCCTGGGATTTCTTTGGAAGGAATGATGCTAAAGCTGAAACTCCAGTACTTTGGCCTCGTCATGCGAAGAGTTGACTCATTGGAAAAGACTCTGATGATGAGAAGGATTAGGGGCAAGAGGAGAAGGGGACGACAGAGGATGAGATGGCTGGATGGCATCACCGACTCGATGGACGTGAGTCTGAGTGAACTCCGGGAGTTGGTGATGGACAGGGAGGCCTGGCGTGGTGCGATTCATGGGGTCGCAAAGAGTCGGACACGACTGAGCAACTGAACTGAACTGAACTGAATAATCTGATGACTCCTGCTTATTTGCTGATGTCTGTCTGAAATTTTTTCCTGACTATATGTACTGTACTGACTCTCACGTAACTGGAGCTCAGTATTGCAAGATGAGTGATTTAACAGAGGTTTTATGATAGTCATTACATTTTCAGGAATTTGAAGAGTATGGCCCCAAATTGGATTTTCTTTTATTAAGAAAAATTTTAAAGAGTAGTTTTAGGTTTATAGCAATATTGAGAGGGAGGTACAGATTCCCGTATATCCCCTGCCCCCACACATACATAGTCTTTGCCATTACAAAACATCACTCACCAGAATGGTACCTGTTTTTTTTTTTTTTTTTTTTTTTTTTTTTTTAACCAAGTATAAACCTACATTGACACATCATAATCACCCAAAGCCCATAGTTTACTGTAGAGTTCTCTCTTAGTGCTGTACATTCTATAGGTTTGAAAAATGTGTAACATATATCCATCATGATAATATAATCATAGAGTATTTTCTCTGCCTGAAAAAATTATCTATACCCAAAATTATTTCTCCTTTTACATAAATTATTATCTATGTTTTACATAGCTTGGCTACTACCAATTCTCCACATCAATGACTAAAGGAGACATGTATTCAAATTTCACAATGCTATCTTATCCAGGCAATATAAATCATTATCATAGATCATGAGTAGAATTGGAAGATTTCCAAATGTGACTTGATATTACATGAATCACTTCTGTTGAAATCGAGAGTATTTTCAGGAGATGTGATTCATTTTTTTTTTTTTTTCAAATTCCTTATATTAAAAGCCTTCTTGTTGGTCAGCAAGGGAATACTATTTCTATCAACTTAATAAAACTGGAAATTGGATTATTTAACATAAAATATGTTCTAAATAATTCTTTACCCATTTTATAAAACATATTCAGATGTTCTACACCTCATTTTTTTTTATTATATTTTTGCATGTAAAACAGATAACTAATGAGAACCTACTGCATAAAACAGGGAACTGTACTCAATGTTCTGTGGTGACCTAAATTGGAAAGAAATCCAAAAAAGAGGGAATATATGTATAGTAGAGCTGATTCATTTTGTTGTGCAGAAGAAACTAATACAACATTGTAAAACAACTATACTCCAATAAAATTAATTTTAAAAAAAGATATGGTAATAGGCAGTCTATATCTTCAGTCTGTGTTGTACTCTGTTGTGAGGAGAATAGCAATCAGAACATTTGATTATCACTGTATATGTCAGAATGGGTACTCAAATGAAAGCATGATAGACCACATGTCATGGTAACTGGAGAGGTGAGTAACTAGAGTCTAACATGCCCAGTGGGATGGCTACTTTGTTATAAGTTTAGTTGCGGATACTAAAAACACACACTGAAAGGCAGGTGGGGGTGTTTAGGCATAGTGGCAGCTAAGAGTTGGTAATCAAAGTATTAATGGGGAAGTAGAAGGCAATGGCACTCCACTCCAGTACTCTTGCCTGGAAAATCCCATGGACCGAGGAGCCTGGTGGGCTGCAGTCCATGGGGTCGCTGGGGCTTAGACACTGCTGAGCGACTTCACTTTCACTTTTCACTTTCATGCATTGGAGAAGGAAATGGCAACCCACTCCAGTGTTCTTGCCTAGATAATCCCAGGGACGGGGGAGCCTGGTGGGCTGCTGTCTATGGGGTCGCACAGAGTCGGACACGACTGAAGCGACTTAGCAGCAGCAGCAGCAGTAAGTGCTATGCTATGCTAAGTCACTTTAGTCTTGTCTGACTCTGAGTGACCCCATAGACGGGCTCACCCACCAGGCTCCCCCGTCCCTGGGATTCTCCAGGCAAGAACACTGGAGTGGGTTGCCATTTCCTTCTCCAATGCATGAAAGTGAAAAGTGAAAGTGAATTCGCTCAGTCGTGTCCGACTCTTAGCGACCCAATGGACTGCAGCCTACCAGGCTCCTCCGTCCATGGAATTTTCCAGGCAAGAGTACTGGAGTGGGGTGCCATTGCCTTCTCTGAGTGCTAAGTGAGTGTTCCCCAAATCAGGTGAAGGCCTAAGAGAAGGGCTGGAGGGCAGAAGATCAAGGAAGACATAAGAAATGTGTGAGAAGGTAGCAAAAGGTTATAGGACTGGCCCTGGTGAGATGGGAATGAAGTAGTAAGGAGAGAATGCAAAGGAGAGAGAAAGGGTGTGTTCTTGAGGGAAGAGAATGGAAAAAGGGTGTGGAGACAGTGCAAACGGGTCAGGAATCCTGAACATAGAATAGGGGGAGAAGGAAGTGGGAAGGCAGAAATGGAAAGTGGATGGGAAAGGAAGTTGAAGGAGATGGGGTTTTGTGGAGGCAACCAGCTCATTATTACAAATTTTGTTTTCCAAGCAAATAGTATGGATGACATCTGTGGGTAATTTAGCTTCTGTTAATTGAATTATTTATTTAATTCCTATTTCTTTGCTCCAATGATTATAAACAATGCAGCTCTTCAAATTGTTTAGGGGAATAAGCAGAGTAAATACATTAATTATGTAAATAAAGTATTAATAACTAATTACAACTCTTTCACTACTAATCTGCCTTCCAAAAATGAGGTATAACTAAGATTAAGCAATTGGATAATTAACAATGGCATGTAGCCACCTGGTTGGGATGGACATTAGTTACTGGTATTATGGCTATCTCTTCAAAGAAGTTTAAAGTGATGCTCCTTTTTCTGAAATACTTCCGTCTTGAATATATGATAATGTGAAAATGTGCACAGGCTTAAATGGTCATCAGTTCAGTCTCTCAGTCGTGTCTGACTCTTTGTGACCCCATGAACTGCAGCACACCAGATCTCCCTGTCCATCACCAACTCCCAGAGTTTACTCAAACTCATGTCCATTGAGTCGGTGATGCCATCCAACTATCTCATCCTTTGTCGTCCCCTTCTCCACCTGCATTCAATCTTTCCAGCATCACGGTCTTTTCCAATGAGTTGGTTCTTTGCTTCAGGTGGCCAAAGTATTGGAGTTTCAGCTTCAGCATCAGTCCTTCCAGTGAGTATTCAGGATTGATTTCCTTTAGGATGGACTGGTTGGATCTTCTTGCAGTCCAAGGGACTCTCAAGAGTCTTCTCCAGCACCACATTTCAAAAGAATCAATTCTCTGATAAGAAACTATGCTGCTGCTGCTAAGTCACTTCAGTCGTGTCTGACTCTGTGTGATCCCATAGACGGCAGCCCACCAGGCTCCCCCGTCCCTGGGATTCTCCACGCAAGAATACTGGAGTGGATTGCCATTTCCTTCTCCAATGCATGAAAGTGAAAAGTGAAAGTGAAGTCGCTCAGTCGTTTCTGACTCTTAGCGACCTCATGGGCTGCAGCCTACCAGGCTCCTCCGTCCATGGGATTTTCCAGGCAAGAGTACTGGAGTGGGGTGCCATTGTCTTCTCCAGATAAGAAATTATAAAAGGCAGTATATAAAAGGTAGCATTAAGTTTCACTTTAAGTAAACATTTCCAACATCAATATTTATTAAATCTCTACATATAGCACATTTATTTCTGTGATATTAAATATGAATGTTATATTTTAAAGAAACTGTCTTTCCCAAACATACATTCTTAACCATATATATCTCACTTTCCAAAAGAAATGAATCTAAGGGCATTCAAATAATGATTTATATTTCTCTTTTAAAATGTTAACTGAAAGTGAGTAAAACATATTTTTGAAAGGTAAGTCATTTCTCTGCCATTTAATAAAGCAATTTAAGCTCCACCATGGCCACATTTAAAGAAACACATATAAAATTTTAAATATCTAAATTTGAATGTGCTCCTTTCTGAGGGTATCCATAAAAATTTATTTAGGTGAAACAGTTCATCCTAGGGTGTAGCACATCAGAGCTATTCCTCTGGGCCTCCCATTTTAGGATGCTGTGCACTATTGTAGGGAATATGTTGCTTGAACTGCACAAATACTCTGGAAGGACAGTGACTCAGTATGTTGCTGCTGCTGCTTCTAAGTCGCTTCAGTCGTGTCCGACTCTGTGCGACCCCAGAGATGGCAGCTCACCAGGCTCACCTGGGATTCTCCAGGCAAGAACACTGGAGTGGGTTGTCATTTCCTTCTCCAATGCATGAAAGTGAAAAGTGAAAGTGAAGTCGCTCAGTCGTGTCTGACTCTTAGCGACCCCATGGACTGCAGCCTACCAGGCTCCTCTGCCCATGGGATTTTCCAGGCGAGAGTACTTGAGTGGGGTGCCACTGCCTTCTCCACTCAGTATGTTAGTGGGAGGGAAAAATCAGGTGACAGAACAGGCTATTGCTAAAAAGGGTTTGAGTGTTCTTATATAATTAGAACATAAACACCCACACTGATAACCAAGGTAACAAGGCTAGTTTGGTCATAAAATTTCCTGCCCTTTAAATACTTTCCCTGGGCCTCAAAATGCCCTTTCCCAAAATCCACTCTGTAATTCCTTACACATTCCTCAACTCTCTTTACATTACCCTCTACAATTGTTCATATTTTGCATGTATACTTGTGTGTATTTCCTTTCCTGGCCCGTTCAATGCCTTTTTTAAAAGTCAGGTTTATTGAAGAATACTTCTTATACAATAAAACACTATTTTAGGGTAGAGTTTTATATTGTGATAAACACATATAAACATAATAAAAAATACAGAACTTTTCATCACATGCCAAAACATCTGCTTTTGAACAAAACCCTTTCTTTCACCTCCAGCCCCTGCAACTGCTAATCTGTGTTCTATCCCTACAGTTAGCCTTTTCCAAACTGTAACACAAATAGTATGAGTATGAAGACTTTAAGCCTGTTTTCTCTTAACTTGAAATAAAGTATTTGCAATTCATTCATGTTGTTGCAGGTACCAGTGGTTCCTTCATTTTTATTACTGAGTAACATTCCTTTCAGTATACCATAGTCTGTTTACCCATTTTCCAGTTAAAGGGCATTTTGGTGGTTTCCAGTTTGGGGAGATTATAATCAAAGCTGCTGTAACACTCATATGCAAGTTATTATGTGGACATATACTTTAATTTCCTTGGCTAAATATAGGATTAAGGTGCTAGGTTATTTGATAATTAAATATTTCACTTCATAGGTAACAGCCAAACTGTTTTCCTAAATTACTATGAAATTTTGCATTTCAATTATCAGTCAAAGTTTCAGTCACTGAATGTTCTCTTTAGCATTTGGTATTGTCAGGTCTTCCTTGTTTTTTCTTTTTTTGTCATTCTAATAGAACTGTCTTAGTCCACTGGGGCTGCTACAAAAAATACCATAGATTGAGAGGCTTAAACAATAAGCATCTATTTAACACAGTTCTCAGTTCATTTCAGTCAATCAGCCGTGTCGACTCTTCGTGACCCCATGGACTGCAGCAGGCCAGGCCTGCCTGTCCATCACCAACTCCCAAAGCTTACTCAAAGTCACGTCCATTGAGTCGGTGATGCCATGAAACCATCTCATCCACTGTCGTCCCCTGCTCCTCTGGCCTTCAATCTTTCCCATCATCAAGGTCTTTTCCAATGAGTCAGTTCTTTGCATCAGGTGGCCAAAGTATTGGAGTTTCAGCATCAACATCAGTCCTTCCAATGAACATTAAGAAGTGATTTCCTTTAAGATGGACTAGTTGGATCTCCTTGCAGTCCAAGGGACTCTCAGGAGCCTCCTCCAACACCACAGTTCAAAAGCATCAATTCTTCAGTGCTCAACTTTCTTTTTTTTTTTTTTTTTTTTTTTAATTTTATTTTATTTTTAAACTTTACATAACTGTATTAGATGTCCATCAACTTTCTTTATAGTCCAACTCTCACATCCATACAGGACTACGGGAAAAACCATAGCCTTGACTAGACAGACCTTTGTTGGGAAAGTAATGTCTCGGCTTTTCAATATGCTATCTAGGTTGGTCATAACTTTTCTTCCAAGGAGTAAGCGTCTTTTAATTTCATGGCTGCAATCACCATTTGCAGTGATTTTGGAGCCCAAAAAAATAAAGTTTGACACTGTTTCCACTGTTTCCCCATCTATTTCCCATGAAGTGATGGGACCAGATGCCATGATCTTCGTTTTCTGAATGTTGAGCTTTAAGCCAACTTTTTCACTCTCCTCTTTCACTTTCAACAAGAGGCTCTTTAGTTCCTCTTCACTTTCTGCCATAAGGGTGGTGTTATCTGCATATCTGAGGTTATTGATATTTCTCCCAGCAATCTTGATTCCAGCTTGTGCTTCTTCCAGCCCAGTGTTTCTCATGATGTACTCTGCATATAAGTTAAATAAGCAGGGTGACAATATACAGCCTTGACGTACTCCTTTTCCTATTTGGCACCAGTCTGTTGTTCCATGTCCAGTTCTAACTGTTGCTTCCTGATTTGCATACAGGTTTCTCAAGAGGCAGGTCATGTGGTCTGGTATTCCCTTCTCTTTCAGAATTTTCCACAGTTTATTGTGATCCACACAGTCAAAGGCTTTGGCATAGTCAATAAAGAAGAAATAGATGTTTTTCTGGAACTCTCTTGCTTTTTTGATGACCCAGCGGATGTTGGCATTTTGATCTCTAGTTCCTCTGCCTTTTCTAAAATGAAGCCTGGCTTGGAGAATTTTGAGCATTACTTTACTAACATGTGAGATGAGTGTAATTGTGCAGTAGTTTGAGCATTCTTTGGCCATTGGCTTTCTTTGGGATTGGAATGAAAGTTGACATTTTCCAGTCCTGTGGCCACTGCTGAGTTTTCCAAATTGGCTGGCATATTGAGTGCAGCACTTTCACAGCATCATCTTTCAGGATTTGGAATAGCTCAACTGGAATTCCATAACCTCCACTAGCTTTGTTCGTAGTGATGCTTTCTCAGGCCCACTTGACTTCACATTCCAGGATGTCTGGCTCTAGGTCAGTGATCACACCATCGTGATTATTTTGGTCATGAAGATATTTTTTGTACAGTTCTTCTGTGTATTCCTGCCACCTCTTCTTAATATCTTCTGCTTATTTTAGGTCCATACCAGTTCTGCCTTTTATCAAGCTCATCTTTGCATGAAATGTTCCCTTGGTATCTCTAATTTTCTTGAAGAGATCTCTAGTCTTTCCCATTCTGTTGTTTTCCTCTATTTCTTTGCATTGATTGCTGAGGAAGGCTTTCTTATCTCTTCTTGCTATTCTTTGGAACTCTGCATTCAGATGCTTATATCTCTCCTTTTCTCCTTTGCTTTTTGCTTCTCTTCTTTTCACAGCTAATTTGTAAGGCCTCTTCAGACAGCCATTTTGCTTTTTTGCATTTATTTTCCATGGGGATGGTCTTGATCCCTGTCTCCTGTACAATGTCAGGAAACTCTGTCCATAGTTCATCAGGCACTCTATCTATCAGATCTAGTCCCTGAAATCTATTTCTCACTTCCACTGTATAATCATAAGGGATTTGATTTAGGTCATATCTGAATGATCTAGTGGTTTTTCCTACTTTCTTCAATTTAAGTCTGAATTTGGCAATAAGAAGTTCGTGGTCTGAGCCACAGTCAGCTCCTGGTGTTGTTTTTGCTGACTGTATAGAGTTTCTCCATCTTTGGCTGCAAAGAATATAATCAATCTGATTTCGGTGTTGACCATCTGGTGATGTCCATGTGTAGAGTCTTCTCTTCTGTTGTTGGAAAAGGGTGTTTCCTATGACCAGTGCATTTTCTTGGCAAAACTCTATTAGCCTTTCGCCTGCTTCATTCCATATTCCAAGGCCAAATTTGCCTGTTACTTCAGGTGTTTCTTGACTTCCTCCTTTTGCATTCCAGTCCCCTATAATGAAAAGGACATCTTTTTTGGGTGTTAGTTCTAAAAGGTCTTGTAGGTCTTCATAGAACCGTTCAACTTCAGCTTCTTTAGCGTTACTGTTTGGGGCATAGACTTGGATTACTGTGATATTGAATGATTTGTGTTGGAAATGAACAGAGATCATTCTGTCGTTTTGGGGATTGCATCCAAGTACCTCATTTTGGACTCTTTTGTTGACCATGATGGCTACTCCATTTCTTCTAAGGGATTCCTGCCCACAGTAGTAGATATAATGGTCATGTGAGTTAAATTCACCCATTCCAGTCCGTTTTAGTTCGCTGATTCCTAGAATGTCGATGTTTACTCTTGTCATCTCCTGTTTGACCACTTCCAATTTGCCTTGATTCATGCACCTAACATTCCAGGTTCTTATGCAATATTGCTCTTACACCATCAGACCTTGCTTCTATCACCAGTCACATCCACTACTAGGTATTGTTTTTGCTTTGGCTCCATCCCTTCATTCTTTCTGGAGTTATTTCTCCACTGATCTCCAGTAGCATATTGGGCACCTACCAGCCTGGGGAGTTCCTCTTTCAGTATCCTATCATTTTGCCTTTTCATACTGTTCATTGTGTTCAGAAGGAAAGAATACTGAAGTGGTTTGCCATTCCCAGAGTCCCTCTTACATGGAAACTAATTGCTTTCATGAAGGCTCCACCCTCATAACCTGATTACTTCCAAAGGCCCCTATCTCCTAATACCATCACATTAGTGTTATGGTTTCACAACATGAAAGTTAGGAAAAAACAAACATTCAGTCCCTAATATGTGTTCACTAGCATCATATTGTGGTTTTCATGTGGATTTTCCTAATGTCTAATGGTATTTAGTTGGAGAAGGAAATGGCAACCCACTCCAGTGTTCTTGCCTGGAGAATCCCAGGGATGGGGGAGCCTGGTGGGCTGCCATCTATGGGGTCGCACAGAGTCGGACACGACTGAAGCGACTTAGAAAGCAAGCAATGGTATTTAGTAGTTTCCCATATACTTTTTTTTTCATCAGTGTAGGTGAGGTTTGGTTTGGTGAGGTTTCTGTTCAAATCATTTTTACTTTAAAAATTATTTTTCTTTTTATTTTGGGTTTTGAAAATTTCTTGTGTATTCTAGATACAAATCCTTTGTAAGATGTATGATTTGCCAATATTTTATCCCACTCTGTGGTCTGTCTCTTCATTCTTTTAATAGTGTTTTACAAGAGCAGACATTTTAAAATTTGATGAAGTCCAAATTTGTATTTTATGGATCATGCTTTTAGTGTCAAATCTAAGAAACATTTGCCTTTAAAAAGTCACAAAAATTTCTTCTTTTTATATTCTTTATTCTAGAAAATTTATAGCTTATGTTTTACCTTATGGTCCATATTGAGCTACTCTTTGTATATACTACAAGGAGTGTATCAAAGTTCATTTTCTTCCACATGGATATTCAAAGTTTACCCTGCCTGTTATTGAAAAGTCTTTTCTTTCTGTCCTGAATTGCTTTTCCTACTTTGTAACAAAGTCAGTTGATTATGTATATATGGTTCTATTTCTGAGTCTATATTGTGTTCCATTGATCTGTCTCTAATAATATACTCTCTTTCTTACTGTATTTTTATAAGTCTTGAAGTCTGATACTGTACTTCTTTTAATTCTTGTTTTTAAGAGTTGTTTTGGCTATTATAGGTCCTTTGCCTTTCTGTATCAATTGCAGAATCAACTGACAAATTTCTATAAAAATCATGCTGGTATTCTCTTGGAATTGCATTGAATCAATGGGTTATATTATGTAGAACTAATATGTTAATAATATTGAGTCTTTGAATCTGAATCCAAATGCAGTCCGTCTCTCCACTTGTATTGGTTTTCTTTGATTATTTCATCAGTGATTTGTAGTTTCATTACACAAAGTTTGAACATATTTTGTTAGGTTTAAATCTGTGTTTTTATTATTTTATGCTATTAAAAATGCTACAATTTATTTAACATTAATTTCCAATTCTTTGTTGCTAGTATTTACACATAAAAACTATTTTTTTTCATATTGACCTTGTACCTTGTAACCTCATTAAACTCACTTATTAGTTCTAGTAGATTTTTAATATATATTTTTGTTTTTTCCAGGCAGATACTCATGTTTTCTATGAATAGAGTTTTACTTTTTCCTTTCAAACCTATATACCTTTTAATCATTTTTCACCTCATATTGAATGGGCTGGAAGTGCCAGTGTAATATCAAATAGCAATGGTGAGAATGGACATTCTTAACTTTCTTGTCCTTGATCATTTTTTTAAAAATAGGGTAACATTGGTTTATAACATTATACAAGTTTCAGGTATACAGCATTATATTTCTACTTCAGTGTACATTGCAGTGTGCTCACACACACACAATTTTAGCTCCTATTCAACACCATATATTTGACCACCTTTACGTGTTTTACCCTCCTCTCCACCCCTTCCTCTGTGGTAACCACTACTTTAGTCTATTTTTATTCTGTTTAATTTTTTTTTTTTTTTTTTGGTCACACTGTGTGGCATGTAGAATCCTAGTTCCCCAACCAGGGATCAATCCCATGCCCACTGCATTGGAAGCATGGAGTCTTAACAATTGGACTGCCAGGGAAAGTCCCACTACTACTGTATTCTAAATGTCTACAAGTTTGGTTTTGTTTGTTCACTTATTTTGTTTTAGTTTTTGTCTTTTATATTCCATATACAAGTGAGATCATATGATGTTTGTCTTTCCCCATCTGACTTATTTCATTTATTTCACTCATAACATATCTGGTCCTTTGTGTCTGGCTTCTTTAGCATAATGTTTTCAAGTTTCATCCATGTTGCAGGGTGTTGCAGTATTCCATTCCTGTTGTGGCTGAATATTCCACTGAATCTTGAGTGAGCTTTTGTTTTTTGTTTCTTGCAAGTGAAATCTTACGATATTTGTCTTTTTCCACCTGACTTAATTTCACCTTTACTAAAGGTTCATCCTTGTTGTCACAAATAGCAGGATTTCATCTTCATGGCTGAGTAGTATTCCATTGTGTGTGCATGTGTGAATCTTATATCTTTATCCATTCATCTGTTGATAGGCACTTAGGTTGTTTCCATATTTGGCTATTGTGAATAATGCTGATAATCTTGGTCCTGATCTTAGGGGGAAAGTATTTGGCATTTTATCATTGAGTATGATGTGTGTTGTATGTTTTTCATAGATGTCCTTATTCAGTTTGTGGAAATTTCTTTCTATTCTTAATTTGCTGAGAGTTTTTATCATGAATGGATGTCAGGTTTTGTCAAATGCTTTTTCCGCATCATTGAAACAATAATATGATTTTTTTTCTTATTTAGTGTCTTAATTTGTTAAATGATACTGATTGCTTTTCCAATGTTGGATTAACCTTCCATTTTCATGAGAAATATCTTTTGGCCATAATGCCTTTTAGTTTTTAATTATTTGTGAACTCTGCTCATATTTTGGAGAATATACTTGTGTCTATGTAAAGTATACTGGTCTGTATTTTTATTTTCTTGTAGTTTATCTTTTTGATATCAGGTTATCATTGGAATTAAAAGTAACTAGGTATGTGTTTTCTCCTTTTATTTTCTGGAAGAACTTGTGTTGAGTTGGTATTATTTACTAATTAAATATGTGTTAGAATTCACCACTCAAGCTACCTGGGCCTAATTTTTTTGTTGGAAAGTTTTAAACTATGAATTCAATTACTATAAGAAAAACAGGACTATATTCATGCTATCTATTGATTTTTACTGATATGTAATTCACATACTATAAAATTCACCCTTTTGAAGTGTAGAATTTAGCATATATATATATATATATATATATATATATATATATATATATTTGAGATTGTATCACTAAAACAATTTTGTGATTTCAGCATATTTTCATCACCCCCAAAAGAAACCTGGTACTCATTAGTAGTCACTCCTCGTTTTCCCCTCACCCCAGCCTCTGGAAACTACTAATCTACTTTCTCTAGCTTAATGAATTTGCCAAATTTGGATAGTTATATAAAAGTAATCATACAATATCTGGCCCTTTGTGTCTAGCTTCTTTTATTTAGCATAATGTTTCAAGGTTCATCCATGTTGTAGCATATTTCAGTATTTCATTCCTTTTATGGATGCATAATATTCCACTGAATCTTGAGTGAACTTTTGTTGTTTGTGTCTTTTAAGAAACTGATCACATCTAAGACAGTCTTGTAAATTAACTATACTCCAGGAAAATTAAAAAAAAAAAAAGAACTGGTCACTTTTATCTATTGGACTTACTGGGATAAACTTGTTTTTAATATCCTTTATTATGCATTTCATATCTGTAGGATTTGTAGCAATAGCTCTTCAATTTTGATATCTATAGTTCATGCCTTCTAATTTTTTTTCTTGATTGGTGAAGACAGTAACTTATAAATTTGATTCATCTTTTCTAGAAGTACAGATTTTGGTTCTGTTGATTTTCCTTATTGTTTTCTGTCTTCAATGTCATTGATTTCTCTATCTTATTTTTATTATTTCCTTCTTTCTGCTTGCTTTGAGTTGTGTTTGTTCTTCTTTTAGTACTATAAAGGAAGAACTTTAGGTTATTGATTTGAGAAGTTTCTTCTTTTCTAATATAAGCATTTAATGCTATCAATTCTAAGTACTAACCTAATTTTGAGGGGGACAAGAACATTCATACCACAGTAATGTTGAATATTTTATTCTTTTGAAAAATAGAAATTTTTAAAGAGTACTTTTAGGTTTACAGCAAAATTGGGAGGGGAATACAGATATTTCTCATATATCTCCTGCCTGTATATGCACAGCTTCACACACTATCAACATCTCACACCAGATGTATTTGTTACAACTGATGGACCTACTTTGAAACATCATTATCACTAAATTCCATAGTTTACATTAGAGTTCACTCTTGGCATTGTACATTATACGGATTTTGACAAATATGTGATGGCCTGTATCTACTATCACAGTATCATACAGAATAGTTTCACTGCCTTAAAAATCCTCTGTGCTCCACCTTTTGATCCTTACCTCTTCACTAACTCTTGATAACCATTGTTCTTTTTATGGTCTCCATAGATTTGCCTTTTCCATCATGTCATATAATTGAAACCATATAGTTGAAACCATATAGTATATAACCTCTTCAGACTGACTCCTTTTGCTTAGTAATATATATTTGAGGTTCTTCCATATATTTAACAGTTTGATAGCTTATTTCTTTTTAGCATTGAATAATATATTATCTGGGCTTCCCTGGTAGTTCAGACAGTAAAGTGTCTGCCTACAATGCAGGAGACCCGGGTTCAATCCCTGGGTCGGGAAGATCCCCTGGAGAAGGAAATGGCAACCCACTCCAGTAGACTTGCCTGGAAAATCCCATGGACCGAGGAGCCTGGTAGGCTGCAGTCAATGGGGTCACAAAGAGTCAGACACGACTGAGCAATGGATATACCACAGTTTATGTATCCACTCACATACTGAAGGACATCTTGATTGTTTCCAAGTTTTGGCAGTTATTAAAAAGCTGCTGTAAACATTCATGTGCAGATTTTTGTTTAAACATAAGTTCTCAGTTCCTTGGAGTAAATACCAAGGAGAACAATTTCTGGATCATATGTGAAGAGAATGTTAAGTTTTAAGAAACTGGTAAACTGTCTTCCAAAGTAGCTGTACCATTTTGCCTTTCCCCCACCAGTGAATGAGGATTCCTCTTGTTCTATATCCTTGCCAGCATTTGGTGTTGTTAGTGTTGAGTAATCTTACATGTGCTTATTGGCACATATGTCCTGTTTGGTGGAGTATTTGTTCCAGTATTTATCTTATTTTTAAATTGGATTTTTTTTTTCCTGTTGAGTTTACAGAATTCCTTATATATTTTGGATCAAGACTTTTGTCAGATACGTAATTTTCAAACTTTTTCCCAAACTTGTGGCTTATGTTTTCATATCCTTAACAGAATCTTTTGCAGAAAAAATTCATTTTGATGAAATCTAATTTATCAATTTGTTATTCTATGGATCATAGCTTTGGTTTCATATTTAAGAACTCAGCACCTATGACTTGTGACCCTAAGTCACAAAGATTTTTCTTATGTTTTCTTCTAAAAGTTTTATAATTTTAAAATTTATAGTATGAACCATATTCAACTAATTTGCTTTTGCTTCTTCAAAACTTTTCATTTTGTATTGGGGTATAGTTGATTAACAATGTTGCGATAGTTTCAGGTGTAATTTGCTGTTGCTTTTTATTTGGTACATGCTATCACAGTGGTGCACTGACTCATTAGAAAAGACCCTGATGCTGGGAAAGATTGAAGGCAGGAGGAGAAGGGGACAACAGAGGATGAGATGGTTGGATGGCATCACTGACTCGACGGACATGAGATTGAGCAAGCTCCAGGAGTTGGTGATGGACAGGGAAGCCTGGCATGGTGCAGTCCATGGGGTCGCAGAGTCAGACACATGCCTGAGTGACTGAACTGACTGACCAGGCTGGAGAGACAAGGGGATTTCTCTGTTGTCCTGGTGTAGCCTCAGTTTTAGACAGATCTTGTGTCCCTGAATTATCAGAGCAGAGTTTTCTCAGCAATACTATCTGTCCTCTGCATGGCAGCTAAATTTTGCCTTGTATCTTCAGTGGGCTTTTCAAGGAAAGTTTTCTGCCCCTTCTTTTTGCTATGAAGCCTCTAATTGCCTAGGTCTAGGACAGCTTTTTGCCCCTCTCCTAAGGAACAGAGGGATTTTTTTTTTCTTTTACCTTCCTTGGAAGCAATGGGTGTTCACACATTTCCTGAGGAGCAATAGTGTATGCTGTCCCACCTCCTCCTACCAGTCAGTAGCATTTGTGAAGAATTTTTGCCTTTCTTGTAGCAATGATTTACCCTTTCTTCTAAGCCTGCAATGTTTGTTCAGAGAGGCTTTATCTGGTTTTCTGCCCTGTCACCTCTCTTTCTCATTATCACCAGATGTAAGTCTGTGGCAAGCAGCCTGAGTGAAAGCCAACTTCGCTGGTCTTTGCTGTTCCAAGGTTTATAATATCATGCTACTCCACATTTAGACTTTACAAAAATCATTTTAAAATTAGCTCAATTCTCCTTACTGCTTTATGGCACTGCATATCTTTTACCCCTGTGTTGTGCTATAGGTGAATCAGTGCTAGCATTCCATCTCTCCTTGGAAGGGTTGTCTTTGTCCTGTGACCTCAGCATTCTGGTGTGTTCAAGAAAAGTTATGATTTTTTTGTTTATTTGCCTTTTTTATAGTTGTTAGTATAGAAAAGGACATTCTATCTTTTCTGCATCCTGAGCTGAAGTGGAATTCTGGGCAATAGCTTTTTAAAATCAATTTGTTTAGGGACTTTCCTGGTGGTTCAATGGCTAAGACTCCATACTCTGAATGCAGGGGGCCTGGGTTCAATCCCTGGTCAGGGAACTAGATCCCACATGTCATAGCTAGGAGTTTGCAAGCTGCAGCTAAAGATTCCGTATGGCACAATGAATATTGAAGACCCCTCATGCTCCAACTAAGACTTAATGCAGCCAAATAAATAAATATTTTTTAAAAATCGATTTGTTAAAAGAATGTTTAGGGAGAGGTCATACAGGATATAGGAGTCTCCTTGTGTATAGGCATAGTAATCTATTTTAGTTCTAAGATGTATTGCTATGTTAATGTTTTTTTTTTTTTTTTTTAATTTTTAAAAGTGTTCCAAACCTCCCCTGACTTAAGTTATAGTATTTACATTTTTGGTAAGATTTTCCTCATTGCAATGTCATTTGATAAAAAACAAAGGCTTTTTGGATTCATCTTGAATAGCTATTAATTTAAATAAAGCTTTAACATAAAATCTTTTCTTGAAATGTGTTAAAATCCATAAGATAAGAAATGCCATTGTGGGACCTCTGGTTAAGGGTTGATTTTACTATAAATTGAACTACCAAATGAACCAGTAATCCCTCTTCAGGGCATATACCCAAAGGAAATAAAATTAGTACTTCAAAGAGATATATGCACTTCCATGTTCATTGCAGCATTATTTATAGTGGTCAAGATATGGAAATGACCTAAACATCTATAAATGGATAAGTTTGGTTAAGAAAATGTGATATTTGGAAAATTATTCAATCATAAAAAATAAGGAAATCCTGCCATTTATAACAATATGGATGAATCTGAAGGACATTATGCCCAGTAGAATAAGCCAGACACAGAAAGAAAAACACTGCATGATCTCACTTATATGTAAAATCTAAAAGAAAAGAAAGTTGAATACATAGAAGCTGAGGAGAGAATGGTAGTTACCAAGGGCAAAGAGGTGAAGGAAATGAGGAAATGTTGGTCAAAGAGTACAAAGTTACAGTTATGTAGGATGAATAGCTCTGGAGATTATATACAACATGATGATTTTAGTTAATAATACTGTATTGAATACTGGAAATTTGCTAAGATAATAGATTTCAGGTCCTCTTATCATATATTGAAAATGGTAACTGTGAGAGGATATGTTAATTACCTTGACTGTAGTAAACCTTGCACTATGTATATTGAATCATCATATAGTACATTCTAAGCATATACAGTTTTTTTTAAAAAAGTTTTAATCTTGATTTAATTAAAAGACCAATGAAATATACTAGATCATACTTAAAGATGTAGAAAGCAAAGAAGTTAGGTAGAAGCTGTGTTGCCAAGTAATTAGCCTCCAATTAAAATAAAAAAAAGAACTTTTCAAAGCTTATATAGAATGTATTTTCTAGCAGAATGCTAAAGTTATAAGATTATTTTCTACTACATTCATGTTGAAAATCTCTTGAACTAGACTTTAGGTCAATTCAATAAATAATTTAAGAGGTAAATGAACTCTGAATCAGTAAGTGCAGAAGGAAAATAATGAAAGTAATTCTTTGCTTTAGAATGGAAAGCCAATTCTTGGTTTTAAAAGTCCTCTTTTGTCTAAATATGTCAGGATCCTGATATAGTCTACTAGGGATTATAGATATCTCTGATAGTGGTTCTGAATTCTTCTGCTTCCTAGTATCCAGGGGCTCAAATCTGCATAAATGTTTGTGCTTCTTGAACATTCAGAATTCTAACAAGAAAAGTGTTGAAAGCCTTAGTCGCTCAGTTGTGGTTGACTTTTTGTGACTCCATGGACTGTAGCCTGCCACGCTCCTGTGTCCCTGTAATTCTCCAGGCAAGAATACTGGGGTGGGTTGCCATTCCCTTCTCTGGGGTATCTTCCCAACCCAGAGATCAAACCGGGGTCTCCTGCATTGCAGGCAGATTCTTTACCCTCTGAGCCACCAGGGAAACCCTTCTAACAATGAGAGGGGCTCTAAATAGAAAAAAAAAAAAAAAAAAAAAAAAAGGCTTACTTGGTTGAGGCCAGACTTAAAGCAAATTCTCCTCCAGGGAGCTATCCAGGGTACTATATCACATTTACCTGAAGTTTTCCTGATCCATTGGACAAGAACCCTCTGCCGTTATCAGTGTCTACATATCTTCCTAATTTCAACTTGCTTATCTCTGACCTGCTGACCACAAGTAACCTAGGAACATGTCACCTGTCTTTGTCTGTGGCCAATCTGAATCACTGCAGATGGTGATTGCAGTCATGAAATTAAAAGAAATTAAAAGATGCTTACTGCTTGGAAGGAAAGTTATGACCAACCTAGACAGCATATTACAAAGCAGAGGCATTACTTTGCCAACAAAGGTCCATCTAGTCAAGGCTATGGTTTTTCCAGTGGTCATGTATGGATGTGAGAGTTGGACTATAAAGAAAGCTGAGCACAGAAGAATTGATACTTTTGAACTGTGGTGTTGGAAAAGACTCTTGAGAATCCCTTGGACTGCAAAGAGATCCAACCAATTCATCCTAAAGGAGATCAATTCTGGGTGTTCATTGGCAGGACTGATGTTGAAGCTGAAACTCCAATACTTTGGCCGCCTGATGCAAAGAGCTGACTCATTGGAAAAGACCCTGATGCTGGGAAAGATTGAGGGCAGGAGGAGAAGGGGACGACAGAGGATGAGATGGTTGGATGGCATTACCAACTCGATGGACATGGGTTTGGGTGGACTCCGGGAGTTGGTGATGGACAGGGAGGCCTGGCATGCTGTGGTTCATGGGGTCGCAAAGAGTTGGACACGACTAAGCGACTGAACTGAATTGAACTGAATCTGCATATATATATATACTTTTTCTTCTGTAACCAACTCCAAATTTGCCTATTTTCCCAGTTGAACTCCTAATACAGGGCACCAGAAAAAAAGCACTTTTATTAACTTCAACTATGTTTATTAATAATAAGTTGTTATTAGCATGTCAACTGCTTTTATATAATGAAGCCTTAAAGTGCTTCATTGGGGTTTGTATCTTATATAATATTTCCTTTGTAGATTTTTTTTTCTTTTGCAGTTTAAATTTGCACTTTCCAATTCTCTATAATTTTTATATGAATTTTTAAAACCTGAAATCTGAATGAATCATGCAGGCTTTTTGAACAAAATTCCTCTCTAGAATATCTGTCTCTTACTTTGGCTAATTATAACTTAAAACAGTAGTTCTCAAAGTGTGGTCTCAAGACCAGTAGTATCACCTGGGAACTTGGCAGGAATGCACACACTCAGTCCCCAACCCAGATTTAATTAATCAGAAACACTGAGGCTCAGCAATCTGTGTTTTGACAAAGCCCTGGAGGTTATTCTGATGCACACTTACCAATGACTTAGAGTACAATGTCAATAAGACCATGATCATAAGTCTGAAATTATCTGGTTCTGTTTAAAACAATTCTTATTTAGAAACTGTAAATACCAGGGGAACCTAGGGAACAGGTATAGATGGGTCCAGATGAGTCAGTTAACTTTTTCCAGCTAAATTGTATGACCACGGAAATCTTTTATCATTACTTCAGTCATAGGAACTCTAAACACATATTTTATTGCAGGTGACAAGAGTTTTGCAAATTATATGAAAAAGACAGTTTGAAACTAGGTAAATTGGTTAGCTACACAAATTTACATTTTTATTATTGTTATACAGATTTATGAGTTATGTTTGAAGCCTGAGTAGGGTAACATTGCTACTCTCATACCCTTAATGAAAGAATGGTCCACCTTTAACTCAGAAGGAACTCTCCATAACAAAGTTCTAAAATTTGCAGGGACCCAAATGAAAAATTTTGAGTTAAGGAAGAGACATCAAATGAGTGGCTCAAATTAATTGGCTCTGCCTGGGTGAATAATACTGTAAAGGATGTGGGCAGCTAGATTACCTTCATATCTGGTGTTATTGCTTGGGTTTATAAAAATGTATCTGTTTTGTCACCTACAGGTGGTTATGACATTTATGTATGTTATCCTAGGAATTAATTTCCTGTTTCATAGATCTATCATTCTAACATTTTAGAAAACCTACCAGTAAGACAACTGTTTTTTTTTTTTCCCAGAAAATATCATTATAACCAAATATGTTGGCTGGATTTGAAGAGATTTAGAAATAAAAAGGAAATAAAATGTTATTTCTTGATATTTTGCCTATATATAATACAGCAGAACTCCTTTGTAACATGTGCCATTGTTAAATGGGTTAGAATTCTAGCTAAACCATAAAATATAATAATAATAAATTTTCATAAAAATCTTAGGAGTTAGACTACAAACAATGGTAACTACTCTTCCCCCTCTCTAGTATCATTAAAAGATTTCATTCTCTGTGTACTATAAACTTTACTCTCCAAAGAGAAAAACTACTAAACTATAGCCATATTTATAATTTATTTACTGCTTAATCTCATTCATTTCAACAAAAATGAAACATATTTCACAAGTATGTGTGACTTGCTCACCCTTTTGAAATTGATTTGTAGGGGGACCAAAGTTACTTAGTATTTTTAGAGAACAAAAGTTATCCGACACTTCTGAGGAATAAAATATAATAAGTATTTGCTAAAACTTAAAAGTTTCCTGTTTCTTCACACAGATCCCATTTTTTATATATTTAAATCAGAATATCTCCAAGTAAAATATTGGAATATTTTTCTAATAGTGCTTTTATGCTCTATGTTGATTCATCACTTTCCAGCTATTTGGATTTTAAACTTTGGGGAACTAGGCAGAGAATGCTGAGGGACTGTGTGGCTCTTTCTATAATTATACCCCAAATAAGCAGTATTTGTATATGTCACAATCTAGGAATAAGAACCACAATGTAGGATCTGTGGGTTGTCTGTGTTCTGCTGATCAAAGGTCCTTGGTTCATATTTCACACCCCCTTAGTGGGGCCAAGATGAGTTTGTTTTTATCTCCATATGGGTTGGTTAACTTTTTTCAGCTAAATTGCATGACCACCCACTTTTACACCTGACCCTGGTCATCTGATGTGTGCCATTTGTCACAGGGCAAAGAAGTCAGTGTATAGGTATATGTACCCTTCCCCTAGTTCTGAAAATACTCAGAAAACATGCTCTAATGGTGGCAGAACCCATTGCACCATCCTTTATGATGAAATATATATTATTTAGAAACTAGTTAAGTACATCCCAGTTCCAGAACAACCAAAACCTTGCCAAATACTTTTTAAACTTTTAATGCTACAATAATTGGAGATCCAGAGATACATAGGGATATAGAAATTTTGAGGCAAAAATGTCCTGACCACTGAAGGGAAAGCAATAAACTCTGCTGTGTATACTTACAGAAAATTTAGAATTTTAAGTTCCAGTCTTCCTTACTACATGCCTTTGTGCTTAAATAAAGTCATCATGTTTTTCACCAACAGTTCAAGGGCTTTCTCATTTAGCAGAAATTAGATCTAATAGTCTCTGGTTACCAATAACTTAAAATCAGGTAATATGTCTTTGATATAAGGAGTCAAAACAGAACAGATAGGCATTAAACTTCTCAAGAGTTAAGTACTGTCATACATTTTTATAACAGACCACAGTTTTAACATAGTGTCTGGCTAAAGTAGAAATGTTATTTGTCCATCCAGCACGTTTATTGAGCACCAGCCATATGCTGTGACTGCAGAGCTTAATTAATTCACTACCATCAAAAAGCTCAAAGTTCACTGGTAAAGATAAAGAAATGCTGAAATTAATATATGGACAAGATGTTATGGAAGCACAGAGGAATGGGTGACTAATTTATCCCTGGGATGAGTGGACAGAAGGAATGAAGAGGGGAAGTTAAGCTCTAAGAGGCTTCACAGAGCACCAGAGTGGGGTAAAAGGTTTGGCACCAGGCAGACTTCGTTTTAATTCTAGATTTTCATTTATTATCTGTGAGGTTTTGGGAAAATCATTGAACCTTAGGCTAAGGTACCTCATCTGTAAAATACAAATAATATAAGTTTTTACAAGTTCTTAGGTAGGCTAAATGAATCCATGAAGAGCATAAGCCTGGAGCACAGTTGGCTCTTTTCTCAGTAAATAGTAGTTAATATTGACTGCTATTAAGAGAAAGTTATGTACAAAGACTAGGCTAGGGAAGAGACAATAACATGTGCATAAATTTGACTGGAATATGAAATGGTACATGAAGCTAGGAAGATAGAGGCCAGATGGTGAAAACATTTAAACATCTGCATTCAGAGTTAAGAAGTTTGGGTATTTTACTGGAGATGGTAAAAGAATCACTGGAAAATTTTGATCACTGGGCTGCCAATGAGGAGGATGGTTTGAGGAGAGAGTATAAATTTAGAGTCAGAGAAATCAGTTAAGAGCAATCACTGTTATAATTGGTTCAAGTAAATATTTTATGAGGTGAACTGAGTCAATGGCAGTGGGGATGCAGCAGACATTTAAAAAATAATTGAGATAGAAGAAAAAAGACTTGTTAACTAATGGAAAGATTTGAAAAATGAGAGTCTATTAAAACCATTGAGTTGAGGAAGGGAATTTAATTATTTTTTTAAATGAGACATGTATATTTATATATTGGAGAAAAAAATGGCAACCCACTGCAGTATTCTTGCCTGGAGAATCCCATGGACAGAGGAGGAGCCTGGTGGGCTACAGTCCATGGGATCGCACACAGTCAGACATGACTGATTGACTAACACACACACATGTCTATATATTAAGGGGAATGTAGAATGAATGAACATACATGAAAGTTAAATTTTATACAGAAGCAGAGTAATACATTCATAGTGAGGAAGCTTCTTAATATAGTTAGTTGATGTGGTGTATTTATCAAATGCATAGGAGGAAAGGACAAATTCATTCATTCAGAAAAATTTACTGAGTATCATTATGCTAGGTGCTAGATGGAATAAATAAATAAATCATATATAACATGTTGATTAGTATTATCAAGAAAAAGCAGGGTGAGGCTAGATAGTTATGGGGATGGTGTTTTAGAACGTATGGTCATAAAAAGACTCAAAGGACATTTGAGCAACAAACTAGTGGGTGGTAGAGGTCATTAATTATTCTGAAGACTAGGCAAGGAACAGGTTAGTTAGGGTCGAATCTAGAATTCAGTTAGGTATCCAAATAGAATAAGCAGTTGCATGTACAAGTCTAGACTTCAAGGAAGTGTTTATGGTTAGAGATAAAATTTGACAGTCTTCATCATACAGATGGGATTTAAAGCCATGGAACAGGATGGGACATGGGAGTACCTAAAATGCTGGGGAAGGTACAGTTCAAGGACTGAGCCCTGAAGTTTCAGTTTTTAGAGATTAGGAAGATGAAGGATGATATAGCAAAGGGCACAGAGATGAAATGGCCAGTGATGTAGAAGGAAAATGAGCAAATGTTTTGCTCTGGGGGCCAAGTGAAGATAATGTTTTAAGAGACGTGAACTGCTTCAAATACTAATGAGTGGTCCAGCAAGTTGAAGTCAGTAACAGCATGCTTTTTGCTGACAGGAAAGGTCCAGTAGAGGAGGAAAATAGATGGTGTGAAAGGAGCAGGCAGGAAGTGGAAGAATTGCAGAACAAGGCCTTTGAGTAGGCAAGAAAAGATGATATCCAGTGCTCAAAGCATTAGTGGAAGCAAGGTCAGTTCAGCCAAAGGGAAGTCTATCTGCATGTGGGTACACGCTCCCACTGTGTACCCACACACATATTTTCACTGTTTATAGCCCCATGTCTCCACTATTTTCAAAGCTTTCATTTTTATAGAATCATATTCTTAAAGCTTCCCTGGTGGCTCAGACAGTAAAGCATCTGCTTACAATACGGGAGACCCGGGTTCAATCCCTGGGTCGGGAAGATCTCCTGGAGAAGGAAATGACAACCTATTCCAGTATTCTTGCCTGGAAAATCTCATGGATGGAAGAACCTGGTAGGCTACAGTCCATGGGGTCGCAAAGAGTCGGAGACAACTGAGCAACTTCACACACACACATATTCTTAAAACTTACTTTCTCCCTGGGGTTTTAAGATGAGTAGGTGGGAATGATCTACTAGTGATCTTTGATTGTGATTCAGGTACAATCTCTGGTTCAGTTTACGTTGCCAGTGCTAGAAGCTAGATGGTGAAATAAATAGAGAGCATCGTTCAATGTTTTCCGTGGAGCACAGCATCAAAGTCCTAGGTGTAGTACGTGGAAGAGAGTGTTATTTTATGTCTACCATTAGAAATCTCTCCAAGGTACTGAGCTGGCTTAGTAGTTGTTACAGTTGCTCTTTCAAGTTCTTTGAAGTGTCATATGTGGAATAACATTTTTACTCTAAGTTTTGAAATATTTCCCATGTATTGATCATCTCCCATGCATGAGGCTATACTTCATCTCAGTTAAACTGCTAGCATCTGGTACAGTGTGTGGCTTAGAGTAGCAAAGCAGTAAATTATTTGGAGAAGAGATAAAAATGATAATTTCTGTCACTACAGGTCCAATATCCTCAGAGCGGGGTGGAAATGAAGTTAGATTCGTACACTCTGCCTTCACTGCCTCACGTTGAGTCCAATAAGTGGTGTACGTTATATATGTGAATACTGGAAACACGGTGTGTCATCAATACTATGAAGACAACCAGCATAAATACCAACACTGTGAGCAGGACAAGAGGAGAGGGCGGAGTTAGGGAGCGCAGTTGTACCACTTTACTTTAAACGGATTTTCCTGCCTCCAGCTTCTACGAGGCTAATGTATACTGGACTAAAACCCCTGCCTTGATATTTGTCACTAAATACCAAATGGGCGTGCCTCGGTGTATAGCGCACCTGCTTTGGCAAGCACTGAAAGCAGGTATTCCTGGAGTCTTCTGACACTGACTCCTCCAAATGCTCATGAGGGGCCCCAGCTCCCAAACCTTTTTTGGGACTCCTGCCGGCAAGGCTGCTCCGTTGACTTGCGAGGGCCTGCTGAGCATGTGTGAACAGCGCCGCGCATGCGCCATGGAGCGCGCAGGTTTACCGAGGAGCTAGCAGAGGATTTTACTACGCATCTCCAGCCTTCCCTGCCCACTAAGCCCCCTTCCCCTCTCTCCCAACCCCCACCACGCGATCCCTCGCATCACCCCGCCTCCCCCTCCGCAGCGCCCCCCCCCCCATCCCCGCTTCACCCTAGGCTGGGGAATCTCCATTGACGTTTGGGTGACGCTGCCGTGCCCCCGCGGTCGGGAGTTCCAGGCGCCTCACAGGTAACGCCGCCGCTGCCGCCATATTGACAGAGCTGGGAGGGGGCCCGAGGGAGCGGGGAGATGGCGAGGGGGCGGGGGGGGAGTCATCGCCGAACGACTGTCGCGGCGTTGGCGGCAGTGGTGAGCACAAACCGAGCGGCAGCTCTTGGAGAGGCAGCACAGAGTTGTCTTCTCCGTGGGGAGCAGCAGCCTGCGGTGGCGACGACCCCTCGCTCCGAGTCTTTGAGGGACCCCACGACGAAGGCAGCTGTTGCTGAAGGCGAGGCTGGGGATCCCGGCGGTGGCGGCGGCGCAGTGGCAGGCAGGCTCCAAAAACGGGATGCGCGGCCGCTCGGGCAGTTGGCAGCTCCTGCTCGAGTGCTCCTGAAGGGGCGATGCTACCGTTCGCTCCTCAAGACGAGCCCTGGAACCAAGAAATGGAGGTGTTTGGCGGCAGCGCAAGCAGCGTCGAGGTTAGTATGGTGGCCAAGAGGGGTTGGGGCCACCCCCTTCCTCCTCTGAAGACCGTTGCTGGGGGGCTCAGGGGAGAAGGGGCATGGGGCTGGGAAGCGAGGTGCCAGGCCAGGCCCCTGAGGCTGCGGGGCGGCGGACAACGCTCTGCCCGAACCGCGCTTTCTCTTGGGAGCCGGCGGGGATTGGGTGGCGGGCTCGGGAGTCAGGAGTAAGTGCAGCCCGGGCCGGGCTTGGCCTCGGGGGAGTATCTGCCTTGCGGGCCACGCCAGAGTTGTGACTAAGTTTCTTCACTTTTCGACCTGAAGTGGAACTGGGGGATACGCCAGGTGCCCGCGCCTGGCTCCACATGTTTCTCTTTCTCCGCTGCGCCAAGTGTGCTAGCTGCCAATTTGAGGGACAGCTGCTGACTCCAGCTCTCTATTTGAACACCGGGTGCTTTAGGAACCCAGCGCAACAGAAACAGCAAGGTGACGAACTCTGGGGACATTTACACATAGGGATGAATGCTCCTTAGTTACTTTTCTCATTTCTTTGTGGCTTGTTGTGGTTCTTTGTAACAACCAAAGTGGAGATTAACTGGAGGCAAGGTTTCTTTATCTACACTCAGGTGATGTTCTGCAGCCTCCTTGGCGGTCTCCTGAATTCTACCGCCCTCTTCCGCCCCTTCTCCCTTTGCCCAACTGCTGTCCCCGCCCCGTTGGTCAGTGAAAGAACAGGCAAAGTAAACTCCAGCCCTTATAAGAGGAATCTTTGGTAAGACAGCGAGGTTCAACCAAAATATTTTGGTTCGCCTCTCTTCCCGCTCTTCTTACTTCCGAAACTGTTCTGGTTACGCTTTGGTCAGCTGTGCAGTGAGAACTCAGATGTGCACAGGTTCTTTGTTTTTTATTATTGTTGCTTTGTTGTTTTTGTTGTTACTGTTAGAAGCAGGCAGCGTTTAAAAACAAAAACAAGACTTTTGGGAAAGTCGGATGTTTTTCTGATAACCTAATCAATTGACAGTCTGGCAGTACAGTAGAGGCCATCACGATGACAGATCTAAAATTTTGAAGGCCAAATTGATTCACAGTAGGATATTTTGAGGTAGGACTCGAAATCCTCCACATCTCTAGGTGCAGATTTGTCTTTTAAGAACTTGCTTCATCCTTAAAAATATACTTTGGACTGCTTTCTGTTTAATTTGTTCTTTTTCTTTTCAAATTTCCAACTGAGCTGGGGTTAAAATTACATGCCAGAATAACATTTAATAAGAAATGTAGTAGAAATATGGAAGAAGTCTAAAGTTGAACCCTCTCTATTTATAGGAATTATTTTACTAGTACACTAAGGAATTCCTAGATAAATTGTAATATTCTACATCTCTTAAGAACAGGATAAATGAAGAGGGGTTTGTTTCTTCTTGGAATGTTTCATACTTGCAAGAATTTTCTAGAAGATTACTCAAGGGAAGAGGAAATTTGTTTAATTTGTGTATGTAATCTTTTGACTTATAGTTCTAGGCATCTGGTTTATAAGAACAGTTAAATGTTTGGATAAAAGGTTGGGATGGGAGGGGGGAACCATTCGCATGCTTGCTATTATTTTTGTTAACTTTGAATGTAGAAATGTTTTAAATTGTAATTACCACATATGGTTTTTTTTTTTTATTGTTTGCAGTATGTTTTAGGTATTATAGAGATTTAACAATGGGTCTCTCTACCTCAGCAATTTGGAAAAATACTGGAGTGGAAATTGTTAATCCCTATGAAGTAAAACGAAAGGTGAAGGTAATGTGGTAAAGAGAGTATTTCTGCCTTCTTTGTCTAAAACAGTTACAATTGGTTAGATTTAACCCTGCAAGTGCCTTAATTAAACTTTTTTCTAAAACAAATATTCTAGGTGAAAACTAACCACTGCATCTGACCTGCTTAGACCTGTTTAGTACTCAGAAAGGTTATGTTGTTTTTTTTTTGTTGTTGTTATTGATGTTTGTTTATAATGGCTTTCTTTTGATAAGGAGACACTTTTACTTCCCAGAATTTATATTTATTTTAATTACATGTTTGTTGATGTTGGCTTTGGAAATGTTAACCGTTGAATGTGAGCTTTGCAGCCCTCAATCATGATAGTTTTTAGGACTAAGGGTGCTTTCATTGTAGAATATATTTTTTGAATATGTGTTGAAATCCTTAAAGAAAATGTAAGTACGAATCTGTTAACTTTAATGTTAAAGGAAACTTTAATGTCTATTTCTGTGTATGTTAAATCCTGATAAAATTAAAGATTGTATACACTATCATATTTTGTGGAATCTTTTTCAATATCTTTTGCTGTCTTGTTTCATGGGCAGTTGTTAACCTTTGAATTATCATTCAGAAGTGTGATAATTGGTTGTTTAGCCTCTTAACATGTTTTTGCACAGGAAAAAAATTATTAAGGATAGTTATGTTTTTATACCAGTGCACAGTAACGAGGTATAATGATGAAGAGTCTAATCACTGTAACATTGTTCAATGGGAAATGTGTCAGAGGTTTCAAATAAGAATTAGATTGGTTCCAGTGAGAGGTGGAGAATGGGCCTGAAAGGGGAAGTATCAGCTCTATTGGCTCCTGAGAAATAGGGTTCTTGGGAGAGGGGAAAATAGGATAAGCAAGAAGCTTTGGTTGTGAGAGCTCTTGCAGGGACTGTCTCAATTAGATCTATTGGGAATAGGGACTTCAAAGGATATTATCCTTCAGGCAGCCATAATTTTAGCTATTGCCTGAATTCTGTCAGCATCAGGGAAGAGATATGATGATGAAAACCCTAATCACTGTAAAATTGTCCTGTGGGAAAATGTGTCAGAGGTTTCAGGTAAGAATTAGGAGGTGTGATGGCTGTTGATCATTCCTGGACAAAGGTCATTAAGAATAGCCTCTTTTAGTAGTAAAGTGGACTTTTCATGAAGTAGTGCCAATGTACACAGTTTGTGCATTTTTTGTTTTGGTGATAGAGTACTTGATTCCTGATGGAGTTTGTTATAGAATTTTCAAATTGTATATTCTATCACCATATTATATTAAATATTTATTGGTACTTTTATATTATTTTTTAGCATACTGCTTTTGTTTAAGGAAGTTAGTTTTGAAAGTAATACAATTCATTGCTAAAACAGTTTGGGGCTAAAGCCACTGACTCTAAAAATTTAACTAGGACATCAGATATATGGCAGATTGGGAAAAACTGCTAATTTTAATTAATTTCATGAGACCCTGTAGTAATAGAGGAAAGAATGTGGGCTTTGGAGGCCAGTTTAATCTAGGTTCCAATTTCACATCCAACTTACACTAGCTCCACTGCAAGTTACCTAACCTCTCTGAGCTTCAGTTTCTTCATCTCTAAATGGGAGAAGAACTGTCTTCAAGAGTTGTTATATAAAAACTAAATACTAAATACCTTGCTGTGTTTAATTCCTTAGCAAAATGATTTGCACATAGTATGTATCCAGTTCCTTCTCTTTCCCCACAGTCAACTCTTTTTTTCTGCCCCTAAATTCTGAATTATTGTCAACTATATTAAAACCTCGGGATTTAGATAGTCATGGTCATAGCTCCAGTTTTCCTTATTACTAGTGGTTTTTTCATAAGATCTCCTTCTTAGGTCATTTCATTTAAGTATATTGATCACATTTGTAATGATAGGATAATTAAGGATGAAATATGAAGTTATATTTAGAAACACTTTGGGGGATAAGAAGAGGCAAATGATTTGTTATAACTAGCTAATGAGATGTTTCATTGACATTTTTCCTATTTTGAAATTTTTTCATGGTAGGAATTGGTTCAGTTCATGAAGTGTTTATTGGGTACAAGGCAGTCAATATATAGCATTGTAATGTGAAATGTCTAAAGATATACCATCCTGAATCCCGCCCCAACCCCATGGGTTTACATTAAGGTGGGCAAGATAGTCATATGCAGAAACTGCTATTATACACGTTACAAGACCATCAACAATGAGGTGGCTGTGGTGGTGGTTTAGGGAATAGATTTAGTAAGGCATTGTGAAAGAGGTGGAATTTGAGCAGGGCATTGGAGAGTGGATAATATTTTCACAGATTAAAGGAGCCTATTTCTGGTGGATGAGGGCAGTGTAAGCAAAGGCATGGATGTGTTCTTGGAGGAAGGAGGAGTATGGTTTGCTAGGATATAAGTCTATGATGTGAGAATGGGAATGCAGTGTGATATGAGGTATTCATCTAAAGGTAGGCAAGGCCCGGATTGTATGGGGCTTTTAAAGCTAGTTTAAAGATTTTCAGTGTTCTGTAAATGGGAGCTACTGAAGATTTTTGAGATCATGAATGACATGACCAGATCTGTGCTGGCAATAGCTGATGGCAGCGTGTAGGATGGATTGGAGTTGGGGAGAGACTGAGGGTGGGGAATTTTAATCAGTGAAAGTAATAGTGAGTTTTTTAACAAAGACAGAAGGCAGTAGAAAGGAGAAGACTGAGGGAGAGACCTTGAAGAGTTAAAATAGTTTAACAGCTGATCAGATATTAGGGAGTAAGAGAAATTAGAAGTATTGTGGTAGGACTTAATTCAATATAACATATTTAATACATGCTTGCCAGTAAAAGTGTCTATGTTAGCCACTTAGTGCTACTGCTGCTAAGTCGCTTCAGTCATGTCCGACTCTGTGCGACCCCATAGATGGAAGCCCACCAGGCTCCCCCATCCTTGGGATTCTTCAAGCAAGAACACTGGAGTGGGTTGCCATTTCTTTCTCCAATGCATGAAAGTGAAAAGTGAAAGTGAAGTCGCTCAGTTGTGTCCGACTCTTCGCGACCCCATTGACTGCAGCCTACCAGGCTCCTCAGTCCATGGGATTTTCCAGGCAAGAGTACTGGAGTGGGGTGCCACTGCCTTCTCTGATGTTAGCCACTAGACTAGTATAAAGATAAACAAATATTTGCAGCGTAGGGAGATAGAAAGCTAAAACAACACTGCCCCAGTAGTGTCTTAAACAAGAGCAAACCACTCTAAAGATTTCTGGCTATGCTTGGCATGCTTAAAATCTTTACTTCTAAAGGTGAATACGGTTATTACTAGCTGAAAAGTTTTTCAGTGCTTTTAAATTAGTGCTTTAGCCTGAAATTTTTGCTTTATCAGTATTCATCTTAAATAGCAGCCCACGAGTGCAGAGGGCTGTGCTGAAAATAGTAACTGGTGCTTTTTTCTAGAATGCAATAAAGAGAACAGGGATATCTGTTTTTCTTATATACTCTCACCAGGTTTATTTGGACTAGAAAGAGGGGAGTGGCCAACAGGGCCCTGACCCCAGCCCACCACTGATGCCTTCCCAGTTTTTCCAAGACTATCTTACTTTAAGCCAGTCTGGTCTGGAAATATTCAGGCCAGTTCCTTCAGGGCAGAGCCTCTGTATTTCCCTACCTTGATTTTTTTCTTCAAGAGAGGTAATCATTACCTCACCATTCCAAAATAAGGCCTGACTTGGTTCTATTGCTTTCTCCGGTCATATTGTTTCTGTACCACCCCTTTCAGTCTCTCTCATGTATAATTTTGAGAGGGAAATATAAGATTTTTTTTCCTGTTCTTGTAATTTCTCTCTTGGTGGATGCTGTCATTATCTTTAGCCAGCAGTTCTCAAAGTCTGGTAAGTACTTGGAATCTTGAGGTCTTAACTTTTAGTACTTTGTCAAAATTTGCTGTATAATGTTTATACATTTATGTGATTTCCAGAGATAATTTACTGTTCTTGATGATGGTTTTATTTTCTTTGTCTATATTGTTTTCTTTTGGTTTGTTTTTAGGTGGAAAGAGAGTTGAAAAGAAAAGAGATTTAATTTATTTTATTTTTGGCTCCATTGAGTCTTCTTTGCTGCTTGTGGGCTTTCTCTAGTTGCTGTGAGTGGGGGCTACTCTCTAGTTGTGGTACTCAGGCTTCTCACTGCAGTGGCTTCTTTTGTTGTAGAGCACTGGCTCTAGGTGTGCGGGCTTCAGTTGTTGCAGCTTGTGAGCTCTAGAGCACAGGCTCAGTTGCTCCTCAATGACATGTGGGACCCTTCCAGACCAGGGGTTGAACCCACATTTCCTGCACTTGCAGGCAGATTCCTAACCACTGGACCACCAGGGAGGTCCCAGGAGAGAGATTTAGAGCTAAGTTTGAACTGGCTTTTGTAGATAATAGAGATGTTTTCTGAATTGCCCTGGAGGCATTCTAAGCAACTGATTTTGCTGCTAGATTTTAACTCTTATCTGTACATTTGAAGTAGGTCCTGCTGTGTGTGTGTGTGTTGGTATGTGAGGGAGAGAGAAAGAGATTGAGAGGGAATTACTTGCTTCCATTTCACAAAGTATTTTGATGGTTTATAGGAGATAAGAGCCAATAAGAATTATTTTGATATTCAGGATAAGAGGAAACAGCATAGAAGGTATATGGAAAGGATGGAGGATGGGGTTGGAGGGTGAACTAGAACACAGATAAGATGCTCTAAAGGTCTGCTACATATTTAAAATATAGTTTAATTTCAAATTTGTCCTTGTTTTCCATGGGCTGGTAGTTTTTAGTTCTGATCGTACAGCGGATGGAGCTTCCCTGGTGGCTCAGTGGTAAAAAACACACCTGCCAATGTAGGAAACACAGGTTCAATCCCTGGGTCAGGAAGATCCCCTGGAGAAGGAAATGGCAACCCACTCCAATATTGTTGCCTGGGAAATCCCATGGACAGAGGAACCTGGTGGGCTACAATCCATGGGGTCTCAAAAGAGTTGGATACGACTTAGTGACTAAATAACAACATCATAGATCAGAGATATCTGGGAATTAAAAAAAAATATTTCCATGATGGTGCCTAACTCACAGAGATTCATATTTAACTAATCTGGTGAGTGTCTGGGCATCATTTCCTAGGTGATTGTGATGTACAGCCAATGATAAAGAGCCACAGCTCTATGCCAAAAGGAAAAATAGTCATGTAGTTCTCATTATCCAACAGGAAAAAAAGCGTCTGTCAATTCCTAAGCCAGCAATTAGCTGTAAAATAAATCTTCTGTGAGTTATGTGTTTTGTATATTTTATTCTTTTGTTCTAAGATATGATGGGAGCAGAGGAAGTATTTGAAGTATCTTGTATACTCTTTCTGTGTAGATTTGAGGAATTTCCTTTTCTATAAGAGAAAAAAAAGTTTAGTGACCTGTTTTAACCTTATAATTTGGAAGCTAAGTAATCTGCATACCTTACTACTAGCTAAGGGGATAGTGACTCCATTGTGAATAAAATATCCCTTCACTAACAAAAATTTCAAAGGCCACAAATAATTATTCTTACTATGGGACCTATCTCTCTTTCCTGTAAAGTGGTTGGGGACAGACTTTAAGAGGATATGTAGTAATATTAGCACGTAATGTAAATTTTTTAGTCAAAAAGACGTTGGAATCCATTCCATCTTAAATGTATCTCTTAAAGGAAGAAGAAACAACATTTATTGAACATGTATTATCTCTTCAGTTTTACTAACTCTTCAAACCAGTTTGGTATGAAAAGGTGTATCTTTTTAACAGATGAGAAAGACAAAAATCAGTGGAAGGCACAGTTGGAATTTGAACTGAGAAAATTTTAAATTCATGTTTTTCCTTGTATACATTATTGTCCCCCTTAAAAAGATTTTATTGAAGATGAGAAGACATAGACAAGTTGTTGACAACCATATCAGATCAGTAAATCAGAACTGCTGATTGAATAGCTATATTTCCTCAAAATAAAGGTCAATAAAATCCAAGAAGGTTTTTTTGTATACATAGACAGGTTAATTCTCAATTTCATATATAAAAGCATGGGACTTAGAGTATCTAAAACAGTTTTGAAAAAACTAAAATGCAAGAAATCACTCAATATAGGGTTGTAAGGCAGTAACAACAAATTAAAGCAGTGTGGTATTGGAAGAATAAACATATAGATCAGTGGAACAGAATAGGGAATTCAGAAATAGTCCACTCAAATAGGCTCAACTGATTTCTGAGAAAAGTGCAGAAGCAGAATAAAGGTCTTCAGTTTCCTTATATATAAAATGGAAATTAATGTGTTTATCTCTGATTATTTTGAGAAGTAAATAAAATAATTGTTCTTTGCATATATTATCTGACAAGAATAATAAAGTTATTGTTGTTTTTAATAAAATAACATTTAGGTGTCTTACACAAAGGACTTCTTTTACTCTGATAAATAACTCAATGGAAAATTTAAACTTGTTTCACATTCCCCAAGGTTGTATTTTAATGAAATTACAAGGACCTCATATCTCTAAGAAATTAATACAGTGAGAATTGCTACTAAAGAATACCATGTATGTACACATGCCATGTAAAAATGTGTGTTCATCTGTAGTATCTTTTGAAAGTAAAATTTTCCAAAGCATATGTTGTAGTTTGCATTAGACTGACCAGATGACCAGTGTCTTAGCATGGGGAACATTTTGGAGCTATTTAGAACCATTAAAGTCATTAGCGCTGATTTCAACCAAGGAGAGTAAACAAATTCCTGCCTGAACAGTAACCAGGGAAGCTGCTTTACTGTCATTGGACCAAAGTTTTAAAATGTTCCACAGATACCTTCTAATGTACATATAATATTGATATGCTTAGTTCAACTCATAGTAACCTATCATTTGCACAACTACCAGTCCTTTTAAAAACATGATGATACTCAGATTGGTTTTAATTGGTTCTAAATGTTATTTTGCATTTATTCAGCAAATGATCATTAAATGCCTGCATGTGTAGATTGTTGTGTTAGTTACTAGATATAATTCATTTGCTTATTGTTCTGGGTTTCTACCTTGAAAGCTGAAAACCAATTAACTGTATATCTGCCCATTCTTCATAATCACAAGGAAATGTCGGAAGGGACAGTATATTATATCACAACAACCAGCAAATTTAGGCTGATAGAAAACTTTTTAAAACTTTATTTTTTTCTGGGATAGTAAGGAAAGTTATGACCAACCTAGATAGCATATTCAAAAGCAGAGACATTACTTTGCCAACAAAGGTCCATCTAGTCAAGGCTATGGTTTGTCCTGTGGTCATGTATGGATGTGAGAGTTGGACTGTGAAGAAGGCTGTGCGCCAAAGAATTGATGCTTTTGAACTGTGGTGTTGGAGAAGACTCTTGAGAGTCCCTTGGACTTCAAGGAGATCCAACAAGTCCATTCTTGAGGAGATCTGCCCTGGGATTTCTTTGGAAGGACTGATGCTAAAGCTGAAACTCCAGTACTTTGGCCACCTCATGTGAAGAGTTGACTCATTGGAAGAGACTCTGATGCTGGGAGGGATTGGGGGCAGGAGGAGAAGGGGACGACAGAGGATGAGATGGCTGGATGGCATCGCTGACTCTATGGATGTGAGTCTGAGTGAACTCTGGGAGTTGGTGATGGACAGGGAGGCCTGGCGTGCTGCAATTCATGGGGTCGCAAAGAGTCAGACACGACTGAGCGACTGAACTGAACTGAATGTTCTAATTCCATACTCCTGTAAAATTACTCACAAGTTCACTGATAACTCCTCCTTTGCTTTTCAAAAATATTGGTAGTTTTAAAAAATAGTCATAGATTTCCTCCTATTCAAATCAGCTGTCAAGAGTAGAGCCTCGGTATATATGGGGATTCTATTTGTGTCTTATTTTTGCTTTAGGTACCTCTCCTTACTCCTGGCATTGGATTATGGCAGTTAAAGAGGATTATTCTTTGGAGGCATGTGTCCCTTTTGCTTTTATTTAGTGCTCTTCTACAGTCATTTTTGCTGCATGGGAAAGGAAACATTTTTCCTAATGAATTGCCTTTGAATTGGGGTCTCTTAGTTCTTGACGTTGAAATAATACAGAGTCTACAGGTTGGTTTTCTGGGTTAGCAAGTTATCCTTCAAGTTACTAGTGTTTGATTTTGTGTATTTCACCTCTAACTTTTCTGAGGTGTATACTAAAATAACTAGTAAAATTTTGAAATTATATTTATCCTCATTATTTTCATAGCGAGATTGTTCAGAAGCTGGATAGCAAGATCAGTAATACCTTATGTGACCAATTTTAGCATACTGTACATGTAAGCAGTCTCTGGGAAGCCTGGGTTTGTCTAAATAGCAATAGGTCTGACTTCAGCCTTTTTATTTAAACTATTGGGCTCTATGTTGCAGAAAGATTATTAAGAGGGCCATGGCATGGCATGGTTTTTCTAGAAATAATGTCTCTGAAGATTTAGAGTGATCTTGAATTAGGGTATTACTTTGAAGACTGATTCTAATTGAATAAACTTAGTAACTTTAGAGTCATTATCTCTTTTTAATTTGAGAGGAACAGAAATGTCATCATCATTGTTTCAGATTTTACATTTTTAGATTCTATGTTTTAAAAAGTAGTGTACTTGACTTTATTTGTTTTAAATACTTGTAACAGTATGGCACAAGTGAAATATTGAAAAAGATTTGGGTGAATAATGTGAGTTCCAAAAAGTGAACTAAGTATTCATTAGTCTGTTATTAGAGTTAACAGCATCTAAAAATCTAACATACCCTTCTTCCTGCCTTCAGGGAGATGGCAAGTTTCTGCTAGTAAAATTATTGGTTTCAAAAAGCATGGAAAATAATCTATTCTGCTGGCATTTTTTTTAATTTACAAGGATACAGGAACATTGGAGTACAAGTAAATTGAAAATACAGCTTGAGTGTTATGAAATTGTGAACATAATCAGGGGAAAGCAATATTCTGTGTGTACTGCAGCAGTTATAGGCCCATAGCATAGATAATTTTAGTTTGTTCTTTCTTTGCTAGGCCAACTTGGTTCAGTTCAGTTGCTCAGTCGTATCTGACTCTTTGCAACCACATGGACTGCAGCACTCCAGGCTTCCCTGTCCATCACCAACTGCCGGAGGCTGCTCAAACTCATGTCCATTGTGTCAGTGATGCCATCCAACCATCTCATCCTCTGTCATCCCCTTCTCCCGCCTTCAGTTTTTCCCAGCATCAGGATCTTTTCCAATAAGTTGGTGCTTCCCATCATGTGGCCAAAGTATTGGAGTTTCAGTTTCAGCATCAGTCCTTCCAGTGAATACTCAGGACTGATTTCCTTTAGGATGGACTGGTTGGATCTCCTGGCAGTCTCCTCCAACACCACAGTTGAAAAGCATCAATTTTTTGGTGCTCAGCTTTCTTTATAGTCCAACTCTCACATCCATACGTGACTACTGGAAAAACCATAGCTTTGACTAGACAGACCTTTCTTGGCAAAGTAATGTCTCTGCTTTTTAATATGCTGTTTAGGTTGGTCATGGCTTTTCTTCCAAGGAGCAAGCGTCTTTTAATTTCATGACTGCAGCCACCATCTGCAGTGGTTTTGGAGCCCATGAAAATCAAGTCTGCCACTGTTTCCATTGTTTCCCCATCTATTTGCCATGAAGTGATGGGACCAGATGCCATGATCTTAGTTTTATGAATGTTAAGCTTTAAGTCAAAATTTTCACTCTCCTCTTTCACTTTCATCAAGAGGCTCTTTAGTTCTCCCTTTCTGCCATAAAGGTGGTGTCATCTGCATATCTGAGATTATTGATATTTTCCCCTGCAATCTTGATTCCAGCTTGTGCTTCATCCAGCCAAGTGTTTCTCATGATGTATTCTGCATATAAGTTAAATAAGCAGGGTGACGATATACAGCCTTGATGTACTCCTTTTCGTATTTGGAGCCAGTCTGTTGTTCCATGTCCACTTCTAACTGTTGCTTCCTGACCTGCATACAGGTTTCTCAAGAGGCAGGTCAGGTGGTCTGGGATTCCCATCTCTTGAAGAATTTTCCACAGTGTATTATGATCCACACAGTCAAAGGCTTTGGCATAGTCAATAAAGCAGAGATAGATGTTTTTCTGGAATTCTCTTGCTTTTTTGATGATCCAGCAGATGCTGGCACTTTGGTCGCTTGTTCTTCTGCCATTTCTAAAACCAGCTTGAACATCTGGAAGTTCACAGTTCATGTATTACTGAAGCTGGGCTTGGAGAATTTTGAGCATTACTTCACTAGCATATGAAATGAGTGCAATTGTGAGGTAGTTTGAGCATTCTTTGGAATTGCCTTTCTTTGGGATTGGAATGAAAACTGACCTTTTCCATTCCTGTGGCCACTGCTGAGTTTTCCAAATTTGCTGGCATATTGAGTGCAGCACATACACAGCATCATCTTTGAGGATTTGAAATAGCTCAACTGGAATTCCATCACCTCCACTAGCTTTGTTCATAGTGATGCTTCCTAAGGCCCACTTGACTTCACATTCCAGGATGTCTGGCTCTAGGCGAGTGACCACGTCATCGTGGTTATCTGGGTCATGAAGATCTTTTTTGTATAGTTCTTCTGTGTATTCTTGCCACCTCTTCTTAATATCTTCTGCTTCAGTTTGGAGCCCATCTTTGCATGAAATAGTGCCTTGGTATCTCTAATTTTCTTGAAGAGATCTCTAGTCTTTCCTATTCTATTGTTTTCCTCTATTTCTTCACACTGGTCACTGAGGAAGGCTTTCATATCTCTCCTTGCTGTTCTTTGGAACACTGCATTCGGTTGTGTATATCTTTCCTTTTCTCCTTTGCCTTGCACTTCTTTTCTTTTCTCAGCTATTTGTAAGGCCTCATCAGACTACCATCTTGCCAGTGTTCAGAAGTTGTTTTGTGGAAGTTGCTCAGCATTCAAATGATCTTTTGATGAAATTGTGGGGGAGAAAGCGGTCTCTATGTCCTATTCCTCTGCCATGTAGTATGAAATATGGCCAACTTGGTACTCTTGTGCATTTTTAAATGTTATGCTTCTAATTACTAAAAAATTAGATAGTTTAGATTAAGGTGTGGTAAACTTTTTCTGTTAAGAGCCAAATAAATATTTTAGAGTTTGTTTGCTTTTTATAACTTCTATTACATATTTTTAAAATGTTAAAAAATTGCCTGTGTGTCACCGTTTAGATAAATGGTTTTGGAATGTCGTTTACAAAGTTGTTTGTACTAATCTCCTGACAAAATTTAGGGTTAGGAGTCTAACTGTAAAAAATAAAAAAGAAAATTTGAAGCAAATCCCATGAAATATTTGAAGTATCAAGAATTTACAAAGACTTATTTTGAAAAATATCTTATGAATGACCCAAACTGTGTATTTTTCAAATGATTTTGAAAGAATTGAATTTCTATTGGCTGTTAGAATTTAAAATTGTCAGAAATCATAAGTAGTATGACTACTGCAAATACTTTATGAAATTAAGTTTCAAAGTTTTTAAATGTTTCAAGTAAGAATATTAATAAAAAATAAGGAAAATCTCTGGTAGTTACTTACTACTGAAGTTATTTTTTACATTTAATTCATTGAGATTATAAATTCAGTCATTCCATTCCACAAATTTTTCCAGGATTAATTATGTTCTGGATAATATGCTAGATACTGGGGTTATAAATAATAAAATAAAATTAAATTAAATTAAAAAAAAAGAAAGAAACCTAAAAAAAAAAAAAAAAAAGAATCATAAGACATGATCCTTTTCCTCAGGGAGCTTACAGTGTGATTGAGGGATGGAACAGATATTTAATATGTAAGACAGTGTTTAGGGATAGAAGTCTGTGTCTGTTAAGTGAGAAGAAATAAAAAGGAAGATATAACATTGAGTTTTGATAAAGATGAGCTGATATTCAAAAACACAGGTAACCTGAAATGGTAAATACTTCAAAGATGATTCATACTTAAATTGGACTCTGTTTTTTATGCTTTGATTTGAACATGAGTGTGTTTTAACAGCTAATTTACTTTAGAGCAGAGTCTCTTGTGGCTGCCTGCATGATCAGTCATGTCCAACTCTGTGACCCCATGGACTGTAGCCCGCCATGTTCCTCTGTCCATGGGATTTCCCAGGCAAGAATACTGGAGTGGGTTGCCATTTCCTTCTGCAGGGGATCTTCCCAACCCAGGGTTTGAACCCACGTTTTTGCATGTCTTACATTGGCAGGTGGATTCTTTATGACTGTGCCCACTTGGGAAGCCCAGCAGAGTCTCATCATTGTTTTTAAATACCTGACGAATAGAGTAACTTAGAGGCAGTATACTCTTGCTTATCCTGAGAATCTCTTTAAAAGGTAACTCTTTAAGGGGAATTCCCTGGAGATCCAGTGGTTAAAGCTGTGCTTTTGATCCTTGATCAGAGAACTAAGATCCCACAGGCCTGTGCGGTGTGGCCACACACACACAAATAACTGAACAGATATATTGAAACAGAATTCAGTTCAGTTCAGTTGCTCAGTCATGTCTGACTCTTTGTGACCCCATGGACTGGAGCATGCCAGGCTTCTCTGTCCATCACCAGCTCTCAGAGCTTGCTCAGACTCATGTCCATCTAGTCGGTGATGCCATCCAACCATCTCATTCTCTGTTGTCCCCTTCTTCTCCTGCCTTCAATCTTTCCCAGCATCAGGGTCTTTTCAAATGAGTCAGTTCTTCACATGATGTGGCCAAAGTATTGGAGTTTCAGCTTCAACATCAGTCCTTCCAATGAATATTCAGGACTGATTTCCTTTAGGATGGACTGGTTGGATCTCCTTGCAGTCCAAGGGACTCTCTAGAGTCTTCTCCAGCACCACAGTTCAAAAGCATCAATTCTTCAGCACTCAGCTTTGTTTATAGTCCAACTCTCACATCCATACATGACTACTGGAAAAACCATAGCCTTGACTATTCGGACCTTTGTCTGCAAAGTAATGTCTCTGCTTTTTAATATGCTGTCTAGTTTGGTCATAGCTTTTCTTCCAAGGAACAAGCGTCTTTTAATTTCATGGCTGCAGCTACCATTTGCAGTGGTTTTGGAGCCCCCCCCCCAAAACAAAGTCTGTCACTGTTTCCGTTGTTTCCCCATCTATTTGCCATGAAGTGATGGGACTGGATGACATGATCTTAGTTTTCTGAATGTTGAATTTTAAGCCAACTTTTTCACTCTCCTCTTTCACTTTCATCAGGAGGCTCCTTAGTTTTTTGCTTTCTGCCATAAGGGTGGTGTCATCTGCATATCTAAAGTTTTTGATATTTTTCCCTGCAATCTTGATTCCAGCTTGTGTTTCATCCAGCCCAGCATTTCCCATGATGTACTCTGCATATAAGTTAAATAAGCAGAGTGACAATATATAGCCTTGACATACTCCTTTCCTGATTTGGAACCAGTTTATTGTTCCATGACCAGTTCTAACTATTGCTTCTTTACCTGCATACACACCTGGAGAAGGGAATGGCAAACCACTTGAGTATTCTTGCCTTGAGGACCCCATGAAAAGTATAAAACAGAATTGCCCTTCTTAAACCTGTGAAGCAGTGACAGTGAGTAGTTATATAGGTATGTTTCAAAGGACTAACCTATTGGGGTGAAAAAAAAACAACAGGATTATGTATAATTAGAAAGCCAGAAAGATCAAAACAAATAATTTTAAATGAATTTTGCAGGTGCTATCAAATTTTCTATAAGTAATGTGTTGACTATAAAATTCAATCTAAAAGATTAAAAAAAAATATTAAAAGCATAAATCTCCTGGAGAAATGACCATAACTAGTAATAAACCTTTGAAAGTATTTAGTAGTTTAAAACTCAGGACGGAGATTAAAACTGGTATGTGGAAAGCAAAACAAAAAGACTAATTTTTGGACATGCCCAACTAAAGGACTATTAGTGAAACTGATAAAGTGCATTATAGTAAAAATATACAAAGATAGTTTTCACTTCTCTCCGGTTTCTGATTGTTCAAGTAAGACATTTATGCATGGAGATATATATATGTATATATTTCAGTTCAATTCAGTTGCTCAGTCGTGTCTGACTCTTAGCAATATGTGTGTATGTACCTTTATAGGTTGACTTGGAAGATTGTTTTCAAGTTGACAAAAAATAGTTGTATTATTATTTAAGAGTAATGTTCTCACAATTGTATGTCAAAACTAAATCTGTTAAATTAGTAGTATATGATGATGTAGCAGTAAGTTTTGATTCACAGGTATATTATTTTGTACATATGTAGTATTATTCAACTTTGATTAATGGTTAACTAAAATGTTCCATATACTTTTTCCTGTATTTTCTTTTGGCAGGAAAACATTCATGCATCAGGCATTTATTGAGCACATTTGACACTGTGCCAGCTGCTTTAAGAACATAAATATTAATCCTGAAAAAAATGAGGGTTTTCATGATAATATGTTTTGTTGTTACACAGTGAGGTAAAGGTGGGTGTTTGGAAGCTGGATATGATGTTTCTAGGTAACTGCATGATTTCCTTGGAACAAATATTCCTAAGGAACTGTTGAGCAATTTGTCAAAGTTTGTTGATCATACAGGAAAAGGGAGCTATGGATTTGAGTAGGTGAACAGATATGCTGGGAGACTAGATGAATTCTGCACAAGACATGGTGCAGTGATACCAGTAATATTGGAGATAGCTAAGGTAAGGGGATCTCAGAATTCAGTGAGTAATCTGGGGTACACTGATGATATATCTAACGGCTTGTTCTATAGTGGCTAGACTTTGGGAAATGTGAACTAAGAAATAATTTTCCCAGGCGTAAGGTGTCTGGATGAATATTAAGAGAAATAATAATAACATAACTGTAGTGAAGGAACTATCCCAAGAAAAGTCAGCCTCTTAATTTTACAATATAGAGGAGTAAGGGTGGCTTATTGGCCTTGGTTAGTGAAAGAATCCCAAGCTGAATAGATAAATCAGATGCCCAATAATTGGAGCCAGAGGCTTATTCCTAGCAGAGTTCAAGCAAGATCTGTGGTTTTCATAGAATTACCACCAACGGAGGATGCCCACTGTATGTAGTAGGGCATAGAACATTAATAAACCTGTAGCCACAAGGAAGAGTCCCAAAAGTTAGATTCTCCTCAGTCCTTCATTGTCATAATTAAGAGGCAAAAGGGCCAGGGTCCGTTCTTCTGAATTATCATTCTAGGTGTACACCTATTCATGAAAATTTTCACTCCTTGAAAGTGTGTCTATAATGTTAGAAGAAGTATAATGAGTGTTAAGTTGATGCTTCATCAGATATTACAGAATAGAGGACATATCATAACTCTGTGGTAACCAGAATTAGAACAAGGGTAATCAGAGATATTTGACTGATGGAGATCATGAAGAGTATTGGCTTGGTCCAGAGTCTTGGAACAGCCATCTATATCAGGTGTTATCTGCTTTATTTCTGGGTCTAATTTAGCTTTAGGTCTCCAACTGTTTCAGAGGCACATTCAGTTGGAGAAGTCTTTTTAAAATGTGAAACGAATTCAAGAATCAATGCTTTAAAGTTTAGCAGCACAGGGATTGGTTTATAATATGTGATAGGACCCCTTTCATCTGATCTGTAAGGAGTCTATTAAAAGATGTCTTTTCCAATAAACGTAGTCTCCTGGGTGTAAATTGTGGTGTTCTATACCTTCATCCCCTGGATGTGGAAAGATTTTTCAACCGGATGCTCATTTTTCTTCAGAGTCTTAATGATATTTTGACAATAATGTAAAAGATCTCCCTTGACTAGAAGTGGCTCATGTGATCCTGATTCACAAATCTTGGGTCTTCCAGTAATTATTTCAAATGTTTAATATAACTGTGAGTAGCAATTTAAGCCAAGGAAGGCCAAAGGCCTTAGAGAATTTTGCTGATTGAGTTTTGTAAATTATGCCATTAGTCTTTCCCCTAGACCAGAAGATTGGAGATAATAGGCACAGTGGAAATGTAGTATAGGCCAGATCACAAACAGCATTTAGAATTTTTCCAGTGAAATGTGTACTGTTTTCACTACATAATTTCAGGGGAATTCCTCAGGTAGGAATAGTCCTTTCCAACAGTCCTTTGTCCACTGCAAGGGCAGTTGCTTGTTTGTAAGGAAATGATTCTAACCAATGAAAACACATACAAACCATCACCAGAACATGTATATTTATATCCTTGAGAGAGAGGCAGCTGGATATAATCTAGTTGCCAGATAACGAAGGAACCAGGAGGCAAAGGAAAGTGGCCTTGAGAAGTATTAGTAGATTTTCCTGCAATGTACTTAGGACAGATCTGACACCTCTGACGTATTTTGGTCACTACTATGAAAAAGGTTTCCAAAAGTATTGTTTTCCACAGGTTTTAATTTTATTAGTTCCCCCATGAGTCATTTGATATGTAATTTTAATATGGTTGCTTGAGTGGCTTCAGAAAGAGCAGAACAGCCATTTGGCCCATACCAAAGCCCAATATGTTGATCAAATGTGTATCCTTCAGAAACCCACCTCTGTTCCTTAAATGTAGCATGCAATTGCCCATCTCTGATAATATCCTTTAGATCTTGGGTGCCTGTCCAAGTAATAGCTAACATGGTGTGAATAGAATGACCAACAGGAGGTTCCTTTGTGGAGCCTGAATCTTGTAATCTTGTAATGCTGCTACCTTAGTAGTTTTATCTACTAACTGGTCCCCTATTCTTTCTCAGTGTTGTCTTTGGAATGCACTAGGACCTTTATTATAGCCAATTGTGACAGCAGGATTGCATCCAGTAAGACCTTAAAAAAGGGATCATTTGCAATTTCATTTCACGCTGGGAGCAGGAGACTTCTCTATTTCCAAAGCATTCCAAAGTCATGAGCTACTCCAAAAGCATACCTGCTTTGTAATTGTTAGCATGTTTGCTAGAGACCTGAGTGCAGGCATGAGTGAGTGCTTATAGGTCAGCTTCAATTTGGGCTGACGAAATTAAGGGCTAAGCTTTGGATTCTATTAAAGTGAAGGGAATAGATACAGTATATCCAATTTTCAGATGTCCATCATTATTTCTTAGGTAGGAGTCATAAGTAAACTAAGAAGCACTGGAGTTGTCTAAAGGTGTTTCTTGTAAATCTGGATGTGGACTAGTCAAAAGATCACTTGTGGTTATGCAGTCATGTGGAGTCTCATCTGTTGGTGATGGTAAGAGAAGAAAAGGATTTAGGGAGTTTCCATGAGACAAAAGTGACATTTGGAGAGGAAAACAATAAGATTTCATGAGGCTTCAGTCCACTAACATATTAAGTGTTGTGGGTAGTATGAGTTCACGAATGCTGCAATAGAGTGAGAGACAAACACTTGTAAAGAAGACCCTGTAACTGTCTCTTCTGTGGCCCACAGAAGAGTAGCAGTGGTTGCTATTGCTCAAAGGCAAGGTGGATGTCCTTGAGTTATGAGTTCCAACTTTTGGCTATAATAGCTGATAGGTGAGCATTTTCCCCTTGGGCTGAACAAGTACACCAAGGGTATTTCTGTTAACTACATGTAACTTCATAGTAGAAAGGGAAGAGAATCACTAGGGTTTCCTATAGGAGGGACAGTGACCAATTTAGTTGTTAAAGTTTTAAAGGCTGACTCAATGTCATAATTCCAAACAAGAGGATTTGGTCTCTTATCATTTGAAAAGGAATAAATGGGTTTTGTATTAAAGGAGAAACTGGGAACCCAGCTTCTACAGTGGGCATCACCAGATGGTCATTATGGAAATCAGATTGATTATATTCTTTGCAGCCGAGGATGGAGAAGCTCTATACAATCAACAAAAACAAGACCAGGAGCTGACTGTGGCTCAGATCATGAACTCCTTATTGCAAAATTCAGACTTAAATTGAAGAAAGTGGGGAAAACCACTAGACCATTCAGGTATGACCTAAATCAAATCCCTTATGATTATACAGTGGGAGTGAGAAATAGATTCAAGGGATTAGATTTGATAGACAGAGTTCCTGAAGAACTATGGATGGAAGTTCGTGACATTGTATGGGAGGCAGGGATCAAGACCATCCCCAAGAAAAAGAAATACAAAAAGGCAAAATGGTTGTCTGAGGAGGCCTTATAAATAGCTGAGAAAAGAAGACAAGTGAAAGGCAAAGGAAAAAAGAAAAAAATATACCCATTTGAATGCAGAGTTCCAAAGAATAGCAAGGAGAGATAGGAAAGCCTTCCTAAGTGATCAGTGCAAAGAAATAAAAGAAAACAATAGAACGGAAAAGACTAGAGATCTCTTCAAGAAAATTAGAGATACCAAGGGAACATTTCATGCAAAGATGGGCTTGATAAAGGACAGAAATGGTATGTACCTAACCAAAGCAGAAGATGTTAAGAAGTGGTGACAAGAATATACAGAAGAACTATACAAAAAAGGTATTAATGACCCAGATGACCATGATGGTGTGATCATTCACCTAAAGCCAGACATCCTGGAATGTGAAGTCAAGTGGGCCTTACAAAGCAGTACTACTAAGCTACTGGAGATGATGAAATTCCAGCTGGGCTATTTCAAATCCTAAAAGATGATGCTGTGAAAGTGCTGCACTCAACATGCCAGCAAATTTGGAAAACTCATCAGTGGCCACAGGACTGGAAAATGTCAACTTTCATTCCAATCCCAAAGAAATGCAATGCCAAAGAATGTCCAAATTACCACACAATTGTACTCATCTCACACACTAGCAAAGTAATGCTCAAAATTCTCCAAGTGAGGCTTCAAAAGTATGTGAACCTAGAACTTCCAGATATTGAAGCTGGATTTAGGAAAGGCAGAGGAACCAGAGATCAAATGGCCAGCATCTGCTGGATCATAGGAAAAGCAAGAGAATTCCAGAAAAATATCTACCTTGCCAAAGCCTTTTACTGTGTAAATCAGAACAAACTGTGGAAAATTCTTAAAGAGATGGGAATACCAGACCAGCTTACCTGCCTCCTGAGAAATTTGTATGCATATCAAGAAGCAACAGTCAGAACCAGACATAAAACAATGGCCTAGTGCCCAATTGGGAAAGGAGCCCCACAAGGCTGTATATTGTCACCTTGCTTATTTAACTTATATGCAGAGCAAGTTCAGTTAAGTTCAGTCGCTCAGTCATGTCTGACTCTTTGCAACCCCATGGATTGCAGCACGCCAGGCCTCCCTGTCCATCACCAATCCCAGCATTTACTCAAGCTCATATCCGTCGAGTCAGTGATACCATCCAACCATCTCATCCTCTGTCTTCCCCTTCTCCTCCCACCTTCAATCTTTCCCAGCATCAGGGTATTTTCAAATGAGTCAGTTCTTCACATCAGGTGGCCAAAATATTGGAGTTTCAGCTTCAGCATCAGTCCTTTCAGAGTACATCATGCAAATGCTAGGATGGATGAAGCACAAGCTGGAATCAAGATTGCTGGGAGAAATATCAATAACCTCATATATGCAGATGACACCACCTTTATGGCAGAAAGTGAAGAGAACTAAAGAGCCTCTTGATGAAGGTGAAAGAGGAGAGTAAAAAAGCTGGCTTAAAGTTCAACATTAAAAAAACTAAGATCATGGCATCCAGTCCCATCACTTCATGGCAAATAGATGGGTCAACAATGGAAACAGTGACAGATTTTATTTTCCTGGGCTCCAGAATCACTGCAGATGGTGGCTGCAGCCATGAAATTAAAAGACACTTGCTCCTTGGAAGAGAAGCTGTGTCCAACCTAGACAGCATATTAAAAAACAGAGACATTATTTTGCCAACAAAGGTCCATCTAGTCAAAGCTATGGTTTTTCCAGTAATCATGTATGGATGTGAGAAGTCGACCATAAAGAAAGCTGAGCGCCAAATAATTGATACTTTTGAACTGTGGTGTTGGAGAACTCTTGATAGTCCCTTGGACTGCAAGGAGATCAAATCAGTCAATCCTAAAGGAAATCAGTTCTGAATATTCATTGCAAGGACTGAAGCTGAAGCTCCAGTACTTTGGCCCCCTAATGCGAATAACTGGATCATTGGAAACGACCCTGATGCTGGGAAAGATTGAAGGCAGGAAGAGAAGGGATCGATAGAGGATGAGATGGTTGGGTGGCATCACTGACTGGATGGTCGTGAGTTTGAGCAAGCTCCAGGAGATGGTAATGGATGGGGAAGCCTGGTATGCTCTAGTCTGTGGGATCACAAAGAGTTGGACATGACTGAGTGACTGAATTGAACTGAAGTTCTACAATAACCTGCTAGCCTGAGAAGGCCTCTCAACTGGCACTTGGTGACAGGAATGGGAAACTGTGATATGCCTTGGATGCTTATAGGATCCAGCATTAGGCTTGATTGAGGGGTGGGTCTTAAATAATTTAAGTATTCTACCTGGGTTTTGTTGACTTAAGGAAAAACACGCAAAATCAGTATGAGTTGAAGTTTTTTTCAGGAACCTTAATGAACACTTTTTTATATGCCCAGGAGACAGCCTCTCCATAGCTCTGGGGGAACTGCTAGGGATCGAACCCGGGTCTCCCACATTGCAGGCAGATTTTTTACTGCCTGAGAGACCAGAGAAGCCCCACAGAGGTAGGAGAGAAGCCAGTATATATATGTATGTATGTATGTATGTATGTGTGTATGTGTATATATATATATATATATATATATATATATATATATATATATATATGATTTCTTAGCTGGAGAATATGTGCAGGCCAACATACATTTTCCTGAAAGTTTACTGCAAATCATAAAGAACAGATATCTCAAGTTAATGACTTGAGTAATTCTCTATGTATATGAAGATGCAAGAATCTGGGCTCATTAAAATTTTCCCAGATATATATATTTAACTATCTAAGGGGCCTTCTTGTCCAAAGCACAGAGCATCCTGTTATTGTCTTACTTTCAGATTGTGCTGTTGTTCATTGTCTTCAGTGGGTTGTAAGGTAATCCTTGTAGAATTGGGTAGTGAGCAGGAACACTCTGCTTTTCTTTGTTTATATTTCAAAATTTGAAACTTAACCCTTGACACCTAATGTTTTTTGTGTGCTAGCTGAATGAGGCAGTGTAGGCTACCCTTGAGGTTTGCTCTCTCAGTATGGGACTGTAATAAAAGGTCATCCCCATATTAGAGTTACGTAGAGCTATGGGCACAATATAAATCAGCCAAGTCTGGTTTCATTATCTCTGAAAAGTAAGTAGAGTTTTTTGTGTAGCTCTGAAGCATAATTGTCCAAGTAAGTTGATGTCCTTCTCCCTGGAGGAGGGCTCGGTAACCCACTCCAGTATTCTTACCTGGAGAATCCCATGGACAGAGAAAGCCTGCTGGGCTGCAGTTCATAGGGTCGCAAAGAATTGGACACAATTGAAGCTACTGAGCGTGCACACATGCACCACATAAAGGCAAACAGGTACTGAACTATGTGGATGTATAGGAGTTCTGAAGAAAGCATTGTGTAAGTTTCTGATTATTAAAAAACAAAACCCCCCCAAAAAAACAAAAAGAAACTTTGTGTTTAGAGGGACTAACTTGAGAATGGTGTAAGGGTTGGGGACCACAGGGTGACATGGTTTGACTGTATTGTTTATGGCTTTATAATTTTGAACAAAATGCTGGTGTTGGCCATAAGACTTGTATATGGAAAGAACTAATGTATTACTGGAATTAGTGTATGGAATTATTAGGCCCTTCTGGAGATGTGCCTTGACAATGAGATGAATTCCTTCCAGGTCCTGAAGACTGAGAAGTTATCATTTGAGGCAAAGGTTTATTTGGGTCTACCTAGATCTTAATTGGAGGTGCTGAATTAATGCTTCCTATGTTAAAGAGGTGGACCATAGATAAGAACAGAATTTAGCAGATACTTGTAATTGGGAGTTGAAAAGACAGGAGCAAGGAGGGAAATCTCAATATTACGACTAGAGTTAAAAGTAGACCTTGAGAAGTCAAGGATTTATAAGTGTATTTCCCCTTTTGGAGAAAAGGGAATATTAGGTTGTAATTTTTCCAGGAGATCTTGACTGAAAAGGTGTACATGAACAGAAGGAGCAAGAAGGAACTGGAGAGTTTCCTGAAAAGAGCTTATCTTGAAAAATGAGGGGTCTGTTTGCTCAAAACCCCCACCATTTGTACCTTTTCTGTATTCTGAGGAAGTGGGGCTTTGAGCCTGGCAGGGTTCAAGCCAGACAAAATTGCTCCTGTGTTCATAATGGCAGTAATAGCTTCAGCTCCTATAAAAAGGTACAGTTCTCTCAGTGGGAGTTAGGAAGACCTTGACACTTTCCTTATTCTATGCTATGCTAAGTGACTTCAGTCGTGTCCGACTCTGTGTGACCCCATAGACGGCAGCCCACCAGCCTTCCCCATCCCTGGGATTCTCCAGGCAAGAACACTGGAGTGGGTTGCCATTTCCTTCTCCAATGCATGAAAGTGAAAAGAGAAAGTGAAGTTGCTCAGTCGTGTCCGACTCTTAGTGACCCCAAGGACTGCAGCCTACCAGGCTCCTCTGTCCATGGGGTTTTCCAGGCAAGAGTATTGGAGTGGGGTGCCATTGCCTTCTCCGGACACTTTCCTTGGAGCATCCCTATTCATGAGTATATAAAAAGGGGGCACGTCTCAAATTTCTCAGAAAGTTCTTGATAAAAGAGGAAGGGGCCTTGAGCTGCTAACAGGACCTTCTTTTTAAATTTAGGCAATTTTTCCAGTGGCCAGTTCACTTACAGTAATGGCATGCACTTGGCTTCTGGAAGGGGGCACTTATGGGAACTCTGTGTTCTTTCTACTGAGGTAGCTACTGAGCAGCAGCAGCCACCAGTTGATGCAATTGCAAATTCATGATTTTAGTTGTCTTACAATTTTCTGTATGTTTGATTGTTTTAGATAGCTACTTAGTCAAGTTAATTAGATCAGGTATGGCCACTGTTTCCCAATTTGATTGTGCCCATTTCATCAGCAGTCCAAGTTTCTCATCTGGTCCCTAACAAAGACTGAATTAAAGAGGGTTGAGTATTGTTTACCCTAGCAAGTAGTCTGGAGTATTCCCAGAATACTGTTGTTAGCTATGAATGATAATCTTGAACAGTTTTATCAGGTCTTTATGTAGTAGACTGAATCTTTTTCTAGTTGATGGGGCAAGGAAAAGCCTGAGGAACTGCTTCATGAAGCGCTTGAGCCAACTGAGAAGCTGGTGCCATCACACTGATGTCCTTTCTGTAGATAACATCTAAAGGGTGAAGCCAGCTGGCATTAGTTTGCAGTGTCTGGCTTGATTTTCTCTGGCTAAGATTCAGTTTAGTTGATACAAGTCATAGAATCCTGGACCATAGGTTTATAACACAAGGTTAAATTCTTCTGCAAAGTGGAGGGGGTCCTCAGGGACCTTGAGAAAATCCTTGGCTATGACCCATAATTCTGCAGGGCGTGAAGGCATATAGTCTACGAGTTAGAAAATGCTATCAGTGTTCAAAGTAGTGACAAAGGGAAAAGTTTTTATGGGAGAGTGAGGAGGTAGGGGTAAAGATTTTGGAGGAAGAATAGGAGAAGCAGAAATACAGAATGACAGCTCAGCGAGTTTAGGATACATAGGGGCCAACGGAGAAAGAAGAGGAAGAGGGCTCTTGAGCTTTTTCTGGAATATTTAGAAATACAGCCTTTTCTGGAGTATTTAGAATGCTATGCTTTGCTGGAGCAGCCGTGAAGAGATATCCCACATCCAAGGTAAGAGAAAACCAAGTAAGACGGTAGGCACTGAGAGAGGGCATCAGAGGGCAGACAGACTGAAGCCACAATC